>NC_142243.1:121576938-121879969 GCF_052056855.1 Sturnus vulgaris | reverse complement strand
CTGTAGGCATTAGCATAGGTTTGTGAATGAGTTTAAAAGCTCAGAAATCTCTTGGCTAAAATCTGCAGCAGTTGGAAAGATCTTTGTAAGAGAATGATATTGATGCTTATTCTGCAAGTAGTTGTGGCTTTTACCAATGTGTCTGTTAAATGGAGTGGACAAGTGGACTTCTTGTTGGCACGCCTGAAATTTTTGAAATAAGCTGTTTCTGGTTTATCTTTGAGGAGCAGCCTTGAGACTGAAGTCTGAGGAACTCGAGTTTTGTGGAGTCTCTCTGAGCTGTTTCCTGGCACTCTCTTGGAGAGCTCCTGGAGATCTGAATGTGACGTTTTCGTCCGGAGGCCCTGCTCTGCCATCCGACTAGCCCTGGTTCCTTGGCAAACACAAAGGACAAGTGGCAACACCGAGAGACAAGTGGAAAGTAATTCAAATGGAAGGAAAATAGGTGGGTGGGTGGGTGGGTGCATGTTGGTAGGAGAGGAACATTTTGTACCGCAATGTGTTCCTTCCTGCTGGATTCACAGTCCGTGAACGAGTCTCCTATAATTAACACATTGCTATTATCAATAAATGCTATGAAGCAGGACTGGGGAGAATTGGCAAAGTTGCTGTTGCTCGCAGAAAGGCCTCTCCCCAATCAAAACCAGCTCCCACCACGCTAAGGAGCCAGTGGGGAGCTCAGCAAAAGGATGCCAGGAGTTGGTATTCCGGGTGTGAGCCATTCCATCCTGCAGCCCTGTCGTTTCAGCTGGCTCCCGTTCAACCCACGTTGGCATGTGCTGTCTCTTAGCAACTGCCAGACGGATGGTCCCGGCTGGCCACTGGCAACCTGCCAGTCGGCCACCCAGCTTCGGTGCTGGTGGAGCCCTGCCTGGCTTCCACAGCTCCTGGAAACTACCTGCTGGAAATGACCTCTGTTTTCCAGGGAAAAAGGGTTTGTTAGCTTGGACTGGCGGGTCTGACCTGTTCATGGCAGCAGCAGACCCTGGCTATGGCTGGAAAGGTGAAGCTCTGAAGATGACCCAATGTCTTTCATAACTCAGCTGGCTGCTCCTACCTGATGCAGAGCCTCACCTGAGCCTTACAACAGCTTAGTGCACGAGCTAAAACACATCAATTCATTGTTTGCACATGCTGAACAAGAACATTTATAAATATTCACAAAAGTATTTTGCTTTTAATTTTTGTCAAGTGTTTGACATTTTTGGTTTGGTTTGGGTTTTCAGGATTTTTTTTTCAGCCCTACACGGGCAAAATTTTCTCATTTTTCAATTACTTTATGAGCTACAATGCTCTATGAGATTATTTTTGGGTGGGTTTTTTGGTCTCTCTGTTTCTCCCCATACTCTTAATTTTTAAAATATTAGGTTCAGCTTCACAGTTACCCACCTGAGCTGCAGGGCTAAATCTCAGAGCAGTGTTCTCAAATGGTAGGGCTGGATCCTTGGTTTTTTCTGGGCTTGATTTTCACTGTGTTACTCCATATCAGCCATCAAAAATGAATGCAGTCATGCTTACATAAATGAATTCCTCTAGTTTAATTTTCCAACCTTGACTAGTTTTTTATAACTGTAATGATGGAGCAATTTAGATATATTCTATTTTGCTGTGCAGTATCTTAGAGATGGAGTGCTTTCGCACATAGCATACTAAATGTCATTTTAGCAGTGAAACCAATGATAAAAACATTTTTTTGTTCTGGAAAGTGCAAGTCGTTGGGGAAATAAATGTCTTTGCACCATACTGTGACTCAATTCTAAAAAAAAAAAATCTAGAAAGTCCACGGTCCCTAAGGAGTGCCTCTAAGCATCTGTTTTGGTCTACAATGTCTGTATTATTTCAAATTCCTGAATGAGGAAAAATTATGATTGAGATCATTGCACTGGTCTAGAATTGACTTAGTGGGCTGTAGTTTCCCCTAAGTCATGCTGATTACCATACCATCTTCCTGAAAACACAAATAAGAATATTTTCTGGCATCAGTCAACGAAACCTCATTTCTGTTCCCACTGGACCTTTTTACATTTTGATGTGGAAGCTGAAAAGGCTCCCAAAAGCTCTTAGGCTCTTTTTTGTCCTTTGGTGGAAGCTAAATCACTTAACTCACTGTTAACAATCTTGAAAACAGATAAGTGATTTTCTTATCTGAATTCCTTGTGGAAGGTAGGGAGTATTTAACAGCACCTGTTATGGCAAGCAGAGGTAAGATAGGTGCAGGCTGGACACAGGAGACAGGACTGAAGAATCCCATTTATATCAGAGAAGGCGAAAAAAGAAGCCTGTAATTTATAAAGCCCTCAATGAGTCACCAAGGTTTTCCTTTATGGGCAGGATAAAGCGAACAGCTGTTCTACTACATTCCATTTGCTTGAGTCAACAGGCCCATTCTAATAGTTTGTTGATTATCTTACATTTTGTCAATATTGTGGTATGATTTCGTTGTTTGTTTTATCGTTACTCAGATTGACAATGTTTTATTTTGTGAGCTCTGATGAGATAGCTCATAGGGTACAATGGTAAGAATGATTTATCTTGAATTCCATTTTTAGCAGATTGTTTTGCTGTAGCTACCACCCTGCACTAGCCATTTAATGATTTTTGCTTTATGTTCTTCTCTTGTAACCCCCAATCAAAACAATGTTTCTCCTGGCAGTGGGCGATTTAAGCCATTGCTCCTATCACACATGGTTGGCTTTTCTTTTTAAGGGGCAAACCATATTGTCTGCTCTTGAGAGAGCTCCCTCCTGTGCCCTTGGTATTATGTCTGCAATATCCTCACATTGAAGTGATGATGAGGCTCTCTGGGCTGCAACTGTTGCTCTACTTTATGTCCTGATCTCGAAGATGCTAGAGAAGAAATGAGTGGTGATGTCCAAGCATGGAGGATCACCATCACACCCAGGAAGCTCAGGTGATGTTCAGCCTTGACATCTCCAATGGGCAAAGCAGTAATTTTGTTATTCTTAAGCAATTATGATCTCTCTTCAATAATAAGTCCATTTACCTGCTATGGAGTGCTTAATGAGTTCTAGAAGACCAGCTATGAAGTCCCTGGCAGAAGTCTAATGGGTTGCATTTTATGAACATGCTAGGGGGGAAGTGATGCAAAAATAACTTCCCCACAAGAGAATTTGGGTTTTATTGCTACCAACAGAAATCCAAGCCATGCTATGGAGATCATATTTACAGGGCCCCCAAACAAATAATTAGTAAGATTCTGGATCTGAATAGTACAGTATTATATATTCCACCCTAACTTGCTTCATTCTAACTCCTCCCTGTAGACATGCTCTATTGGAAACATATGAAAAAGTTCCAAACACAAATGCCATGTCCCTAATAAATAAATGATTATGCTGGGAGCTGCAAGAATATTTTTCTGTTTTCTTTCAGCTAGTATTTTGCAAGTGTTAGCAATTTTCAAAACAGTTCAGAATTCCCATACCCATCTGTGGTGATTTCCCTCAGACACCCATAAACCCACTTTCTGAAATTTCTTATGTATTTTTAACTGTGTTAGTAGAAATATCCAATTCATTTGATGTGCATAAAGCATCCTATGTTGTCAAACCACTTTTAAACTTCAACAGAGAATGCAGTAGCATTAATAGTCATGTACCTTGCTCTGCTATTTCAAACTGCCCACTTTATTTATCTAAGATGTTCCAGTATCTTCTATCACTCTAGTCCTTAGCAAATTTATGTTTCTCTCTTACCTTTTGAGTGCTTGCCAGGGTAGAATATGTAATAACTCTGTAATTAAATCTTCCTCAACTTACTTTATCACTGTACATCTTCTCTATACATTTTCTTCTTTCTGCTGTCCATCAGATGATGGAAATGACAGAAAGAAAAGATACTGCTTGAGCTACACAAATACCTATATGCAAATGAATCTGAAATTAATCTGGAAACATCCCCACATTAAATTAATATTTAATGAAGCTCTCAAATTTTAGGATGTTAAACCGCATTTAGCTGAGATTTGAATAGAGCTATTGATGTTTAGGTTTTGCAGTGATAGTAAGTTTGATTAGGAAATGAAAAGTTCTTAGTTAAAAATAGCATACAAAAAAATTTGTATGTTATGGTGAATCATTCATATTATAGCACTCACAGTGGCATTAGACTTCATCTTAGGTGTGGTGAAAAATGTTCTAAACAGTATAAATTTCATCCACTTTTTTTTTTTTCCTTTCCCTTCCATCCTTGGTCTTGCATGAATCCTTAGCAGGATCCTCAAGTGTTAGTAAACTAGTGTAACTTTCAAAAGGAACAAAATATGTGACTGATAAAAATAAAATATATCTAAAATTTTACAACAATATGTGACTAGAGTCCTGCTATAACTTCTGTCTGGTGTGCAAAATGAAAGTGAATGTCTTCACTTATATATTACCTAGAAGATTACAGGGAATATGACAAAGAAAAGTAGCAATTTTCCTCCAAATTTCTAATACTTGCACTTTAAGAGAATGGTATAAGCGGGTAAGATTTTTACATTTAATTTTTTGGGAGATTTTTCATGATGAAAAGTGGAAGCAATTAAATGAAAATTTCTTTACTAGCTAATATTGTATAAAGAAACTTAATTTAGACTTCCTTGCAGTAGCTATGAGCACATGACTGACTCTCTTTGTGGGTGTTTCAGGCTCAGAAAACTCCTTTGGAACTTCATAAAAAGATATAACTAAAATGTAATTCCAATAAAAATCCTATTCATTTCCTTAACAGGTACAAAGAAATACAAACAGCAAAAATTGCCAATTAAAAAAAAATCTTCAATTGGGATTTTGGGGATTTGCATGAAAGCAAATTAATTAAAAAGGCAACATTACATTATAGGTAAATCAAATGTCTCATTTTACTTTCAGTTTTCACAGCCTTTCCCTATTTCTCTCTTCCTCTCTTGAGGGTCTCCGACTTTCTAATTTTACATATGAATTTGTAAGCTCCTCTGAAAACATCTTCCTCTTCATAGACTTTGGGGAACCATGTATTAAACCACAGGCAACTTTTAGAAAAAATTATTAATTTTTTTAATCTAGTGGAGTTCAGTGAGGCTGTAGGCTGAACTCAAGAGCGTTTTCTGTTTCACAAATCCTTCTAAATCCCCAAACTCTTCAACAAGGTGAGAGAGCCCTCTGGCCTGTCCTGCCTTTTGGATAACTATGAGAGATGAAACAGAAAAAGTGGTTATCAGCTGAAGTCTGATCTGCTGGCAAGTGGAATACCTGGCTGACTGAATGGAGACTGCAGCAATCATCATATACATGCTTTAGACAAGTGGTTTCACAAAATCACAGGAAAGTTTAGGTTAAAAGAGTCATTAAAGATCATCTAGTTCCAGCCCTCCTGCCAAGGGCAAGGACATCTTCCACTAGACCAGGTTACTCAAAGCCCCATCCAGCCTGGCCTTGAACCCTTCCACAAAAGGAGCATCCACACAATCTCTGGGCAACCTGTTCTAGCACCTCTCCACCCTTACAGTAAAGGATTTCATCCTAGAATGCTTCCTTAGAATTTCATCCATAAATCTGCCTTTTTTTCTGTTTAAGACCATTACCCCTTGTCCTGACACTCTATGCCCTTGTCAGAAACCCCTCTCCAGCTCTCCTTTAGGTACTGGAAGGTGCCCTAGGGTCTCCCCAGACCCTTCTCTTGTCCAGGCTGAACAACCCTATCTTTCTTAGTCTGCCTTCGTAGGGGAGGTGTTCCAACCCTCATCATGATCATCTTTGGCCTCCTCTGGACCCACTTGAACATGCCCATGCCTTTCCTGTTCTGGGGACCCCAGAGCTGGACACAAGTACTCCAGGTGGAGTCTCACAAGAGCAGAGTAGAGGGGCAGAATCACCTCCCTTGACCTGATGGCCACACTGCTTTTGATGCAGCCCAGGATAAAGTTGGCAAAATCTCCTATCACACCTTGCAGCTTTCTCCACATTTTTTTCCCAGTTTTCGCCTTACTTTTTTTCATCCACACATGGCAGATGTGAAAGACCAAACACCCTACATAGATCAGGGCTAGCAGTTGCTGCCTTGCTCCACCTTTGTGTATTTATGGGAGACTGTGGGCAATTTTCATGAATATTTTGTATTTCTCGTTTTTGCCTGGATGTTCTGGTCACTTCCAGTCATTCTACAACCACCACACCAAAACATAATGGATTAATCTTTGACGTCTAAAAACATGTCAAGCGCCACTGTATTCAAGAGAATCTTAATGATTTGTGATCTTGGCTGTTGTTAGAGGAAATAAATGATTGCAAGATGTTTCCTTTTCTTGGTGATACCAAAATGAACTCCATCAAATACAATTTATGATAAAATTTATGTCTGCCAGTTTAAATCTGTTAATTCATACCAACTTTTTTTTTTTCTAGTAAACCTAAGAAAAAAGGTGAAGACAGATCTCTATGGACAATGTCCAGGAATTAAATTAGAGTTCACTTTATGGTATATTCATGATGCATTATCAATTTGAAAGCAAACATGAAGGAAACTAACCTGAAAGTGTTAACCTCCTTAAAAATACAGATAGCTGGAGTCCTTTATTTGAGTTAAGTGCACTCATACGGGAGATTTTACCTTATAATATCTTGTGGTTATTTCACCAGAGAGCACTAGTTTTCCTTCCCTTGTTTGTAAAGCTGAACCTAGGTAGGTATGTCTGTACTCTTAATAAATTTCCTACACAGCTCATTTAAGCAGTGTAGATGAATCATTGAGAGTGACAAGTATAATACTAAAATAAACTTCCCATCTAAGCCATGGGAAATTGTACTGGAGACTCAAAACATCTACATCTGGAAGTGTATTCTCGACAGCAGCAAGTTACAGCTATGCTGGACAGATTCAAGTAGAGTGAGAGGTGGTGTTAAAAGAAGTTATGATTCCTTATTTTTAACATATTGCTGCTAAATCTCTGTCTCTCTTTACCTCACACACATTCCAGATACAGATATTTCCCCGTTTAAAGATTTCAAAACAAAAAACAAAACAAAATTAAACCCAGAGATACACAGTGCTTAGGGAGTAAATGGATAGTGAGCAATAGAAAGGCCACTATCATGAATGTATCTGTTTATTCAGTAGCCTGATTTCTGTGGCCTATTGGGTAAATGCTTGTGTCCAACTGGACTTTTCCAAACTTGGTGCTGTAGTTATGTGCAGCATTGAACAGGGGATGCCAATGGAGCAGAATTGTAACACATGTTGTGCTCCCCTCTATTTTTAATTTAGTTTAAATATCTGTATGCATGTGCTAGGTAGATCCATCTACTTCTCCCTTGAACACCATTGCCTTGAACATTTTCTACTTATTTGGAAGATAAGACGTTGAATCACTTTGTCACTGCATGGATATGAAGCAATATCACACTGAGTAATCAAGTTCTGTGATATTTGGTCCCACTCTATAGTGTCTGTGGGCTTTGTTTTGCAGGTTCATAGCTGTAAATTGGCTTTTTAGGATGCTTTTGAATGTGATCTCTTTGTCCATCTTCTTTGTCATGACAGAGAAGTGCAGGGGGAAAAAATGACTGTTGAAAGGGTGAAGATATAGATTATAATGAGTCAACAGCATGGTAAGAAAGTCATACCCAGGAACTCAGACAAGGTTCTTAGAGTAGGGATGGGTTTTTTAACCAGTCTTCCACTGCAAATGAAGGAATAGGAAATGTAGTTTTCAAGTGCAGTGGGATTAGTGTTACATGTTTGTCTGTGATAGTAAAGTCTGCTCTAACAGACTGAGGTCTGTCCCAGCCCTGTTTTGTGATGGGGTGCTGATTTTCCTGCTTTTAAGTACTGCTTTATACTGAAAAATGAGAAGTATAGCTCTGCAGGTAAAAGATGTAAGAGCAGCAAACCCAACTGTGAAAAAAGCTTTTTATAACTAGGTAAATAAAATCATAATTGCTGCAACAATTGCTATAGAATTGCTAAAAAAATTAAGTACAAATAATGGCAAAATATAATGAATTATGAAGGATTTTAAGGCAGCTTGCAGCTCCCAGTGCTGTGTTTCCAGCACAGTACTAAATGGAAGAGCAAGTTTGAGGACCATTGAACAGAGTTTCTATCCCCAATGAATCACAATTAGAGTAACACCTGGATTAATAAATTTGTGCTGATCCACTAGGGAAATTCACCTTGTTTAATAGCCCTCAAATTTCTAAATAAAGTTGTTTATCTGTGGCAGGATAAACTACTTTGTCCCGGGTTGGGCTGCAGAGCTTGTAAGGGACTTCTTCAAGACCATTTGAAGGACTTTTCAGCAAAACTACAGAGTTCAGTGCTGGCCCTTCAAAGGCCTGTCATGTTTCCATGGTTCTGCCTTCTCATTAACTTAAAGTAACCTTGTTAGGCATACAGCATGATTCAGACATATAAAGTTGGAGATTTTGAACCACCTTTTACCTCAGAAAATATTTGACATAAAGACATATGAGAGCTACAGATGCTGAGGGATTACCAAATACCTGATTTATGCTCTTTAAAGGCAATACCTGAATCAGATACTTTAGAGAGGTTTTGGTGATAAAAACGTGTTGTTTCAATCTTTATTCATCTTTTCCTGTTCTCTGTCTGATGGGTCACCTTAGTATAGTTATATACTCACTGTTGCCAGGCAGGATGATTTCACACTCACATATAAAACTGGCTAAATTTACCTGACTTTTACCACTTTGCCAAAACTTCATAATCCTCTCTTGCTGTTTTTCAGTATTAAGACAGATACTATTATATCTTGCATAATTTCTTCTTGGAATCAAATTTTAAATCCTTAGGAGACAGAAGCCTGGAGCTAGTTTCCTACTCCTTCTACCAGTTTGGAGACTGGAACCTAACTCCAGTAGGAGATTAAGAAATAACACACATAGTGTGTGTGACATCCTGCATCTGCTGTGATCTGTGTTGGAGGCTGGAGTGGTTGCAGACACAGAGACTGAACTCAGCCCTGTGCATCAGGCAGTGTGAGAGCTGGGCAGCAGCATCACTGTCACCTTTGTCCCCATCCTGTCAGCTGGTGCCTGTTTTACTGGCCTGCCTCCATCTCAGAACTGTGCAAAGAATAAAACCATTTTTACATATGCAGGCAAAGATATGCAAATGACAAAAAACCCCCACAACAAAGCCTAAAAGCTGAGACTAGTTGTGTGAGAGACTTTCTTCTGAACCATGTTTGAGACTGGCAACACAGGTATATCTGATGAGCTACACAAGTTGTAGGAACTGTCCTGAAGAGTTCATCAGCTCATTCCTGAAAGTGATAAATCAATTAAATGTATTTTTATAATTATTGCTGGAGCTCCATTTTCCCACCTTTTCTACCCTTTTCAGACATATCTGGTTCTGAGGAGGTTCAAATCTCTTGTATTTTGGTTTAAATAATACCCACCTAACATTATTTATGCAGTAAATTCTCTGCTTATTCTGCACAAATAAGACATGTCAAGAATAAACAGGCTTTGTGTCAGTGATAAATGGCACTTTACAGGATCTAGGAACATGTATCATTGGCGTTTGTTGATTATTCAAGTGGCATACGGTAGTGAGAGTGATTAACACTATACTGCTCAAATTCATCAGTAAATAAAAGTATTACATTACTGTGGCTCATGCTGAAACAAGCTACTAAATCAGACTCTTCCAAGACAGTGAACATTCCCTTTTCTTAAGTACTAAATAAACCTTGCATCTTTAGGTTAGAAGAAATTGGACAGATGAAGAAATCGGGACCAGTGTTATCTCTGCCATTTTGAAAGGTTTTTGAAGAAAATCCTTCAAATTGACTGAGTTTTATGGCTACTGTTAACATCAAAGAAGAGAAGCTGTACGTACTTTTTGAGAACACATTGTGAAAATTGCATTTGTTGAGAATATTCATTTATAGCTTCTAAAAATCAGAAAGTTGATGGAGAGGGAAGGCAGAAAGGTACAGGAAACTAATGCCTGCTGTTTTTCAGTGGAAACACAAGCCAAATGGAATCTTAGCAAATGTTAGAAAAGTTATGCAGCATGAAGGGAATAATTTACCCTTATTATTTTCTACTTCTGTATTGGTGAAAAATCAACAGGAGCTTAGCTGGCTGAGCTGGATTGTTGGAATTGCTTTCCAACAGCAACATCTGCACAAAAGGTCAATAGCAATTAAGCAATTTCATTAATTTGAAGGTTCAGCTCTTTTCCTTGATACAGTCAAATATCTATTTAGACAAAAATAAAATGTATTAATTTTTAGCCGGTCTTATGACTGGGACTGGAATGCTTGAAGTTGGTAACTGTGGGAGGTACATCTGTGTTGTGAAGGTGCACACGTGTTCATGGGCTCAGGGAAGCTTTCATGAGTTGTGTGATCCATGCAGGCTAGACATCTCATTCACCATAAACTAACCCCAATTCTGGTTCCTTCAGCAGTTGGACTGAAAGGGTTGGCAGAGAAATGTTTTTCCTTGCAGCTGGCTGCGTGCACTAAAAAACTGTACTGCAGCTCAGAAAAGGGAAATAGTCATGGGATTTTGGATGGATTTAAGGCCCATCACCATCTGAACATCCAAAGTGAAAGAATGGTCTTGCTCTGTGTTTTAGAAAGGCAGGAAATCTACTTTTCAAGCATAAAAAGTTTGTACATAGATTGTTTTGGGAGAGCTCAGGAGAGAGACTGTCACTTTCCTTATGTTTAAAGGAGGCATCTGAGACCATTCCAGAAATTTCTGAAGTATATATGTTTTCCTGTCCCTAGGAAACAGCAGAATCTGACATATTTTACAGACACACACGCATACGCTATTAATGAAAAACTTCAGGACTAATAAAATCTTTCAGGACCAGCTTTTCTGTGGCATGTTGACATCTACAGAATGCAAGACAATGATGCCATGAAAGTTTCATTGACACACATTTGGGCTGACCTACATATAATCTTTGTGCCTTTCTTGCAGACAAACTAGCATACTAACAAATGTGCCACATCAGCTAATCAGTTGTAAGAAAGTGTGAGCAATGACAGGAAATTTGTAAGTATATCTCACTAGAGACCTGGCTTGCTAAGGATGAAGAAGTAATCCTTTTCCAAAACTTAGCAGATATATGTTATCTTTTTCCTACCTCGGAAAAACAAACTATTTTAAAAATGCATAACTTAGATTTACAAACTTACCTCAGTCCTATCTTTGCCAAGCAGTTGGGAAAATAAGGGGTGTCTTCATCTTCACTTGAAAGACTGGGGAAATACAAGTCTTCAAGCTGTTGCACAGCTAAGGCACATGCTGCAGAATGAATAAGCTTTTCTAACAAGAGGAATGGATAAGCATGGGATAGTTTATATATGGGAAACGTGGTAGCTCAAAATCTGAAGGCTTTTAAGACACACAGCTCTCGGAAGTGGTTTTCCATAGTGCAGATCTTACTTTTATGCATTCAATGGGGTGTGGCACATGGACACCTGAGTTTCAGCATCTCTGCTTGGACCAAGCAGGCTTAAGATCCCGAGCACAGCCTGGAATTGCTGGCTGCAGCACAGTCCCTATGCAGGATTTAGGAATTCAGGTCCAACACCAGGAACACTTCCCAAATCCACATGACCGTCCCCATGCACACTCTGAAACACCACAGGGATATATATGATCTGTATTTGAAGAGCAAGCATGGTTTATCAGGCACAGGGGAGGCCTGAACACAGGTTTTCCACTTCCCAGGCGATTAGTCTAATCACCAGAATAGACAAATAGCTGCCTTCTCTATGATTTATATAGTTATTCACACAAAACAGCTCAATTAAGGGTTACTGCCCCATTACAACCAAGCAGTTAGGACACTAACTCAGTCAAATGAATTTCCTAAGCATTCAGGGATTTGTACTGAACAGAAATCCTACCCTGAACCCGAGTTACCACACTGACAAAGCTATTTTAATGCAAAAATTGAGAAGAACACTGGTGTCAACGACTTGAAAAATTCTCACTATTTTATTTCTTTGAAAAAAAGGTCTGTCCCCCTTCCATACGTCTAAATTCTATGTTGACTAGCTTCTACCCATTTGCTACTGTTATATTTCCATGCCTCCAGAAGGCAGACTGACAAGGTTTTCCCCTTCTAGTAAATAATGATCACCTCCCAACCGTCATGACATAGAATGTAACTCCACATTTGGGATGGAAAGAGCCCTGCTTACCAAACTGATAGCCACTTGTTACAGGGAAACAGATTCTTAAATGAAATCTTCGCACTTTCGTATTTTGAGTGGAAGAAAAACTCCTATTAAGCAACACCTCCAAAGAAAATAACATTTTTGGGCCATTATCAGACTTTCTGGTGTCTTTTCAGGCTTGCATTTTGTTTCACTTTGTCTTAAGGACAGTATAGTTTCGATTTATACATACCCCTGTCCTCATGCTTATTCCTTCTTTCTCTTCTTTCCCTGACAGTTTGCAGTTGTAGCACTTAGACCACTATTTGCAGAATAAAATACAGTGATTCTCTTTTCCAATGTCTGAATCTCGTCCCTATCTGGTGCTGGCATCTCTCTGACTAGCAAAAAGAAAAAAAAAAAGTCTGTTTCTGTTTCTCTTCCTTAGCTGGACATTATACAAATTTCATCATGTTCCTAGTTTTGCCCAAATTATGTTTGTCGAGTTCTGCCACCAATAACCTGACCTAAACCATCAGGTAATTTTGTCCACCCATGCCTGTTAAAGGATCTTGGGATCTGGATTTGGCTGTGTCCATAGAAAATTTCCATTCCCTTCAATGGCAGCTGGATGAGCCCATTAGTTTGCCAATCAAAGAAGGACTTTAAAGAATGATGTCTCTTCCTAAATACTTGGAGGTGCCTGGAAAATAACTGGGACAATTATTTTTAGAATAGCTGAGATAAGAGCTAGATTAGGAGCAGTTCCGTTAGCATTCAGAAGAGCCAAAAATTGTGGTCCAAATGCAAAGATGCAGCTCTAGCCTGCTATTAATTAATCTAGAAAAAAGTTATGACATAAGAAGTTGCTCCTAGAAACAGCCTGTACAAATGCGTATGACACTGCAGGCTCTCTCATCCACACAGGCACAAAGAAAGGAATTAATCCCTAGGAAATAAGGAAATAGCTACTAAATGGTGACCTGTAGTCCCACCGCAGACTGTGCCTGCCCCAGGAGGGTGAGTGAGGCTGAGGCTGACAGGTAACCTGAGACCCACCAGAAAGGGTCTTTCCTCCTTTAGCTGCTCTATGATGTACGGAGGAGTAAATTACTTTCTGTTGCTGAGCCTAAAAGTTTTCAAAGCATTTTTTTTTCCTTTTTTTTTTTTTCATTTTTTTCTCCCTTCATGACAGACTGAAGAACTCATTGGTGCTGTAATGAAAGGCAGACTGCGTTCCCTGTCATGTCAAGAACGCTGCATCGGGAAAGTCGACATGATTTCATGGCTAATGATTCACTCGCTAATATCAATGTGGGCTGCAGTGAGGATAACCAAGTTGAGCTGTCTTAGATCAAATGATTCAATTAGGCCAGCTGTCCCTATTTGTCATGGCTCAACTCGCTTTCAAATTACCTTTCCAAAGTGTGTACGTGCCTTAGCATAGAACTTAACAGCTCAACTGTTTTACAAAAAGGGGATATTTAGCCATGGTGATAAGGAGGAAGAAAGATGTCCCTTTTCATCTGCTCTGAATGCTTTTATTTAGCATTCAAAGTACGTATTTAATGGGCTAAACTTTAAACATCACTGTCAAGTGTGAATCACTCCACCGTCCAAATGACAGTGCTCTTTTAGATTTTTGGATTATCTTTTGGCAGGTTTATGAAAATAAAAAAGAAAATCTAACGGGGTGTGTGCACACAGGGACGAGCAACACAGATGGGAATAAATGGTCCACAGAAACTAAAAATAAATGTGTGGTCCCTCAGATGTATCCTTTAGACTTACACTGAGCTGAAGTCAACAGTAGCCAGATTGTTCATACAAAGTCTACCGAAGAGCTCCTCCGCAGTGCCTTGGTTATCTCGGTGAGGCTCCCTGTTGCTGGCACGTTCCTGGCAGGAGAAGGCCGTGGCTGTCCCTCGGCAGCAGCCCTGGGTGCCGCAGTGGAGAGCGCTCTGCGGAGACGAGCCGAGCTGGAGTCTGGCAGTGTCAGCGCGCGGACCCGGCGATGAACAGGCATGGAAATTCAATTACCCTTGGTGGTGGTCCCTGCAGTGCCACGTGGGGAAGCTTCTCCTGCCGAGGCTGAAGCAGGGAGGAGGCAGTGGCTGTGCTTGCAGAGCTTCCACTGGTGGGCACGACTTTTGACTGACTTTTTAGTGTTGCAAAGATGCTAAACTGGGGGAAGAGCAACCTGGATGTGCACAAAAGAGATGAAAGTTATCACGAACGTACAATCATAGCCATTCTTACAGTCTCACATATTTCCTGTAGTTGCATTTGGTTGATAATTTGGGCCTTCTCATTTTAAATATTTTAATAAGATTCCAGTGGTGCCTGAAAAATACTCCCCTGCTGTCTGTATGGCTTATTTTAGCTACATATATAGATATATATTTATTTTGCTTAAGATCTCTCTGGCAATCACACCAAGTTGGAAAATAGCAGTAGAATTTACTAGAAAAATAAGACAGTTTAGTCCTGCCCTAGGTTGATTGTCTTGTAATTTTGTGATCATGCTATCAAGAAAAATATACTGTTGATTTTGAGAAATGTTGTATTGGGGAAGTATTTTCCATTATCTAAGAAAAACGGTTAAAATTGGAACAGGCTGGGCCTCAGTTCTGAAAATTCATTGTTTGCTTTTATGCCATTCACACCTTTCACACAAAATAGACGCGTCAACTGAAAAAGTTTGATTGAAATATTAAAATCAGAAAAAGTCCAAAATGCCTAAATTGGCCTTTTGCTTCCTGCTCCTGTGAGACATGTCCATGTATGGCAGTAAAATTAATAAGCCCATATACATTGCCTCACTCACATATACCCAGTATCAAAATGAGTCCAAGATGAAACTGCCTTATCAGCTAGATGTGATATATTAACTTTCAAGAAATAGAGTGTAGTTTGCCTTCTCCCTAACAGGTAAACAAATTTGCCAGCCTCATTCCTAGTATTTATATTTCTTAATTAATTCAGTTAATCAAATCCACAATGCATTTTGAAGCTTGCAGTCTCCAGCTTTGACTGCAAAAGACACAGCTCTATGGGTGGCAAAAGCATGGCACTGAAGAAAGAGGAAAAATTTGTTGTTGAATTTTAGGTAAGAGCTTTCCAAAGGTCAGAAAAACCTGAATGATTTCAATCAGGAAATGTGACTTGACGAAGCTGATGCATTAGGGTTTTCATTTATTTCTGTCTGTTCTGTTTTCTTTCTTAGTCCTGATGTACACATCTTGGCAAGGAGGTAGAATCTAAGAAAAGTTACTTTCTCCTTTCAAAGATTTTAAAATGCAAAGAGACTATTAAATAGATTTATGACTGTATTGGAAAATTCTCTTGAATTTTCCTCAAAAAATGCCTTTCAATGTTCTTATTTCAACGTCCCTCCATTTTCTCTTCTGTTTGGCCATATCTGAGAGGGGGATGTTTCCAGTCTACAATCTCTGCTCACTTGGAATAATGTTTGTTTGCATGAGTAAGCCAGCTAAAGTGGCTATCACTGAAGTCATAACTAGAAGATGAAACCAGTTGGGACTATTCCCATGTGAAGTGAGTCAGGTTGCTGAATCAGGCCCATGTGTGAATCTTTCTGTCTCCCAAAGGGTTTTTTTCTGTCTCATAAGAAAAAAAAAACTTCTAGAGCACCAGACAACAAAAGCCTGGAAATGCAAAGTACCGGAGGGGAGAAAACACAATGTCCTTCCAGCTTTTCTCTAAATTTTCTTTCCTGAAATGTGACTAAAAAGAAAACTCTCTGGTGAATTGTACAATTCTGGGCTTTTATCAGATTACTATTTTCATTCTGTTCTTACTTAAATATGTGGTATATATACTTTTTGGTATTTTTAAAATTTAAGCAACCCCCTTGTGCCTAGTTTTTTAAAGACCACAAAGAATTGGAAGGTGTTAATGGTGTTCATTTTGCAGTGTGCATTTTAGGTTCCCTTTCTACAATAATGAAGAACTGGAAAGTGTAAAAACAGGAAAAATATGAAAACTGTAAAGACATTTAATGTGCAAAAAGGACCAACTAATGTGTGTCAGCTCAGCCAGATGCCCAAGGCTAAATCTCTTGATGTGAGATGGTGATTCAGCTGTCAAGGTGCCTGAGTAGACTTGTGGTCATCATAATGATTGGCTGTGTTTTGGGTTTTTTGGTGATTTTTTTTGCATTCATATTTCCTTTCTTTTTTTCTTTTCTTTTTTTTTTTTTTTTCCAAAGACAACAAACAGAAAAAAAGGTCAGTTATTCAAATGAACCAACGGCCCATTTTGGTGGAAATATAGCAGGGCTCGTTAACTCAATTCACATCTTTTGTGTCAGTTTTCTAACATACCGTACATCTGGAAAAATGCAGTGATTTGAAAAAGACATAATGTGCCTATTGCCCCAAAGGTTTTGCTTACAGTATGTAATAAAACATGATACAGTTTTTCATGGAGATGGGATATGGTAATTTGTTTAGATATAATATGAAAGTATCAGTCTGTGAAATGAACAGCATAAAAAGTAAGCAAATGGTCAGGATATGTTAGCTAACAAAACGGCAAGTTCAAGAACACTTATTCAAGTGAAAATCAGAGGCTTCAGCAACAATATCTTTTCCCTTAAAATGGGTCCTTTCTGATAGCATCTAATATTTTGATGTTGATTGCCATTAATGAGGCTGTTTTTTACTGTGACAGAGACCTTCCTATTCCAGGCAAAACTTGGCTCTAGTCAGGTGAAAATCCAGGTAATGAACAGAGAACTCAAGTTTTCAGGTGTCCCAAAACATTAGCACTTCATAAGAGCATACACACCATCAGCCCAAAGGTCCCCATCCAGCCTGATGTGATGATTTTGCTGCTTGAATGGGGGAGAGCATCTAAAACTCAATCTGGGCAAGCAGTTAAGTCACATTTGACTCTTGATTTTAGCCTAATTAGACTTTCCTTCACATTTCTTTGTCGCACTTCATATTAGCAGCCCTGTAGCATGTGGTGTTAGCCTTTAATTGTGGAATACTTAGCATGCATGTCAGAAGTTTGTTATTCAACCCCCACTCTTCCCTTTTAGCTTGTGCAGGTGCTCTCAGTCCTTAAAAGCAACTGTTTGTTGGTGTGTGCTTTTGCAAACTGTCAGGAAGCAAATGACATTTGTGAAAAGCAGGTTTTTCTTTTCTGCTCGCAAATTGAACGCAAATGTGTTTAAGAAGTGGTCAGAGCTATGATTTATGCCTTATCTGTGTCAAGATGTTACTTTTTGTATATATGCAAGGATACACTAAGAAAAACAGTGGTAATTTGGGTTAAGCTGACTTTAAACCAAAGAAATGGGGAGTTTTATTCTTTTAATGTAATCCTTCTTGGAGCAAGCAGCTTCACCTTACGTTGTTCCTCTCTGCTTTACAGTCACTCTAGCCCATTTCAGAGTCCTCTAAGTCTTCCTCTATATCCAACTTCCTTTTTTGAGTGGAGTCATCCTTGTTAGATGGCATTAATTTAGCTCAGCTTTAGATTCCTTGTACAACACAGAAATTAGGGGCTAGTTTCTCTGGTTTCCCTTTATGTTCAGCAGAGAGAAAAAAATCCTCAATAGAGTGATTCAGAGCAGAGGTAAATTGGTTTAGGCTAATTCACACAGCCAGGTCACTACTTCCAGTGAGACAGTGTGAATACCTTCTCTCAATGCCCTCTGCAGCCCTAAACCTTATTGCTGGGTGCCAAAAAGTCCTGTGAAAAAGCAAAGACACCTCCCTCCCCTTGTCAAACTCCAGTGAACCCTGGTTGTGACCATGACAATTTTAAAGAGTTTTCATAATTTACCGCCTGGGTGGCTGACAAGAGCTGAAAACTGGCATGAGTGAAATGAAGGAATCAGTCTGGGGAAGGATCAAGAAAGCCCATGAGATTTCTTTAGATGCAGAACTCCTTGCAGTCATTCCACTGCAGAAAAGGCCAACAAGAACCAAGAGGGTTTTTGAACCAGGGTGTATCTGCCCAGAATGGGAAAAACATGATATTGATGTGGATGTAATGATTAACAAAGAAAGTAACTTGAACTGGCACTAGAAAGTGGACACTGCTCAGTTTTATATAATTGAATTCCTAAAACCCATGTAAATGAGTCCCACCAGTGCAAAGTCACTGGGAACCTGTGACTTGGCTTATGGCATTGAAAAACACCTAAAGAAGCAGCAAGTGAATTGAGTATCAATTTATTATATCAATAAGCTTTCATATAGCCAGAGTATACTGCTTCTGGTTAAAAAGAGGGTTTGGGTAGAGTAGAAGGTAAAAAAGAGCAGATTTTCCTTGTGAAAAGTGCAAGTGGCTGTATGTTGAAGGCATGAACTGTTCCCTGACTGTTGACTGCATTTTAACTCCATCTTTTAAATATTTGAGAGCTCAAGGGAGCCCAAGCAGCAAATGCTGTGACTAGAAGGGGTTAACAGGCAATTTATGTTAAGTCTTAGTATTCTGCAAAATGAAATGTGCATGTGAAATGGAAAAAAAAAAAAAAAGGAAAAGATTATATTTGTCAGCTGTGCTACCATATGTTGCTCTGGCGGAAGCACAGTAAAATGGTGACAATTTCTATTTTATTGAATGAGGATCTGTGTTGATTTCCATTATTTGAGAGCGTCTCTGGACAAACAGAGGTATCTTCATTATCACATAAAACTGTGCTCACCAGTAACCTAGAATATCCATGGCTACAGGGTGACCTGGGACTGCATTCTCCTTGAAAATAAAATATCAGAGAATCAGTTCAATCCATCTGCATATTTTAATGGATTTAGCCCTTGGAGGGCATGGGGGAATAGTCTTGTGAAAAGATAAGTGGCAGATACAGGAAATATGGACAAATTTGAAGCTCTTTAAAATCTGAGGAGAACTTATCTCATCAGCATGATTAAAACAAGTGTGTGTAAAGGCTTTGGTGGTTGCAGACTACTCTCAGCCATCTGGTCATACTGGGATGCAGAGCTTCATGGTTTGGGCACAGAGCTGCACAAATATGACTAAATTTCTCTTGGACATAGGCTGATGCAATTGCTTAGCTCCACCGTGTGACACAGACTTATTTGTCAGGGTTTTACGGGGTGAGGGTATCTGTGCTATTCTCTTTTCCACTGTATATAGGTGTCCTAGAAGATGCTGCTTTTGTTATTCTAGGATCACAGCTTTCTTTCAAGCTTTTTCTCAGCCTGCCAGGACCCCAACATGTGAACTAGAGTGAGCTGAGTGCTAAGTGTCACTGAACATCCAGGGCTATCCTTCACTCCATGTGCAACGTGGGAGCACAGCGTCTCTCTGGGCCATATGTCCAATGCAAGGCATGAGAAAATATTTCCATGGGGCACCCAAAACTTTACTTTGCTTCAAGGATATCAAAAGTTAATCTCTTGTTTTCTATCCTGCTTAATATTACTCAGCATCTCAGGAGTGTCTCTCTTTTCAGCGACCACCAAATTTTCCTCTCTGTGTCAACCCTGTCTCTGAAGTGACGCCATTATTTTTGGATAATGACACCAAAGTGCTTTAGAATACATCTGTTTTGCCTCAGCAAACATATCAGGCTGATTTTAACTACCTGACCTGAGAAGATGCATCTGTGGGAACAGCTTGGTTACATCTGTGCAGTTCTGTACCCCAGCCCCTTAATCCCTGCCAAAGAGACCAGTAGGCAATATCCAGGCAGAATAGATTTCTGAAGGGCCAGTTTTGGTCTGCCAGCCCCAAACATCCCATCCCCACATTGGTGTGCTTGATGTTATATGGTCCAGGCTCCAGGGCCTCCTGCAGGGATGGGTGGGATATGTCCTCTGGGCCATGGAGTGCAGCACTCCTGTTTTTCAAGGTGCTTTGTTTTACAGGGGTGACATTGGAAACACTTGGTTCTTGGTCAAGCAGAAATGTACTGTGGTAACGAGTACAGATTATCTTTGATGACACATTATCATGTGATGATCTCACACGATGAGACATTAGCTTTGATGTCACACACTGTTCAAATCATCTTGATTTTCCTACATGCCCAAATAGAAAAGGTGTTTGGTTATATAAGCTGAGCATTCACTTCCATAATGGATGGGCTGATATTTGCCAGATATTGACTTCTATTTTCTATAACAGGTTAATAAACCACTGTATAAAGGTACGTTTCTGTTTCAAATTCAGCCTTTTGTTATTCTTGAAGGGGAAAAAGGTGCATTGATTTTCTTCCATCTCCCCTCCCATTTTGCAACAGACAAATTTTGGGTCATGGAATCCCTCACACTTCCTGTGCTGTCGTTGTAGGCACTAGATCAGTACAGCTTCATGATACCAAGGCAAGCTCTTCAGCTGCTGAATACCCACATTTTAGATGAAGCTGAACTAAAATCTTGATTTTTTGCAGTCAGTGTTGCTTGTCTCCAAGGTCACTTTGCCATGGTATTTTTGTTAGTGGCTAAAATTTTGATTTTCAACAACTCCTAAGAAGCCTCATGAGACAGTGATTGTGATTTGCTTTTAGCATGCTTGGCCCAAGAGGTGATATACTCAAGGTGCTTGCAATTGTAGTAAACAAAGGGCTCTTGTCTTAACCTGTCTCAACCTTTGGCCATAGTTTTATGTGCTAAATTATCTGTACTGAATATTGGAATGTCTTGTACTGAGCAAACATGGAGCAAATCTCCACAATTTTTTCCCCCCTAAAGCTGATTATTAATTTCTGGGGACTCTATATAACACTTCTACAATGTGATCAACTTAATTGCAAATATTAATCATTTTTTCATTCCAAAGGAAGCCACATCTTCCTACTTGTCCTTTAAATTGTCTTTTATAGGACACATTTGATTTCTGCTGTTTCTTCTTAATATTGTGGGCTTGTGAAAGAATAAATGAGGACAAATAGCCTACTATTGAAATGAATTATATTCTTTCAGTGTTACTGTCCTAGTTTCTTTTTCGGTTTTTGTTTTATTATTTCTCAGTATTTTGTATATCAAAAATAAGGTTCTCAATAAGAAGTCCATATTACACTCAAGTTTTGGAAAAAGTAGAGACCTCTCCTGAAATGGAAAGATCAGAAAATCATTATACTTAGGTGTTAGCAGTATTAGTAACTATTTCTCAGAAAATGGTCTTGAGGACCTCTTAGAAAACTGGCAAGATGGTTTTGTTTTTAGTCACACTCTTTGATCTTAAAGCAAAACCTGGATAAACAGCTTATCTTTTACAGAACTAACTGATCTGATATGTAAACTGGATATCCTCTTAAACTGTGTTAGCTAGAATATTTTTAGTTTCTAGATTTTCATTAGAGAAGTTGATACACAGCCGAGGCCATCCTACTAAATGTGTCTTGGTAGAGGTCTTTCCATACATCACTGTGCATGCACTACTGATTGCAAGTCTGTGTCATAACTGCTGAATGTGGAGCAGAATAAATTAATCATTTATTTAAGATATGTGTTTTACTGCAATTTGACTGCCTTTGCATACATCTCTCCTTGCAAGCATAAACATATTAAAACTTAAACTTGAAACTATGACAGCATATGTTTAGACATAACTTCCAATAATCTGTTTAAATAACTTATGATAAGTAGAACTTAAACAGCACATCTCTAAAGTAAATCAGATTATTAAACCAGGAGAAATCATTAGTTCTGTGTCTGACGAGAAATTAGAAAAAATTTGCCTGCTTTGGAGAGCTGTACCCTTTTTTGGAGATTGTACTAATTTGACTTCAATATAGTCAGATTTTTAAAATTCTTGAATAACTAAATGGAAACTAGAAGAGCTATTTAGAAGAGGAAAATACAATAACAGTAATTTTGGGAAATTTTATATTTTACTCCTTTTTATAGGAATTAAAAATTGGTTTAAGAGTCTAAGAACAGTAAGTTCTCTTGTCTTGAAGGATTTCTAACTGCAGATTATCAACTCTTTTTATAAAAAATTGGTCATTTAGTAATGTAAGTCAGTATTGATAATTTTTATACTGCATATTTGAAATAATTTTATAATGATAAGCCTGCAATGTTAATTTCTTTGCATTGTTAATTAAATTTTGATATCCATCCAAAAGCACAAATGTGAGTAAAGACACAATATATGACATAGGAAAGATGATTTAACATAGTAGTTAATTAATTTAAAAAAGACAAAACATGAACATTGTGCACCATAAATTATTTCATCCAGAATAGTATATTGTTCAGGAAATAATTTCCAAATATTTTGTAAAAGCTGCTTTCAAACGTATTTTTTGTGACTAATTTGTCAAATAGTGAATCAACATAATAAAAAAAAAAAAAAAGGAATTGAAAGAGGAAGCCCCCATTACAGTTCCTTTATTGTGTTTAGATTGAGGTTCCTGAGCATCACCATATTTGTGTTTGTAGGCAAGAATCTGTGGCATTAGTGAGGGAAGGATCTGGTCCCCTGTTCGTGTCATCCCTGTGCTTGTGCCCTTGAGGGAAGATTTTGTTGCTCTCCTGTCCATCACTCTCCGGTGAGCAGAAGCTCTGTACACAGGACTGCAGCCCTTCCTAGGATCCATTTCTGAAAGCACATTGTGGCATTTGCTTCAGATATTTTGGGGGAGTTGATTGGAAGCGTTCCAGAAAAATCCCCCTGGCTTAAAAGAATTTTATTAGCACAGCAAAGTAGAATTTTGAATGTCAGAACTAAAGCTGTCTGGCAAGCTGTGGCACCTCCAAGGGCAGGCATTAATATGCAGTCTTTTATTATAGGGATCACTTTTTTCCTTGGGCATCATCCTATGCCTAGGTCAGATCTAATCTGAGTTCTGTGGCAAGGTTTGGAGAGTAAGAATGATGATATTTAGATAATCAAATACAGAAAACGAATCAAGTATAAACCCATCTGAGAAGAATTATAAAAAATACCATGTGAAGTTACATATACCACGAAGAATGATAAGAATTTTAATTTGCATATCCAGGCTCAAATTGTAAAAGATGAATGAAAACTTATCTTTAATATATGATATTGATATATTATTATAGCAAAGGGAAATGATGGCACATAAAAGTAATTGTAAGAGAAAAAAAAGGGGAAACATTCTAGACCCACATATAAATATCTACCACTTGATGAACCCTATCAAAGGGTAGTGGATAAATCTTCTTACAAAGAAGATCTGAGAGATAAATGCTAGGTCTTGGAATAAATGAAGAAAATTATTAGTTGTTTGTCAAACTTCTATCTGACAAGGGAATGGATGCCTGGGTTTGTCCTGAGAAGGTGAATGGAAGACAAATATTACATATCTGTAAGTCATGAATGGTTAAGAGAAGGTGATCCAGACATTCACATTTGCCTTTCTTCTTAATAGCAAAAGAGATATTTAACAGGTATGAAAAGTGATACATTTAAATCTGACATGAGACTTCTTTGCATCACTCACATCAGAGTGCAGGATATTACAAAAGTGCAAGATATTAGCATGCGTAAGAATTTGGGATTTTAGATTATTCATGTTTATAGATATAAACATAATTCTATTAAGCATGTAAGCACTCTTTATTGAGAGATAAAATTCTCATATTCTAAGACAAATTAGCTTTAGCTAATTTGATGGAGCTTGAAAACAATTTCCCCCTAAAACAGTGTCTTCCTAACTTGCTTTGCTCTATTTTCTCAAACTCTTCTGAAGTCTGTTTTCCAAAAACTTTGTCAGGTAAGGTATCAAATGTGTTTAATCCAGACCTTAGTCCTATTACAATCAGCTACAGAATCACAGAGAACTCGACTGTAGGAAATTAGTCCACATATGTCATTGCAAAGGTTGTGTCACTAGCTGATTCCTAGTCAAGCAATTTTCTGTCATTTCATTTTATGCCTTAGAGATGGCATTTTCCAACCTTAATAACTCATGTCAAATTAATCAGTGGGTTTTCTGGACAGTTTTTTGAGTGTTGCACCTTTGGTACTTCTAGTTTATGACTATTTTTTAAAGTATTTTGTACTGTAGTCAAATCTCTGTGAAGATCTTCCACTCTGGAACAGAAAATAGCAAAGATTAAATGATCCTAGTGGCTTTGCTTTGTTTGTGTAGACAAGGCACTGATTTAATGGAGTTTTCTTTCTGCAGTGTGAATGCTGCTCTAGCTGGGGACCGACAGACCTGAGGAGGCATCCGTATGGCATCTCTATGGAAACTGAGGATGGCAGATTCAATGCATCATTGTATCTGATAGTTCAAATCTTGTAACATTTATTTTGTACCAGGAATCCAGCCTAAGAGGTTGGTTGATTGCTGTGAGTCACTGAGTCGAAATGACAATCTTCTACAGAAGGGGCAACAGAATAATTGAAATATGGGCCTGGAAGGTGCCTGAAGAGACCAGCTGGTACAACTGGTTGCTCTGAGGAAGAATATAGCACAGCTTGGCAAACTCATCTATATTGCCTGCATAGCTAGAGACGAGACAGCCTTACCTGGGTACAGATGCCTGGGTACTGCAGTGATGTCAAAAGGACTGAGAGGGTAGATTAGAAGGGAAGCTTGCAGAAAACCCTCTAGAGGCTGGGAAGCCACCAAAAGACTACCTTCAGGAAGATGTGAGTCTCCAGAGAAAGTCACTGCTTTGTCAGGCCTCTTAGATCCCTAGTTTAGTTAAGGATAAGTAGGCATTTTCGGTGAAGTTATTTTGGGAAGATTCTCCATGCATGTATGAAATGTCTTTCCTTCTGTTATAACATGTGTATATAGTTCAACACTTGTTTGTGTAATTCCCTGTACATATTTAGCCTGTAGTGTTTTATGTTAGACTTCAGAATAAACTTGTTTTGTCATTTTCCGCTCACCTTCTGTCTGCTATTTATAACTATATGCAACAGTAATTAAGGAAGGAACAAAGCAGCCTAATGCAATTGTCCTTGAAATAGTACTCTATAATGTAAGGAGGAATGAGAGAACTTGTTCAGTTTTTGGGCAAAAAGAAAAATTTACTAACAGATTTTTTCATAGTATTTTCTTCCATAATTTGAATTTTTTTTCATTCTCTTTAAAAATGTAGGGTATAAAAGGATGAAACCTGATGTTCTGAGTAGGAGTTGCTTTCAAATGAGTTGCTGTTCCTTTCTTGAGCCAAGTACCATTTGACAGCTTTTAAATAAAATGTACAAATAATTTATGGGAAAATTCACTAGTTCTTCAAGAAAATTGTTGCATGTTTCAGAAAATGCTATAGTGACAGAAGAAAACCCTACCTGGGAATTTCATGCATCTGCCCTCCTCATAATGGACCATGTAAAAATCCAAGACGGAGTGCAAGAAGGATATATGCATCTCTACAGCAGCGAAGCAATCAGATCCCACTGCTTAATGTTCATTTTTTAGGTTTTCTTTTGGCAGTGCCCACATTTTACAAGATAAATAGGATATGCTGGACCTGCTACTGCATAAAAATCTATGGTTGTGGATAAGGGTACAAGTAATTCAAATGTCTTTCAAACCTGGCATAGTCTGTTCAGGTTCTTTACCACACACAGCACCACGGTACCTGAGTTTCCCCCTAGAGCATTAAATAATATGAGTAGAACCTGTCACATGCAGTTTGTTCTAGTATAAATGCAAGGTTAGGTCAAAATCTTCTTCAAGTTTCATAGTTAGACATGCTCCATAAATATGAGGTAATATACATATCACTTTTTTTGGATTGTTCTTGGACTTTTTATTTTGCATCCGTCTCTTTTCTTAGATTTTTTTTCCCCAGTTTGGTACATATTACATGCTGAATGGCAAAAGTCCAGCATTCAAAAAGTTGGTTGGAATCACAACATTGGATCAAATATGTGACTGTTTTGGACAATCAAAACTTCCAAAGAGACAACAAATGCAAAATTACTTTCTTTTCTATATTAAAGCATTTCAAGCATTTCCTTATTTAAATGTTAAAAAACTTTTACATTTTTGCAGTAGGGGACATTTTTGTAAATGTTTTTGAAATTATTTGTATAAAGTATTCTGGGTTACAACACAGATGAAAATCAAGAAATTAAGACTTCAGATGACAAATGTTAGGACTTAATCCATGTGTGTATGAACGTGACCTTCCAGACTGGTACAGTCAGAAAAAAAGTCTTCTGAGTAAGCAGATACCAGGAGGACATGGGAAGTTGCTCAGTTTGGTGACTTTTCCTCAGTGTGAGATACTTATGGCTTGGATTGGGAAATCACAATATTTTTGAGTGTCAGGGTCTACTCCGTATCAGCTGTCATTATTGGCTAATGATAATATTTGATAATCATGTTGGAATCTTATAGATTTTGACAATCTTTAACTGTTAGGTTTGTTATGGCAACATAACTGCTACTCTAGCCAATTTATGTGTGAATGTGCCCAGTAACTTCTCACTTTATCATTCACTCAAGTTCAGACTCTATCTCCTAGTACTAACAGAGCAAGCGTTTTCATGGCACACTGAAATCTCTGCAACTGTGATATATTATATTCTTAGAGCCTCGCAGATTGCTAACTGCCTCATCAGATTCTTTAAGAATAGCTTTTGAAGACTGATTTGTAGACAGTTATACCACTTCTCTTCATCTTATATCTTTCAACAGATATCTTGTGCCAGTATGAGTTTGTACTTTCTATGCCCTGTCTACTTTTTGTGATTGCTTTATGAGGAAAACTTAGGTTTTGCTTGCAGTACTGGGAGGTCAATCTTAATTTTGCATGTGCTTAGAATGATGATAATGTATTTAGCTCCAGTATCTATTTTGAAATTTACTTTGACTGGTTATTTCCATTTTCACAAAGCCAATCTGTTATAGAATTTTGCTTTGATCAACAGACCCAACAAAGACCTCTGTTTTGGTATCAACATCATCCGAGCTTTGCCTTGTTGTGGTGCACTCATGAATATGTTTCCTTTTTATGTGTCTTTGCAACTTGTGCTGAGATTGACACACTTTGGCAAAATTTTATTGGAGATATGAGACAGCCCCCCCTTACTCTGCATGCTTTTGTGTCTTGTTATGATTGCCTCCATATGGTGAACAAAGAACTTGAAACTCAGCCCAGTAATGTATAGTACTGGCTACCTAAATGTGTTCAGCCTAGTTAGATCAAAACTTATGGAGACTCAGTGGTACTGTAGCATTGGAGGTTATTTTAGTCAAGCTTGGAGGTAGCATGGAAGAGAGAGCTACTGAGATCTCAGGCAATGGTTTGACAGCTCAATCATCAGGTTCTTTTGCATTTTCTACCATTAAATGATATCTCTTCTGTACCTTCAGAGAACATAGTTGGTCCTAGAGGGTTAATTATCTGGGAGAATGCCAGAAATCTGAGGAGTTAAGTTGTCAGACTAGGGAATGGTTTGGTAAAGCAGTAAGAGACCTTCAGTTGGGTGTTCTTGCTTAGTTTTGATTTCTTTTGCACAGAAGTCTGTTGTGATTGGTTGTTATCTGTGCTTCTGACTGGTGTGCATTGGGTGGTAAGCACATGACAGTTTGTGGCATCTGCTTCTCTAATATTTTGCGAATGTTGAGCTTTATTTTGTTGATACAACTGAACTTTTATGCTGAAACAAACTCACTGCAGTTCCAAAACAAGAATTAAATATTCTGCCCAAACCTCAATTTTGGTGAAACTTCAAAAAACTACATGACTAATTATTTTTGATGGAAAATATGAACAGAAATTACAATGGGTTTGGATTACAAATGTTACAGCAGTTTGCTTAGGCCAGAGGGTACAGTCACAAAATTAACAGGAAAATAGCTGTAAAAGAAAGTGAAATTGCTTAATTAGATTTTATTGTACAACATAAGTTATAAGCTATAACATAAGTTAAAGAATATGTCTGACCTATTGTGTGGGATGGGATATCAAGACAAATAAAAAACTTCTGACATTTTCTGAAAAGGTAAAAGCTGTAGGAGTGAATAATCCTTTTTTAGGCAGCCTCTGTAAAGATGAACAACAGGTACCCAGTTATTGACAAGGGAAAGTGAATTTATTTATTTAAATTTTTGATAATGTAAATTTCCCCATCTACTTACTTTCAATAGCAATTAGAAACCTTTTTATCAGCAGATGCTGGTAGCTTATGCATTAGTCAATGTGTTAACACACGGCAGAACTGAGCTGCTCTGGTTTTTGTGGTGCTGTTGTATGATCTTTTTCTTCCTATGCTGCCTATTTTGTTGAGGTAATAAATTCTAAAGGGCTGGATCCTTAGTTTGTACTGACCTGCAGCAGAAGTAATGCATGACAGGTTTAAAAATAGGTAGAGACTTTCATGACTTTCTTCTTACTCACTGTAGAGTCCTCCAGATCCTCAAAGCACGCTTTTACTTTGAGCCCAGTTAAATTCCTACACCAAAAGTGAAGTTTCACTCTCTTCAACAAAACTCAACTGAACACTTTCTGTAAGACAATATCTCGCTAAAGCCCATCTGTTCATCTGTGTTCAAAATGTAAAGAAAAAACCTAATATAATGGCCTTGTTCTTCCTATAGATTGATACATTTCAAAGAAATAAAAGAGACATTGAGATGTCATTTTTTTCTCAGTGTTAGTGTTCTGGAAAATTTATTTCTCGCATGAGAGCTCTTTATTTTTTCTAAGTAGATTCCTCTTCATGGATAACTTTTGACAACATCCTATGATAGGACAAAATGTTATCTTATCAAATGTTAGAAAATTTACATTAACTGATAATGTTGTTTTTCTTTTCCCCAATCTTTTTTGATATTAACCGCAGGAATGGTTGGATGTCTTGACACCCTTTCCACTGGGATCTTTGAGTTTCAGGTTTCTTGATTCCAAATGTTTGTTTTATTGTCCTAAATTTAAGTGTCAACATCATCATTTTATAGTAGTTGGAAGGTGCTGAAGCTGTTCACTTGGGAATGAACAAGCATTGCAGAAATCACCAGGTGGCTTTGATGCCTTTTCCTACTGTCATGCTCTAAACCAAGAAGATCTATGTAAAGATTTCACTTAAATATAACACAAGTGCTAGTTATTGTCAAGTAAGCACAGTTATTATTACATGCTCTCTAAATGCTCTGTACTTTATAAATAGCATAACTATGCCAGACTCTCTGTGTCTCAGAAATGGATACTGGTGTTCATGAAACATATGATATATACATTCTGTTAAGTATCTGCTAATAACACATCATATTATCGTAAAACAACCAAGGCAGTGGTTTCGTTAGAAAGAAAGAGCAGATTGCTCCTTATATGCCCATGTGTGCAGCATTAAATCTGCCCTCTGCATTTTGTGCTTCTCACATGCATAAGTGAAATGGATTTCTTTGCATCTGACCAATGCATAAACCGCAGGGTGATGTTTTTAATAGGATTCATTGTGATTAGGAGCTGTGGAATAGCCCCATAGTCATAGCAATGTTAGAATGCCACAACTATTTGATAGGAGACATTTCAATCTGTCATCATCTTGTGTGCCCTGACCCTGATAATACACCCCATTCAACCTGAGGCACAAACAGAAATGGTGAGGTAGGGTTGCATTTTTTTTCTGTTAGCACAGCACCAGTCACAGCTTTTATGGGTTCCTGAGAGAAGAAAAAATGTTTTTATTTCCTGTTCTTTTCATCCCCTATCTAACCATTTGAAAATATTTTTTTTCCTGAAACACAATAAACAAGTGGAAGGGGGAGAAAAATCCTTCCTTAGGTAACCTCAGAACAGAAGAACTTTGTGCATTATGCAGCTCAGGCCATGCCAAAATGCAATTTGGAGGGTGTCCAGCACTTCATTGGAAAGTAATGGTTTTCACTGAACTGAGTTATGACCAGCTGTTTACAGACAGTCTGTGACATACTGATAGAGCAGAACACCGTATGTTGCTTTCCAAATCAAATGATACAAGAAGTGTGACAGAGTGGAGAAACATCTGTCATTAGCAATTTTCAGCACGCTTCACTAATTCTGGACAAAATACGAGTAATGAACTTACCGCAGGAAACTTCAAATACTACCACTGCTGAAACAAGGATATAAACAGCTAGTGCTCCTAATGGCGTCTAATTTAATTCATTTGCAGTAAGAAACAAACAAAGTGGGTTATTTGTTTTTGATCATGGGGTAGTAAATAGTAATGCTGATAACAAACATTCATTTTAATCAAAGAAAAAGAGATTGTGGAACTCAACTTTCCTGAAGTTCAGACAGAAGGTAATTATCAAGTGGTTGTTTTTTCTTGGTCTTTTTGAATGCCAGTGATAAGGGTGGTGAGGGGTTTTTTATGGTTTTTGTTTTTTTTTTTTGTTTGTTTGGTTGGTTGGTTGGTTTTTTTAAGCAAGGTTTTTTCAGAATAGGCTAAGGAGAAGTTGTTGCAACATTATGGATATTGTGGATATTGTCCTTCTTTGCCTTGGTTCTTGGTCTTCAGTCGTCTCCCTCACATGGCTCCCACCACATCCTCCTCCTGAATCTTCAGAGAGCAGAACTGTGAGGTTTCTGCACAGTATCACTCACCACTGGGCATGAAGACAACAGTGAAAGGAGTCCAGTGCTGGCTTTTACTCCATTTTTCTGCATTATGGCACTGCTGGTGGTGTTTGAAATCTCATGGTTCCAAATGTACTTTTTAAAAAGCTGTACTTCAGTGTGTGCCCACTATATATTACATACCTGAGTCTTTTCTGGTTGATTTCTCTGTTTTTGTCGTATCTGGAGCCCAACCACTGTAATTTTGTGACAATTTTCACTTTATGTCTTTAAAATCAAGAGAGTTGTTCTGCCATTCACATTCAGGGGCTTTAGTTTCCCCTTAGCACTGATAACACAGCAAATTCCTGAAACTGTTAGGAATAAGTGGCAGTCCTCAGGGAATAAGGGGGGGAAATGAAAGGACAGGTTGTTACTCTTTATATGAACTTTCAACTAATGTTCACACAAAGCTATAATATGAAATGCAGAGGATAGATTTAGTCCAATCCATTGGTGTCCCACCTATGGGACTTCCCTTGGAATGAATCCCAGACCAAGAGACTGAAAGCCATTCCGAACTGATGACTGTAAAATGAGTGTAGGAGGTCTTTGAGTAGCTGCGTAATTGCAAAATTATTCATGATAAAAATCCACTAAGCTAGAATTCACAGTATCTTGAAGAATTTCCTGAGGTGCTGCAGAAAAAATGTGTAACTTTGTAACACCTTGGATAAACCCAACTGATCCAAGTATAATATGGTGAAGAGGAAGAGAAAATGTATGGAAATATTTTTTATATGGTGGGAGTTTATGACAGAAATATTTTTTCTGCACTTTAATGCAGAAAAGGAAAACTACTTAACAGAAAAACCTTTCTAGAACTGCAAATGTGAAGTTCCTCTAATTCTTATAGACATCTACAGAGGAGAGCAAAGCAAAAGGGAAATATAGGTACCATTGACACCCATCATTATGTTTGTGATCTAGATAATAAAAGAAGCAGACCCAAGCAATTCACTAACACTAACGCTATTCTTTACATAAACAGTAAATGTTTAGATTTTCCTGTTCACTGACTAACAGCACACATATCATAAACACTAAGCTGTTATAGTACGTTTCGTGTGTTGATTCACTTTAACAGTTGTTAGTGTGAAGACAGGAAAAGAAAAGTGGGTGTAATGAGACCATGTGCAGTATGCTGTGAAAACAGAGGCCCTTATTTGGCATAATGGGTTGCACCATAAGGGCCATAAAATTGTGCATGTGTTAGTATCATTTTAATTATTACGGGTGCCACATGTTAAGCAGAATAGCGGAACTACTAAAACAGCTTCAAAATCCTTACTGCTGATCGCTGCATTTAATTACAAATAGGAACATTTGGAGATAGGTCACCATAAAACCCTTCTGTTGTCAAATGAGCTCAAATCTGATTTTTGTAATTATGTTTTTATACCACAGATCCTGTTGAATAACTATAGGGAATAAAATTTTAATAAGTACTGATTAAATGCAGGTACATCTTGCTTCCTAAGAATATTTATGTATGTTCTTTGCCACTTACATCAAGGTACCATCATTGCTTCTGTTTTGGTCAGTGGTGATCATTCAACCTTAATGCAAATAAGCTGAATAACTTTATGTGCCATGAAATATTGGTTTTTTTCAGTGAAGCATAAAAGCACTGGATTTCAATTATTCATTCTGCTTGCTAGAGCTGTGTACAGTACTCTAATCCTCTAGTACCAAGGCACTCTTATTATAACACTACATGTCACATTCAGTAGAATATGATAATTAACCTTCCTAAGGCAGAGTTTTGGTGTGAGGAAAAACAACTTCTATTGTCTGTAACCTTTTCTATTGTAATAACATGTTTATAGGTTCAAGTTAATGATGTTCTTAGCTAGTATCAAAATTAAAATCATAAATATAGAAAACTTTCAGTTTAACAGGAAAAATATAACTTGGATATTAAAAGGTGATACAAAGCATAATTTTAGATGTAGGTAAGCAAACTTTTATGTAAAGGCTGCCTATAAAGTTCTCTAAACAGAAATTTATATTGGGAGGAATTTAAAAGTTAAAGAGGAATTCAGTGCTATAAAAAGGAAGTAGCAATTAAATAAATATATAAAATTTAATGCAAGTTGTAGGCTGGATTTTGAGTCATACTAAGGACAGAAGCATTGTATTTGGCTATATTGTTCAAGCAAGATTGAAGTCAGAATATATGTGCCCATATATCTCTCTGAACATTTATTTGTTCATATTCTTTGTTTCCTTTCTAGAGATACGTGTAAACCTTAATCAGACCTCACCTTGTGGTTTTTCAATCTGAAATATTGTCATGAAATAGAAGATTAAAAACACATGCAGATTTGTCAGGAGCATTGTGATACCTAAGGGAGGAAATCCCTTTTGTGAGAGACTGCCATTGGAATCATGGGCTAACACCCAGCTCTGAACATGCTCCAGAGCTACTGCACATGCAATGGCTTCAAGAGACTGTCAACTGGAAATAAGTAAATATACAGAGCCTCCTGGAAAGGGACTGATGTAATTTGTAAAATGATCAGTGAAAGAGAATTACTTTGCTAGTTCTGATGCAGACTGACTGCTCTGCATCATTTATAGCTGCACGGTAAAAACTCTCAACTCACACAGCAGTCCAAGAGTTCTGGCTTGAAAGGAGAAAGAAAAACTCTTGTTGATTTTTGTAAACTATTCAATAGGGTTATTGAATGAGTGCTAGATAAAGACCTCAAGTTGTACTGAGTGACAAGAAAGCAGTAGAGAAGTTTTCAGGAACCAAGCAACGCTATAAAATAATGATCTCCTCTGTACTAGAACATTAGGAGAGTATGTGCTAATGTGAACCAGTAGCAACATTTGCACCCAATAGGGAAAACCCATAGATATTGATGAAAGTCTGGCTCCATTCTGACCCCAGAATAGTTTGTGCCCGAGCACAACTCCTTTGTAGCTTTTATTATTTGTACTCCTCCCTGTGAGGGCAGAATGGACTCCTTGTTGCACTCTGGCTCAGTGCTGGAATGATGCACTATCTGTATATCTAATGACATTGTCTCTCACTAATGTGAAATCCTCATCTGACAGTGTCAGCCTCCATCTGAAACACAAGTGGCAAAAACCAAATGCTTGGCTTCAGTCTTTCTCTTGGAGGTCTTAATCCTGTGTAACTCCAGTTGTGATGCTATTTCACGCTGTAAGGTGTGCCTGGTGTTGGATGAAATTATGCCATTGCAGAGGAAAAATAATAAGAAAGCAGTGTGAAGAATACTCAGCTTACTAACTGTCTTGTAGAGGAGGGAAAAACATGAGTGTTTTATCTGTGGAATTTGTTCCAGTCTAATTCCATTAATTGGTCCTGCTCTGCGATTGTAATAATACAAATCCCTTAGTACTAAGAGAATGAAGAAAGGAGTATTGGTATTCTGCTCCCTATGGGTGATTTACTTTGGAAATTTGATTCTATACTGTTGATCTCTGCTTTTTCTGCTCTGCTTGGCCCAATCTCCTCATCTACAAGGGGGAAATAATAAAGAAATTAGACAGACACAATGAAAAAAAATCAGTACAGCACTTCATTTTTTAACAATTTAATATTAAATGGAGAGGCTCATAACATTCAGACTTAAGATTATCACCTGTATTGTTACTGCATCTCAGAAACACCATGACCCTTTCCTGTTAAAGAAGATTATGGCACTCCTCTCAGCCACAGCGCAGTTGAGAATTTTTCAGGGGTTGTGCACCTTGATAACTGGGGCAAAACTTATGGTAATGCCAACTCATACAGGTGGACTTGAACTCACATTTTTGATTTTGGACTAAGCCAGGTCTGCCTGTGACTTTGATCCATTCCTCTACACAGTGTGGTTTCATGTGTACTTGAATCTTTGTTACTCTTAGAAATATTTCCTACTGCACTACTAAATAATCCTTTTTTATAGAAGTCTTTGGCCACTTTTAGAGGACATTTCTTTCATGCATTCTGCAGTCAGAGCCTGTTGAATCTCTCATTCATGTGCTGTGGTGATTATTGGGTTTTGGCAATTCAGCAGAAGGGATTTGGGGATTGTTTGCCAGCTCTGCTACACTTTCCAGGCTTAATGCTCCCTCTCCTCTTCTCGGTGGTTGGACAATGAGCTCTAGGCAGTGGTAGATCTTGCTTGTTGAAGTTCATCGAGATTAAGGAAAAAGTTAGAAAAAGGAAATAAACATTGTCAAAATTCATTTGGACAATATTTTACAGAATTTTTCATTTAACTTTAGTGTTTGCCTTTTTCATCCACCAAACCAATCACATCTTCTCTTTTTGAACTTGTATCATTTCTTGGGGAATAAAGACCACCATTCATCTGGTCATTAGTTACAATTAAAATCTGACAGGATTCCCACACTTTTAGTATAAAAGTTCTTTGATTATCCAAGTAGGGAAAAAATATCCTAAAAAATTGGTTACTATAAATTAAAATGTCTTATCACAGAGACTTAAAATTTCGGTAAGTGCACTGGATATTCTTTCCATTTTTACCTCTCAATAATGCCATGTAGCCAGTTTAGGTTGTTTGCTGCAGAATTAATTACATTTGCATGAATTTACAGATACTAAAGCAGAAGCGTTTATTGTAACTTAATTTTCTCCTCCAGGTCTGTGATAACTATGAGAGTAAAGTGTATGTAAATAAAAGTTGTCTTGCTACATAGATTTTATTTCATTGTAAAGAGAGCTGAAAAATAATAGACCAATATTGGTTCTCCTTGGATTTGCTTTGCAAAGCATCTCCTGAACTCTTAATTCAGCCATGCATGCTTCATGGCCAAAAAATAATTGCGGTATTCTAGCTCCTGCAGTGCTACTTCAAGGATAATAAGAAAGAAAACAAACTACTTCCTGAAAAGCACAAAAGATAATTTTTCCAGCTCTCAGTGTTTTCCAAACTTTAGTGCCCCAGAACAAGAAAACTGAGTGAAAAATGACAGTAACTTATCAGTCATCTGTTTGAGTGTCATTAAATGTGAAGAGAATTTTTTTGCTGCATAGTGAGCACTCTTGGTAAGACATTCTGGCAGGGTCACTTGCCTGGCAGGGTTATTAATGAGAATTTCTGCTTGCAATTGTACATATGGAACATTTTCCTCTTGGAAAATTTAAGGTATGTTAAAATGGAAACTTACCAATTCACTATGCTTGTGTATCATTTAACTTCAAGTTCAGAAATATTTATAAAAGTGGTAGAGGACCTTTTAGGTACTGGTCAAAAGTACATTTTATTAATAGCCCTGCTTGCTATGTTATTCAGTTGCTAGAGGTAACTTCACATGCCAGTGCCTTTTGTGAGGTACATTGTGTTGTGCTGAAAAGATAAACTTTTAATTTTGGACATTGCTAACTTTAACTTCCAGATCCAATCCAGCCCTGTAGAACTCATTTAGCTGTGGATCAATAATCTTGGTTAATTTTTAAATAAGGGACAAAGTGTTTTGTACATTGTACATCTATATGGATAAAAATTTAAAGGAATCTCTAAACTTTTTTCATCTGTATCATGTATAGATTCTCCATCTTTATGTCCTTTGGGAATCAGCCCTTAAAAACAGAGGGGCCCAGGATGGCTGGATATACTCTAAGGAAGAAATCTTGAAGACATAGGAACAGGTCATCCTACTGTGCCAAAAGATGAGCTGGCGAGGAAGATCATCCTGACTAAGTAGGAATTTTGCAGGAACTGAGGGGAAAAGAAAGTGTATCACATTTGGATAAAGGGACAGGTGACTCAGGAAGTGTTTAAGGATGCTATTAGGTCATGAGGAAAGAAAGGTAGAAAGGCAAATCTAAATTAGAACCTAATACGGCCAATTCTGTAAAGGATAATAAGTGTTTTTATAAATACATTAATAACAAAAGGAGGGGCAAGGAAAAACTCCATTCTTTACTGGATGTAAGGGGGGAGTATAATCATCAAAGATGAAAAAAGCACTGAGGTACTTGGCACCATCTTTGCCCCTCAATAGTAAGACTGGTTATCCTCAGGACTCCTGATCTGGCAGATGGGGACTGGTGGCAGAATGGAGCTCCCATAATCCAGAAAGAAGCAGTTAGTGACCTGCTAAGCCATTTAGATGCTCACAAGCTCATGGGACAGAATAAGATTAATCTTAGTGTGATGAGGGAGCTGCTGTCCATCATTTATCATCAATCCTAGCTAACTGGGAAGCTCCCAGATGACTAGAGGTTGGCCAATGTGATCCCCATCCACAGGCAGGCCTGGAAGGTGGATATGGGGAGCTACAGGCCTGTCAGCATGACCCTGGTGGCCAGCAAGGTCATGGAATAAATCATCTTGAGTGTGATCACATGGCACATACAGGACAGCTAAAGGATCAGGCCCAGCCAGCATGAGTTTAAGAAGGGCAGGTCCTGCTTAACCAACCTGATCTCCTTTTATGACCAAGTAACCTGCCAGGTGGATGAGGCAGAGGCTGTGAACGTTGTGTACCTGGATTTCAGCAAAGCTTTTGACACTGTTTTCCATGGCAGACTCCTGGAACAGCTGGAAGTCCATGGCTTGGACAGGAGCACTCTTTGCTGGGTTAGGAACTGTCTGAATAGCCGGGCCCAGAGAGTGGTGGTGCTGCATCCAGCTGGAGACCAGGCACCAGTGGTGTCCCCTGGGAATCAATTTTGGGCCTAGTTGACTTTAATATCTTTATTGGTGAACTGGATGAGGGGATTGAGAAAACCATTAGCAAATGTAGAGATAACACCAAGTAGGTTGGGAGCATTGATCTGCTGGAGGATAGGAGATCTCTGCAGAGGGACCTGGACAGGCTGGATGGATGGGCTGAGACAGGCTGAGATGGGCATGAGGTTTAACAAGACCAAGTGTGTCCTGCACTTTGACCACAACAACTCCCTGCAGAGTTACAAGCAGAGTGGCTGGGAAGTGTCTCAGCAGAAAAGGACCTGGGGGTGCAGGTCAGCAGCTGACTGAACATGAGCCAGCATGTGCACAGGTGGCCAAGAAGGCCAACAGCATCCTGGGCTGTATCAGGAGCAGTGTGATCAGCAGGAGCAAGGAAGTGATTCTTTCCCTGTACTCTGCATTGGTGAGGCCAAACCCCAAATCCTGCATTCAGTTCTGGGCCCCTCCTTACAAGAAGGGCATTGAGGTTCCTGGAACAAGTCCAGAGAATGTCAATGAAGCTGGTGAAAGGTCTGGAGCACAATGAGGCAGCTGGAAGTGATTAGCTTGGAGAAAAGGAGGCTCAGAGGTGACCTTATTGCCCTCTACAGCTACCTGAAAGGAGGTTGTAGCCAGGTGGGGGTTGACCTCTTCTCACAGTAAGCTAATGATAGGACAAGAGAACACAGTCTTAAGATATGCCAGGGGAGGTTTAGGTTGGACCTCTGGAGGAACTTCTTCACAGAAAGGGTGGTTAGACATTGGAATGAACTGCCCAGAGAAATGGTGAAGTCACTTTGTTTAAGGAGAAACGGGATGTAGCACTCTGTGCCAAGCTGACGTCGTGGTATTTGGCCATAGGCTGGACTCCCTGATCTCAGAGGTCTTGTAAAGTCTAATGGGTTCTGTGATTCTGTGATTGCTGGCTCATGCCCAGGCTCTCACTCACCAGCACTCCCAAGTCCTTCTCAGCAGGGCTGCTCTTGGTCAGTTTATCCCCTAGCCTGGATTGATACTGGGGGTTGTCCTGACCCAGGTGCAGCACCTTGACTTGGTCTTTTTAAACTGCATGAGATTGGCAACGGGCCCACTTCTCAAGCTTGTCCACCTTGTTGTTCAGGTGTCTCAACTGCTCCGCTCAGGCTGTTGTCATCTGCAAATCTGCTGAAGGTGATTCCTTTGTCTGTCATTAATGAAGGTAAATAACAATGGTCTTAAAAGAACCTATAAGTCAACATGAGATTGAAATTTTATTCCCTGGAACTGTTCAAGGGGATAGGGAGCCATACTGTTGTTGCTCAGAATCCTTACTATTTAATAAAAAAAGATACCTAAAGGAGGTATAAACAGAATAATCTCACTGTTTTACATATTTGCAGACTATTAATACTGACTGCTTAAAACTTTTTATTTATGACATACACAGAATTTTTAAGAATTGTCATAGCCCTCTGTGCTCCCATTTAATATGCTTGCCATCCTAGAAAATGCCAGCGATATGTCTCTGGGTATTCTTTCTATACTATTTATTCCTTTATGCATACAGTGAAAAAGATGGACAAATTGTTGGAATAGGTAAGTTGTGAGATGGCACCAGTGCTGAAGCAGCTGAAAACGGGATAACCTTAGAGTATAATTCATGTACTGAAACAGGAGCAGATGTCAAAAGAGACAGCTTGTCTAGTTTGTTTGGATGATGATTCCCTAGCATGTATTGACGGAGCAAGATTGTCAGACAGCCTGTTTGTGAAGTTCAGTGTTGCCTGTCTTAATCATCCTTTACAGGGAGGTGACATTTTGTTGCAGGCAATTGTAGAGTGGAATTTCTGTGGATTGTTTAAAGTAAACCAAAACTGTCCTACCAAGTGGCATTCTTTGCAAATATCTAAAGTCCAGTGGAAATGGCTGCCATTTTAACTTCTTTAAATTGAATGGGCTCTCCCATCTGTGCACTGTGAGCAGAGAGATGTTCTGTTCACTTCCTCTGCTGTACAGACCAGGATGATTCAAGTGGCAATGGTGGCAAGGAAGAGGACAACTATTTTAGACAGAATGTTGGGATAACTGAGTAATTTAGAAAGTATTATACATCTGCTACATCTAGGGACACAGGCTTGCTCATGATGCAGTTTGTGTTGTGATGCACTTTGTGAGGAAAAGGAAATGAGAACTCTGAAGAATCTAGGGCATTTAGTAGTGTGTGCAAAACACAGTTCTACCTGGCTGCTCTTGGTTGGTAATAATACTTTCAACTTTCTGCTGTCTTTTGTAAGTAAACTAAAAAAATTTGAAAAAAGCAAAAAAACACCCATTCAACTAGCAAACTGATGTTAACATGTTAAAGGGATTGAAGTTATCCCTCAGGTTTTGTGAATCTCAATGAAATTAAGGATTAAGGGTCTTAGAATGAAGAATTAGCTCCCTTGCAGCAAGGTTAGGAACATAGAACACTCCCTTCTAAGAAAATAAGTTTTGTAAAATCTCATCTTCACAGACAGAAATGTACGTTTTAAGCTAACCTGGCATGGCATATATGCCTACTCATTTCCCATAAATAATTTTCTTGAAATTTAGCTACCTAACTCTTCAATTGAGTCTTTCAGTAATTCTTTCACTAAAATACATTGCCTCGTATTTTTTCACTTCTTGATGCTGTGGCCAGTCCTGTTTCATCTACAGAGTATTCTGCTTACCATTTCCCTTTATCTCAATTTTCTGAAGGCCATCAACCACTGACGATGGCATCAAGTTTCTTCCTTTTCATTAGAAATATTTGTCTTTAGGAGACTAAGATTATTCATGCTCAGATTGTTGAATTACTCTCTCCTCCTCTTTTTTCTGATTTCCAATTACTAGTGTGCTTTCTATTTAATTTCTCCTTCTATGCACTCCTCCCACTATCCTTTGTGTGAGCTTTTTCCATGTCCTTGAAACAACATTCTGCCTCCATTGTGCCAACCATCAAGACCCTCCCCTTTCAAATCCATCTTTAACTCACATTATTGCTTTTCAACTACCAGTGGCCATTTCTCTATATCATGGACTATCAGACTTCTCACCAAGGAAATAACAAAACCAGAAAAAGATAAATTAAAACACAAGATTTGCAAATGTTATCATCTGTTATTATTAAATACTAACTCTTCTGCTCAGCATGATATGCCCTTCATTTTTGTATTTTCTCACTTTAGAATGATGCAGGTAAGTAGGCATTGCCTTGTATTTCTTCTTTTGTTTTTGTCTCTAAAAATGATCAATTGATGTTGATATCGAGGTTTATACTAGCACCATATCAGGGCCTTGAACTGAAAAACCCTGAGGTCAAAAACTTTGTTGTTCTATGTCCTTACTAAGTGAGATATATATTTCATTCAATATACAGATAATAGTAGCAGACTGAATGAAAAGACCTTCAGAGGTTAAACTTAATGTTGGTAGGAAATCTGTGAAAACACAGGTGTTTTAACTACTGGTGTTTTTGTGCCAGCCATGACATATGGAGCAGACACCAAGGAGATGGAACTGAAGACTATTGTTAGAATACATCAGTATCATTTTGCATTTTGAGCACTGCAATCTAATTTACTAATCAAATTTATATCAGTATATGCATGCTTATGCGTAAATATAAGATGAAACAGCCACATATTTTTAAAAGATGACATATTTTTATTTGCACTTAATTTTGCACTTCCCAGAATTTTTCTGTCTTTTCATATTGCCTTATGGTGTGTTGCTTGACTCCTGTTCTCTGTAAGTGTGAAAAGTCAGGAGGAGAGTTCACAGCAGGTTGATGGCCTGGAGATTAAAAGTCTGTCTAAGGACATTTCAAAGTTGTAAAGGTATTATTCTCACATGTACTTATTTCTTGGTGGGTGTGAACAACAGCTACTCACCAAGCTGGTGTAGTGTGAAATAGTTTCCTGTGAAATGATGTGCAGACATATGCAGAAAGCCACATGTACAGCACATGCACAGACTCATCCCTGACTTATGATTAGTGAAATCCTTGCTGATAACTGAGTTAGGAATGACCAGTGGGGCATCCAATGTTTTAATTACCCAGACAACTCTGTGGATTTTCCATATTTACCAAACTAAAAGCATGATCTTGTCCTGATGCTTTGAGATTAACACGCTGGAAATGACCTTGACTTCTCAGCAGCAGTTCTTTTACGAGGCCAACTGCAGACTGAGATTTTGCTGTGTGCATGGATATCCTCTATACATTTCTTTGTTTGTCAATGCCTGGGATAAATTCTTCCCATGCTCTGCAAAAGTAAGTTTTATTTTACTAAATATTATAAATCATTCTTGGTCAACCTAAATACATCAACTAAATTAAACAAAAGGATGTTAAGTCTTTTGAGCAATTTTCAAAATGAGCAATAATATGGTTGTAATAATTTATATCTTGCTATTATGGGGATGAATATATAACATAGTGGAACAGCTACTGCAAATAATTTGCTTTTATTTCTTTTAAAACAGTGAATAGGACACCAGAGCAAGTGGATCCAAGACTTCTGACAAAGCCTGCTCAATCACAGATGCCCAGGGTGACTGTGACCAGAATGAGGGGCCTTTTCAACATGCACAAAAGTGAGCTCTTCCTGTCCTACTGCTGTATGCCAGCACAGCCACACCTTTCTGGTGGGCCAAAAATTAGTGTGACACATGCCAGAAATGACAATAAGAAATGAAAAGGCCATATGGAGCCATTGCTGCCTGCCAGTCATTGCAGTAGGTGGCAACTGGGACAGGAGACGTATTGGAACAGGCTCCATGCATTAGGGTACTGAAAGAGTAATGCAAAACCTGGATGTGATTCCTGGCAAAATTTATATTATTTCTCTCTAAATGTTACTTTGCTCAGTTGTATCATATTTATTATGCTAATAGGCTTATATTAAGGATATAATGAGTTTTGCTCTGGAAACACAACTTGGTTTTACCACTGGTAAGTTGTGGGATTTTCTTGGAATAACATTTTGGTGGAGATATTTAGTAACCTGTGCATATTCTTCAGTCACTTGAAAGTCAGGCACTAAATTACAAATAATTGTGTAGACTTTCTCTGAAGGCATTGAAGAGAGCTAGACAGCTACAGGAGAGTAATCTTTCTGTCCTAACAGAAACAGATTGGGTAAGTTGTACTTTAGTGGGGTTCATCTCTAAAGATCTTGTCCTAGACACCCGATGAAACATGCACTAGAAAAGCTGGATTCTCTCCAATTACTAGAGTGACTGATTAGACATAACTAATGCTCAAATGAGATTAATCCAACTCCTAGTCAGTGCTTTCTAATCATGAACTTAGGGAACTTAGGGGGATGTCTCATTATTGTGATGTCTTTTGAGATAATTCTTGGTTATTATGCATAAAGAATAAATTCAGAAATGCAATATAGGAACTAATGAGATTTAAATGGAAGAAGGTATTGCATATAAAATTATATGCTGAACTCAAAATACAGACAGATTCAATAATTTTGTTACTTCCATAAGAATACCTTATCTTACACTGAACATACAGTTATTATAACCAACATTTTTTTATTTTGATTCCTAGTGTACATCTTTTGTACTGCTTTGCAGTGCAACTGCCAGATACCTTCATTCTTTTGGGCTAGCAAAACGTTTCCCTATTTAAGAAATATTTTTCGTGGAGATTTTCTTCATATTCCTTTCTCTCTCTCCCTTCTCATACCTGATCCACTCCCTTTCATTAGCAGAAAGTTAAAGTTTGATACTGTTGTCTTGAATGCTAAAGAGTTTAGCTGTAACTTCTGCATCAGTTAACATGCTAAATACATATGCTTCTAAATACTAACACCTATGTGACAAAAAGAAAAACTCGGTCTTTTAGTAGTTTCAAGTACCTGGTGAGGTGTTTCTTGAAGATTTTATGCAGGAAGACTTCTGTGCATGAAGCAAATCACAAATCATTTCACTCTACACAATTTTACTCTACATGAGTGCTGTACTGTCCCACACTTGCTTGCCAGATGTCCCACCTCAAGTTCTAACCTCACACCTTGTCCTGGGCAGATCAACCTCTGCAGAACTAGCTGAGTTTCCACATTTTAGGAGATCACACTAGAGCAAAGAACTGTTCAATTTGAATAAGACTGCCAGCCTGTGATACTAAAAAGAAACTATTCCTGGTTGTTCAGCTGTAACCTAGATTAAGCCAAGAAAGATACAAGCCTAAGAGAGAAGACTGAAGTTCTTACATGACATTCAACAACCTCCAGGTGAATAGCCCAATGCTGCTCATTAGCACTTTATCAGACAAAAGAGCCAGAGTGCAAAGAAGGCAAGCATGTCTCAGAATAAGGCTTATGCTGGAAACACTCCCAGGAGGAGCAATTATTAATCATGTGGCCCAGGTAAAACAACTACCCATAACTTCAATGCTTATTTTTAATTTTAAAGTTATATTAATGTATTGGCAGCCATGCAGTCTTTTATCCATCCATCTATTTTTCATGTTTGTATGGTCATGAGAATTTCCCTAAAGAAAAACAGAAAGACAAAAAAAAGGCTAAAATGTCCAATTTAGTGAAATTATCATTAAATATGATTGCCATTATCTGGGATTGGGAACAATTCTCACAAAAAATTAATCTCAGAGGTATTAACCATGACTCATGTGGTCTCACCATGGTCTCACCAAGGAGCTCCATGTCCAGAGATATGTGATAGATCTCCCTTCCTGGTAAAGAGAGAGGTTTGTAGTTTTATCTTGCTTCCTATTCAGTCTTAGTTTCAAGAATTAGCAGTGAGTAATTTGGCTTCATCTTCCTCCTAACTACAACAAAATTTGTGGACCTGACCATAGATTATAGGCAGATTGCTTCATTATAAACATCGTTTTCATTTGTCACAGTGACTCAAGAAAGGGGTGATATTACCAATTTTTTTAAAGAAACTTCATGGGAAGTGTGGAGGCAGGGCTTTTCCCTTTCTAGCAACTTGTAAGGTCACTCTATAGGATCATAAAGTCATAAAGCAGTTTTTGAAAAAAAATTAATGCAAAACGCCACCTATATGGTCCAAAGCCCTGCTCAACCCAAGAGTATTTGCATCAGGCACTGTGTCTGGGCAAGTCTGAAAATCTCAAAGGATGGAATTTTCACAGTTTCTCTGTAACTCTGTTCTAGTGCTTGACCTCCTACACAGTGAACCATTGTTTCCTGGCATCTCATTTCAGTTTTCCTTGTTACAACTTGTGCCTGTAGCCCAAGTGTTGCCCCTGTGCTCTGCTCAGATCTGTTCTCCAGACTGTGTGTGGCTGAACTTCTCTGTAGAATGGGTGCGGTGCTGAACGTTTGTGCAATTGTCTCATCTCACAAAATGTGTGCAAAAATCTCCCCATTTTGGAGAAGGAGATGAACGTGTAAATTTCCCTTCTACTATTTACCACCTACAAAGCTTGCTACAAGAAAAGACTAAGGCAGAGGTAACACAAAAACTATGGATTTCTTTATTTGTACTACAGAATATTCAGTAAATCTGTTGTTTGAATTCTTCATTGTTGAAAACTTTTGTTCCAATTAACCTTTTGTTTTCCTCTTCAATATGCTGTTCTACATTGTGAGTAAAAGCTATTTGCAGAAGTAGTCTTCTGAACTGGAAGGTTCTGTGAAATATATCAGGCTGTGAGCACATCTGCAGAAACCTGTTCTGCACCTGGTTCTGGAAAAATGAAATGAAAAAAGAGAAGATGAAGAAAAGAGGAGAGAATATGATATGTGGCAGTATTTACCTGCCCTCTGAAAAATTGCATTTAAATTATGGGTGCAAGAGTCTACTCTAGCAAAATCAGTATTGCTTTAATTATAATTATTTCACAATTTATAGTTATTTAATAGTTTTGTAATTAATCAATTTTTATATACAGATTTGTGTCTCATTGTATGTAAACAGTTGCAGTAACAAAAATATTTGGTCCTACTATCTGTAGAGAACAGAAAATTAGGCGCTGGAGAGAGTGAGCTCATTGTTGTTGAATTAAATTAAGTCTATTGATTAAACGTTCATTTTGTGGTTGGGCTTTTTTGGAGGCATGAAATAGTCTCATTTAGTTACACTACAGCAGTAAGGGGAAGAATATTTAGGGGAAAGGAAACTGCCTGTTCTATTTAAAACAATTGCTATATACATGTTTTACAGGAGAATAATAATAACTGAAAAACAGTCACACAATTATAAACTAGAAAGAATATTTTTCTCAGATATTTTGGTGATACGAATTTCAAAACTAACACTTGATTGACTTCTCAGAGTTCTACTGGAGATCTTGTGTCAATCCCAGCAGTCTCTCCCCTGCTGACAATGGTCATTTGAAGGACATGAAGGTTTGATGTTCATAGGTTCACATGCAAATGCATGTGGTTCACACACAGCGTGCTGTGTCAGTGGATGTCACTGCAAACACACTCCTCTTAGCATCTCTTTTTCTTTTCTCCCTCATTCTCTAATACTGCTGCTGCATCTCCTCCTCTGCCCTCCACTTCCCTATTTTCACAGGGAAAACTGAGTAACTAAAATGTGTGTCAAATATTTATTGTCCAACTGAGAACTGCAAGAGAAGTGTGTGCTGAATAACCTGAATAACTTTTTCTAACAATCTCTCTAGTTCTTAAAGTAAAAACTGGATCCCTTTCTGGAGAGTTTATGTCTGCGTATATTTCTTGTAAAATGAGCAGTTCTGTGTCATCTGCTGGCTAAACCATGCAGTGCAGAAAGGCGTTTTTCTTACAGCTTTGCTGTTGTGGCTGACTTAGGAAAAACTTTGCTATTGTAGACGTGGAATGGAGAATGCTAGCTGGCCTAGCCTACTCCATAAGGCTAAACTTCCACCAGCAATTAGGAGAGAAATAATAGCCTCAGATCTGTTTGTGAACAATGGAAAGCTTGGTTGCAGATCCTTCAGAAGTGCAAGGATACTTTTCACTAACAATAGTGATCAGCTCCTTTCTTACATCATTTTATTGCTTAGCCATTTGTTGGTCTGTATCAACACAGATTGACAAAGTCATAGAATTTTATGGGACAATGTGAAAACTCATTTGCAAATTTTATTGCAGTCCATCATTGCCTGCATTCACAGTCCAGAGGTCTTCCATTGTTGTGAATAACAATTGGGAGCAATTTCTGGCTATGGTCAATGTAGGGGTTGCAGTCTTCCACCGACAGGTGTTCTTTCCTAATTGCTTCCATTAGTTTCCCTTTATTGCAGGGCTTCATCACCCAATGAAAGAAGTGTTTCAAAAAATACCAGACCAGATCTATAAGCTCCAGTGTGTGGCATGATAATCTATGTACACTCCTTGAGCCCAACCTTAGTAAAATGATCTAGTTGGCTTGCAGAACTTATTTCCCAATAAAATAGTTATTATTCCAAACGCAATATTACAAATAGAAAAAAAAAAGTTGGTGCAGAACTTCAGGCAAATATAAGTATTTGCCAACATTTGTGTCAGCCATAGCATGGCCAGCAGGACCAGGGCAGTGATTGTTCCCATGCACTGGACACTGGTGACCTTGAATCCTGTGTTCAGTTTTGGGCCCCTCACTACAAGAAGGACATTGAGGCACTGGAGAGTGTCCAGAGAAGGGCAACAGAGCTGGGGAATAGTCTAAAGAACAAGTACTGTGAGAATCGGCTGAGAGAGCTGGGGCTGTTCAGCCTGCAGAAAAGGAGGCTCAGAGGAGACCTTATCACTCTCTACAGCTGCCTCAAAGGAGGTTGTAGCCAGGAGGGGATTGGTCTCTTTTCCCAAGTAACAAGAAATAGGATAAGAGGAAATAGCCTCTAGTTGCCCATGGGGAGGATTAGATTGATTATTAAGAAAAATTTCTCACTGAAAGTATGTTCAAAATAGGTTGCCCAGGGAAGAGGTAGAGTCATCATCTCTGTGGATATTTAAAAGATGTGTAGATGTGGCATTTAGGGACATGGTTTAGTGACGGACTGGGTTTGTTACAGTAATGGTTGGACTCAATGATCTTAAAGGTCCTTTCCAACTAAAATGATTCTATGATTCTAAGAATTGAAAATATGCTGACAAGAGAAGACATAATTACCATTGGGAAGTAATGAAGCTTCTGACCCGGTAATCTCACTGCACCATAAATCTTGATTCCATTCTAGATCAAGAACCTTCTTTTACATCACAGCTTTGCCTGCTTTGCATCAGAATCATACATATTTTATGAAAAAGAAGGGTGCACTTTGATTTCTCTTTCTTTTCTTACTCAATGAAGAATTAGCACAGATACCAGTGCAAAAGTGATATACTGCAGATATCAGGACTTTTTCTTTCATTTTGCATTCTAGATTATCTGAATTTTGTTGCACTGCATAGAAGTAAACTTGGAGCAGAATATGCCTTTCAGGCCTTTTGCCATTTGAAGTGATACTCAATACAGAAAGAATATAACTTTTTCTTATCAGATCTGAGATTATATTTGCAGAAATTATATTTATAAATAGCAACAAATGTTGAGTTGGCATCTTCCATAGGAACTAAATAAATTCAGTTAACAATTCTTAAAAATAAAAGGCCCAGAAAATCATTGCATACCTTTTTAGCATATTTCCCCAGAACAGAAGTGTAGTTTAACCAAAACCACAATTATATAACTCCATAGTTGCAAGGAATTTCTTCAGAAGTACCTTTCTGCTGTGGTATTACTTTAAACATACTTTTCCGTGACAATTTTCCATGAAAAATAAAGAGCTGGTTTTGAGTGATTTCACTGCACCTTCAGAGACAAATATCTCTAAAAGCATAGAATCTTTTTTTTAAGATAAATTGTTCTTCATCCTTGTCTTTTTCATCCATTCTCTCCCTGTCTCTCTTTTTCTCCATGGTAACATAGAAGATGACCATAATGTATGACACTCACCAGCAGAAGGATTCAGACAGGAGAAGCATAAAGTGCAAGAAATGTAGAAACCTGTGCCTGGAGCTGCACATCAGCTGTCTGATTTCTGCAGACTTTAACCTTTTTTTCTGGTCTGTTCACGTTTGACTCATTCTTCAAAAGTGATGGATCTCATTGGTTTTATCTGTCATTTACCTTAACCTTCCTCTCTTTTCTTTAGTTCTTCCTTAAAGTGCAAAACAATTCCTCAGGCTGTCCTGTTGAGTGTTCCCATGCGAGCTATGAGAGAATCACACAACTTGGTCTCAGAGGCAAAAATCAGTCCAGCCTATACCAATGAAGCCTTGCAGGTGGAAATGTATCAAATCAGCAGCAAACTCATGAAAGCAGAAACGAGTCTCTGTTTTGCAAGTATTTTTTTAAGACAAAACAAAATTTCTCTGGATCAAGTTCCTGTGGACCTTTTATTGGTTTTCTGGCAAACTCCCAGATGACCTTCCATTGGCATACTTGTGGTTCTTGTGCCTGGACCAGACATCATTGGTGGGAGAATTCTTTGCAGAAAGAACAACAAGAAATTATCTTTTTAAATCACTGTCATTTTCTCTCTTTGCTTTAGACACCAAATAACACAATGAAAAACCTTTCAGACCCCTCATTTGATTCAGCTGCTGTATATAGAAGTAATCCAAAATCCTTATTGGCTGATGCCCTTCCTGATGTAAACAGGATGCCTCATTCATTGTGCTATTGCTGTGCCTGTACATTTCTGAGCAGGTTCCTTGTTCCTCAGCATCTCACAACTGTGTTGGCCAAATGTTTAGCCAGATGAAAGGCTGAATTGGTCTGGAAGACTCATAAAGCACAGATCATGGCTGTAATCTCCCTATAACTGCAGTGAATTCAAATATATCCTGTTTTCTAGTGGTATCCCAGAAACAATCCAAATATCAGCACGATGAGATTAATTTGTAATATTTTTTAGCACACTCATTTACACACATTCACATACTCTCTTCTCTGGATTTGGGCATTCAACAGAACAATATGTGTGACTGAAGTTTAGAGCCATTCCCTTCATCCTACCTTCTGGCAGTTTCACCCATGAATCACAGACACACTTACTGATGGAATAGATAGATCCTCCAGAATATAAAACCCTGCTTCAGACTTGCTCTCCTTTAAATTAGCTGGCAGAGACAAGGATTTTTTGGCAAAAACAATGTTAGGCGTTGAAATATGTTCAACTGGAAAGTGGGGTGTTTGTACACGTTTTGGAGAATGACTTTTTAAAAAGGTTGCACTGCAACATTTTTCTGTCCAGTCTATTTTGGGTACCAAAACCAGCTTCTCAAAAACGAATCTTCATTGCAGCTAGTGAAATCAATTATTCATGGATTTTTATTGCATAGTGAAGTTTTCTGGCTATTTGGGCCCAGTGCTTGTAAGCTCATCTGTCTGTGCTCTCACATTTCAATTTTTGCTCATTTGCTTCTGTAGATCTGTGTTCCTTAGAAGGAGCACATTTTGAAAACAAAGAGATATTTACTGCAAGGGGTTAAAACAGCAAACAAAGACAGCCTAGGAGGTTGCATACCACACTGCCCTTCCCACTTCAAAAGAAAAGGGGATTTGCTACATGAAGGATCCCTTTGGGGAAGCTGCTGGCTTGCATGGGTGCTGACCGGGTGAATACAAAGCACTTTGGGGCAGCATGCAGAGGAGTTGATGTTGATTTGAAGTCAATGGACTACCTGTTGGGACAGGGTAGGTGACACCTCCTCCCACCACTGGCAGTCTTACTGGCATGGCAACGAGCTCGTCCTTTTTATGCCAGAAGCCATGATCTCATATTTGTTAGGTATTGGAAGCAGTCAAAGTCAAAAACTCTCCTACAGTTTTGAGGACGCGAGAATATTATTCTACTGCTCCGCTTCAGCCAGTTATGCTGTGCTGCTCTCACTTACTACCTCCTGTGCCGCCACCTGCCAGACCCAGCCCGCCTCATCCGAGCGCCGTCTGGCATTGCTGGAGCGTGAGGGGCATGGCCTCCCCGTGAAGGTGGAGTATGTTGGCACCGCAGGCCAACAACCCTTCACTCTTCAATATGGCTGGCGCCCAGGGTCAGCGCAGGAGAAGTTGTTTTGTTTTTTTTTTCTGGTCCAAGTAGCTCAAACAAAAGCCAATTTTTGCACGTACGACGAATCTAACAGTGCTCCCTGAAAGCAGTGCTGTGATTGTATGGCAGATATGTCCCCAGCGCAACGTTGGATTGGGGAATGTCATGTTCACCAGGCAGGTTAAGAATTTAGGTACTGAGCCTGCCTTGAGACACAGCATAAATCAGATGTCTTTTTATCGTGGAACTGCTCCACGATGTTTGCATTTGCTTCCTAACTTTCATTTTTTTACAGCTGGTAACAAAAGGTCCGACAGGTCTGAGGGAGTTTTTGTCCTTTTCTAGGACAAAGCCCCTGCTGCCCCTCCACAGCGAGGGTAAGACAGCAGAGCGGAGGCATGGCAGGGCTCGGGCAGGCACTGCCGGGGAAGAGCATTGCGGGCAGCAGCCTGGCAGCTTGTGGTGTCATGGTATGTAGCCCATACAACTGCAGAGAGGCAGATTGGCTGGCCCGAGCCTCGCCTCCTCTGCTGAGGTGAGCTACCACCGGCTCACTGGAGTGGGGACCTGGAGGCTGGACCCACTCCTGCACCAGCCCCCGTCACTCGCTGCCGTGGCCACTGTCCAGATGGACACTGCGTTACGCAGGCTGGAGATGAGGCTTTGTTCCCGCTGTCAGGACTGTGGAGCCCATTTTTCTGAGGAAGCAGCTTTCAGATATTTGGGATTGTGCCAGGTTCTGATAATCCAGAAAATCCTGAATTTAAGCATATTTATTATTTAAGCATATTCCTTAAATTCCTTTCTGCGTAAGGCTCCAAATATTGCCCTAAGAGTAGGAGCACCTTATTTGGCAGATGGTTTTTTAGGTTCATGTGTGGCTTTGGTTTTAAAATATATTAATTTATTATAATGTAAAATCATCTGCCTGGGGGATGTGGGATGTTGTTGGACTACAACCAAGTATTGGCTTGTAGCCTTCTAAACCAGGGTGCTAAGAAATAAATCCTAAATAGAAATGGATGAACAGTTTATGTTATGTTGAAAATATATTCAACAGACTTCACCCTTCTTTTCTAAGGGCTTTCCTCAAAACAGTTGATGTTTTCTAGATTTTTTCAGCACATGAATGCTGTATCTTGATACTGCAAACAGCAAAAGTTATTGCTAAATTGCAAATTATTTGAAATGTCTTTTCCCTCTTTGGGGGCTTCATGGTCTTGCATTATTCCTACTCTGATCAGATGAGTAAAAAATTCATGCACAAAAAAGGCATTATTTATCACTAGCTTCTTAATAGTGGCACTCATATATGTATATAGCTAAACACTAGTACTTTTATGTATAAAAAAATTACTAAAGGATATAGGTAGGGAAAACATGCTAGAAAGCTATTGTAAAATGATTGAGTTTTATGCAAGCAGTACATTCTTTTCCTTCCAAATAATATTGAAGTGTACTTTCTACACCTTGTAGTCATTCCTGAAACTTTTGTTTTCACTCTACTGACCCATGGACACTGATTTCCCGAAGTCTTTAAAAATATAGTTAAAAAGATCTCCAACAGGTGAGGATTTAAAAACATATAGTTTTTTCCCTTCCATTGGTGGAACAATGGACAATGTACTGTTCTGAAGCAAGATTATGATATTGGCAGTGGTAAGTATGACCTCTCATATGTTCATTTACAGAATTTGTCAGACTATTTTAACATGTTTGCTGAATTCTAATGACTTTTTTTGGTTCAGTTGCTGCCAAGTGAAATGTAGGTTTGTGTAACATTGTTACATTATTGATGATCAATTTGCATGCTTGTAACTTCTGCAGATCAATGAGGTTCCATCATGCCACCCCACTTGCAAACACCAAAACTAGATGAGCATTTGATTTTTAACATCACAAACTTTGCAGTCCTAGAGCAATTGGAGGTATTTAAAGCAGTTTGCTACATCCACTTGCAGTTCATTGACCTTAAAGGATCTTCTCATGGGAAAGCCAGACTTCTTCATATTCTGCTAGTCATAAAGTTGGGAGAAAAAGACTGAGGAAGAGACATAATATGCAAGCAAAACTGATGGACACAAACGAACCCAACACAGTATTTGATGTATTTCACATTGATTGTTCTCTTTGCAAATTGGAACTGGACTAGAGTGGTGTGAAGGTATAATTAAAGGCATTAACCTTGACCTTAGTTGAATTGCAGAATGATCATATTTCTGGTTACAGGGGAATCCTTCTTTTAATTGGAAGTTATATGTACTTTGGGATTTGAAAAGATAATCACAGACTACTACACTGAATGTGCTGATATTGACTCAAAAATTCAGTGATTTTGACAAAGAGCATCATTACTATCTTCTTAACAACACTTGTTATGCTTGGGGAAAAGCTTCTGTCTAAATCCAGAAATCTGCCATGTTATGTTCCTGTAATTCCATCTTAACAATTAGTTTTTAACACAGTGTCAGCAGAAGAATGCCCTTTGACAATGACTAAGCAGAGAGAGGAGTCTATTTTTTGTGCAGCAAAACATTTTCATTTTTTAAATTTCCTCACTTACCCACACTATTTGTCTCTTTCCATCATCTGTACTGTCTCTTCAGAAAGCCAGGCTGTGAGCTGTCTGTGGCAGGCACTCATTTTTCGTTTTCTGTGCAGATAGGTAGTTTAATATAAATAAATAATAAAAGGTCTTTGAAACTCGTCAAACAACAAAACTTTTAATGTATGTGGTGAGACTTCTGCTTGCGTGTGAACAGGTTGCATTAAGATTCTGGCTACAGATCATTTACATCGATCTAGAAACCCATGACAAAAGTACCACAGACTTTATTCATGCTGAGTTGAAAATTTACCCTACCAAGCCCCCTGTTGTGGGCTGTCTGGAGAAAAAAATCTCAATTACTTCAGAAAAGAAAAAGAAAGACTATCATCTTCTGGTAACACTAATGGCAGCAGCATAGTTACCTGCTTGTTTTTCTGTCTCAGGTGGAATTTCTAACTTTATGCTTGCCTGCCTCAAAGATCTTGAGATTAATAATCAAAAATATTTTGATCATCAGCTTTATTTCTTGAGATATTACAAGAAAGCATTAAGTTCATATAACTAAGTAAATAAGCAAGCCAGACAATTATATAAGAAACCTTAGTTAAAAGAGACTACAGAAGGATTTCACAGATTACAGGCTTCTAAAACTGTCATAATCACTATTAAAACCTGTAATCTCATTAACATCAAAGAACTGGAACGAAACTGAACAAAACTGAAAAATCATCCAAAAAATATATATATTTTTTCTATTATAGCCTCCAGTACTGTCGTGAAATATAAGAGGGAATAAAGGAGAGCAAGAGTATTTCAGAAGAGGCTGATGAAATGAAAGCTGTGATGAATTATCTCCTGCCTTCCTTTCCAGAACTAACAATTGAAGTCTCACATCTACTCCAAACTAATGTTTTTTAAGAGTTCTCTGTCATGGCATACAGGAGATGTATCCAAGTGATGAATACCAGTAGTACTAAAATCTGAGAGGACTGAATAAAAGATAATTTTCTCCATTGTTAAAAATCCTTCATATCTATTCAATGATTTTTTTAAATGTAAAATTATTGGTTTAGTACATTCTTGTTGTTTACATCAAAATCACCTAATAGGCTAGAAGCGCAAAATCAGCATTTTTGTTCTCAGGCTTTTGTCTAGGGTAGAAGGAGCTGGTGAGCTTAACTAGATTGTATACTTCAGTTATTGTTGGTTTTGCAGACAGAATTGTGTAATTTTCAATGAAGATAACATCCTTGAGTGGTTTTAGGACATTTTGTCACCCATGATCAATTTACGATATTTACAATATTTACAATATTTTGAATATTCCATATGTGTGTTTTTTAAAGAATGGAGCTTTCTACTTGATGCAAGTAGTTAGTATCTACCAGGAAATATATGTTTCTAAATAGGAAAGAAATCAACAGGTGACCTCCTCACTGCAGCTAACTGATTTTTAAAGAATTTAACTGCTTCTTAGATTGCAAATCTGATTATATAAAATTTTATTTGAAAATTTGAAAAATCAACATGTTATGTAAAATGTTACAGAAGACAACAGATTCCAGGCCTGTGATCCTCCAACCTTTGCTGAAGCTGGCATCTGGTAGTGGAAAAGAATACGAGAATTCTATCAGGAGAAAAAAAACTCATTTCAGATAAATGGAATGCTTCAGATTAAGACTGAGGCAGTGTCAGAGGCATCATTGATAAGATATACACATTTTATATTCAAAACAGAAATGCAACAGAGAGGTGATTACAAACAAGACAGGAACATATTCATATAGTTAATTATGACTTCTACTGCAGAGAAGTTGGTCGCTCATCTGTTTAGACTCGTCAAAATCAAGCTCATGTGAAGGTTAAGCACAGAGAGAAGGATAACAAGGCATCACAGAACAGCCCAGCCAGGACGTTTGATCAATCATTCCAGAGGATCTTCTGAGCCTAGACTATGAATGGTAGAAAATCTGTTCTACAGCAACCAGCTTGAAGTTTAACAGGGGAGCATTAGCAAAACCTGCTCTCAGATTTAAAAAAAACAAGGACAGACACCTGACCGTACTGTAGAGAAAATGAGTAAGCAACCCAGTAAATGCAATCTCCTGTCTTAAAAATGGACTGAATATTGTCCTAAGTTTTTTTCTGAATTAGTATCAGAATTGCAGGTGCCACCAAAGCTGTCTTTTTCGCCTGTTTTTTCAAAAACCTTCTGCTTACAGCTCTCTACAGAATACATGGCTGTGTGTACATGGCTGTAATTTAAGGCAATGAAAATGGCACTCTTGGCCTGTTCTTGGACACACAGACTTATGTTTCAATAGGTGCAAAAGGGAAAAAGCAGATTCCAAACACCAGGAAGTTTGGTCCAATGAACAAATGGTGATAAGCTCCTCCAACCTCAACATTACATGATGCTAACTGAGGACTGGTGTGGCTTTGCTCCAAATCAAGGAGTGATAATAACTGCTCCCACTTATGCCATGTTGGTCACTGTGTAGGCTCTGGTGTATTGTGACCCACAAGAAGACCCATGTTTTCCTTGCTTCCCTGAGTTTCTCTGGACCATATGTCAATGCTTCTGTTCTGGGTCACCTACAGCATCTGAAGTTATGAGCAATGCCTTTTCTCTCAGGCAGTGGAAGGCTTATGCTCATTAACCCAGCATTGCTGTGTTCAGTTCCTGTAGTGGGGTTATTACTGTGTTGCAACTGTATCCTCCAGTAGCACAGGTGGGAAATATCAAGAATCAGGAATGATTCTTTGAAAACAGTTAAGAAACATTTTGAAGCAGGGTTAGATGTGCCCACCATCATGGTAAAGTCTACCTTGGTACTGTCTCTATTAGTCTGATTTAGAGAGAGAAAGAAAGAAAGAAAGAAAGAAAGAAAGAAAGAAAGAAAGAAAGAAAGAAAGAAAGAAAGAAAGAAAGAAAGAAAGAAAGAAAGAAAGAAAGAAAGAAAGAAAGAAAGAAAGAAAGAAAGAAAGAAAGAAAGAAAGAAAGAAAGAAAGAAAGAAAGAAAGAAAGAAAGAAAGAAAGAAAGAAAGAAAGAAAGAAAGAAAGAAAGAAAGAAAGAAAGAAAGAAAGAAAGAAAGAAAGAAAGAAAGAAAGAAAGAAAGAAAGAAAGAAAGAAAGAAAGAAGAGAGGAAGGAAGGAAGGAAGGAAGGAAGGAAGGAAGGAAGGAAGGAAGGAAGGAAGGAAGGAAGGAAGGAAGGAAGGAAGGAAGGAAGGAAGGAAGGAAGGAAAAGAAGAAGAAAGAAAGAAATTAAAGAACAAAATGAGTCCCATATTTGAATGTGTTAAACACAAAGCATGCATTTTTTAAAAAATGGAACTGGGCACTATTAAGGCAGGGCACTTTCATTTTGACATGCCATGTGGACTCTGGTGTAAAAAAAAAAAAAAGAAAAAGAAAATAGTAATGCATATGTGTGGTAATAATCTGCACATGACTGGTTGCTGTAATGTGCACTGCTGTACTGCCAGCAGGGAAGTGAGTGATTGCCTCTCGCCTACACAATGGGCACTGGCTTTGCCTTGCATGGTTTTTCGGCAGAGCAAATAAGGTGGGGAGTGAGCAAGAAATGAGAACCGCTGCCTGACTCCTCCAGCTTGCAACCCTTGAGCCTGGTCTAAGAAGTCAATAAGAAGATTTCTTGCTTTTAAAACATTTTAAGTGGTGTACTGTGCCCAGGGAACTTACTGTGCCTGAGCTGAATGGCATCTACTGCCCTTTGCTTTGACCTCGGTGTCTTTTAGCCTAGGTGGTGGGACATGTGCCACAGAAGCTGCGCTCATCAGGAAAGTTTCTATTTGTTTTGCTAGTCTGGTGGCTCATCCGGAGCAGTTTGATATTCAAATGAATCTGTCAGAAACAAGAGTGTGGTGCTTCAGTTCTTGCTCAGGCCTGATGACATTGATTTGTGAGCATACTGCTTGACTACGGGATGTGTGACAGATAAATTTTATCAAAATTAAGGCACAATTAAACATTTCATCTTCCTAATTACTGGCTGTAGATTCAGCCTGATGACCATGTGCTGTAAGAAATCAGCGACCATTACACATTTTAATGGAGCACAGCTGTCTTACAGCTTGGTAATATTTGCACAGTGCCACAGAACTGTAATTTATGATAAAAAGAAAAAATGTGTATTGGCTCTTTTTTGCCAAAATAGATTAAGGATTCATATACTTTAATGAGATTTGGACCTAGCCTTGGATTATCGTTATAAATGATTTATGTGCATGTTGGTGGACTCCTGTAGTTTTGAGTTGATTTGTGTTTTGGTCGACCAATATGTAATTCAGTATTTTCTTGTGTGCCAGTATTTGCATTCTTTCCTGTCTCCATTTGAGTTCTATTTTTCCAGCGTAACTGAGCAAGAAGGGCAAGTGGCAAGGTTAAGAAAGTACCAAGGTGTATTTTCCAGGAGAGTCCCTCACAGCAAAACTCACTCCTGAAACCCCTCCCCTGCTCCCCTGCTCCACATCCCAAACACATAGAGAAGAGAGGGGTGGGAGTGAGGGGAGGTGGACGACACCAGCCTGGATCAGGGTCACTCCTGCAGCCTGGAAAGCAGGGCACAGGGGAAGGGATGCTACCTGAACCCCTGCTTAGCCAGAGACCTGCCTGAGCATTGCTGTATCTCAAGGCAGAATAACAAAAACCTTTCTCCTGCTTGTTTAAAGCATGACCTACAAAAGGATGTTTGCTCACCCACTTGATATTTCTGTTTCTGTCATTTTTTTTCCAGAAAATGTGCTGCTTCTCTAAAGGAAAAAGAAACCCAACAATCCAACAACATAAAGTATGGTTTTTGGAGCCCCCTTTCCTCTTCATTCTTTTCTTCACTAGGTTTCTTTCACAGATTATTTAGAGAGTGTGTGGAATGGGGGAAATTATGAAGATTAAATTAGGTGTTTTATATATACACATATGTACATACCTATATATACACACACACACACAATGGCTGGTTTTGTATTTGTCCATGTTTTATTTTTACATTAAACTTAGTGAAACCAAATTCATACTGAGTGAAACTACCTAGATTTCCAAGGTGTCACACTGAAGTCCAAAGTTTGGCCCCATATGTTGCGAAAGTCTGACATCCATATGTGTAGATGAATAGAGAAAGTAAATCCTAATTTTCATCATAAAAAAAAAAAATCCTGTCCAAGCTTGATTTACTTCAGTGTTCATATGCTGGAATGTTTCATACTGTACCAGGTTGCATATGCTTGCACACTAATTCTCAATTGCCGTATGCAGTTTGTGACAACCATCTGCTAAGACCTCCCTTAGAGTTCTTTCTCCCACTCAGCCCAGCTGAAATAAAAATATGGACAGAAACAACTTCTGCAGGGAGATGAAAAAGTTAATAGGGGACTTGGAGTTAGACTGTGCATCTGATTTGAATTCAATTGCTCTTGCAACTTATGCCCTACTTATAAAATATTCCTGAGGTGTAAAACATTAAATATAATGGAAAACTGTAAAATAAAGCCATACTTCCTTTGACAGACTTGACTGTGCTGGAAAGGTAATGCTAAAATGTGTATACACAGTGCATGTGCTAGCTAGCCCTCGCTAACAATTCTAAACCAGCATCTTAGATTAACTGTGCATCGCACCTTATCACGTTAAAGTACCCTAAAGCAGGAGGGGGATGAGTGGTGAGAAAAAGAGGGTGCGAGAGAGAAGGAGCTGAAAAATGTGCTTTTAGTTTCATTGACAGAGAAGTAATTCCTTTTAAGCCAGTCTCATCAGAAACTCTGAGTGCTGGGTGTTGTCTGCTCCTGTTCAAGCTAGAGGGGGAAGTGAGAGATCAGAGCATCTGAAAATCAGGTGAAGGAAATGACTAGATGATGAGCAATGATAGAGAAGGGGGTTGTGGGCTAAGGAAGTGAAGTTTCATTTCAATACAAATGAAAACAGGAGAGAGTTCAAAAGTCCAAGTGGCCTGCCCCAAACAGGACCAGTTATGCAACAGCTGAGGAGTGCAAGTGGCAGTGACAGCAAGTGTTTTGCTAATCTGTTCTTTAAAACTCCCTGATACAATAAAGTTTATCCAATCAGATTTTTCCATTTCTGCCATGTAAAGCCTTATGCTTCTTCCAGTAGTGCTATCTGTCATGGAAAATGGTGGTGACAGGTTTTCCTAGTGCTGCTCCTCTGCACATTTTCTGAGGTCCTGATAGTGTAGAACACTGGTAAAGATTACTCCAGGTGTCTTCTGGGCAAGAAATCTCTACATGCCAGTATGGTGTTAATCTAATTCATAGCAGCATGATGATTGAACCCGTATTTGGTTCATGAGAGCAGACTAGTGCCCTGAGAGAAGAACAAAGAATTTTGAGGTGGCAATCATGGGTCTTGGTCTATACTCTTGTGCTGTCTTTGGCAGTTTTTGAGTGTAATCTTGAGTGAAAAACCAATCCCAGTGATGAAGGCTAACTATTCAGAATTAAAAGGGGTAGGAAGGACAAAGGAGAGGAGAAATCACTTTTGGTATGATTAAAAAACCCCATACCTGGAACCCCTGTTTTGCTAGAATTTTAAGGCAACACAACACAGCAATCCTAGGCCAGATTGTCTTAGGCGAGAACCTTGGGCTTTAAGGCTTCAGTAAGGCATAAGGGTTTTTTGCCCTAGAAATTGTAGGGCTGCACATGTGTAAACCTTGAAGCTGAAATGAGTTTTAACTATTTTAAGAGGATGTATTTATTTTAAAAGGCTGGCATATTAAGTTATATATCAATCTGTCCCCCATTGGTTATTATCTTAACAGCTACTCTAAGTGGAACCTATCGGTTTTAAATATAGGAACAGCAGTAAATAGTGCATTATGATATTCCAGATGGACCACTTAAAATAAATTGAAATATCTGTGTATTTGAGAGTTTTCTACAGCACCACTATTATGTCATCATTTTCTGTAGGCAGTGTAAAAACCTCTTATCCCTATAGCATTAAAAAGTTTGAAGACATGGATGAGTGGAAATCTGATGACAACCAAATACTCAGCCAGACTTTTTGGCTGCAGAAAATGTTTCAGGATTTGATGCAGGAGTAGAAGTGAGATAAATGTGTACCAGGGTCTAGGATCTTGTTTCTCTTTTTCTGAGTTCTTCTATTCGTGCCAACTTCTGGAAATATCTATGAGGCATATCTACCTCATCTTGAACCACCTATTGCTGACTCAAGCATGTGGTGTCTTGAGGGGTGTCTGCTCAAGAAGGAGAATAACTACATTAAATGGAATCAGGGAATAGGGCAGATCTAGTGACCCAGGATTCCTGATGGAGCAAAGACCCTGAATTCAACTGAAAACTGTGGCCTTCCCATCACACAGTATAACTGATATGCTTTGTTTACAAGCTAAAGGGGAAATGAAGTCACATTGAAAATTCTTCCTCTGCTGCAAAACTAGCTGCACTTGCTTTTAAGGGACTGGTGCTTGAAGTAGGGAGATATTCCCAGTTGAGATGAGAGATTGAACTGCCAAGCCCTACATGTGACACCTATATTAATTAGTACATGGGTTAGTATTGCACAAATACCCACACAGAAGACTAGTCAAATCTACTTTTTTCCCTCTCTTGCATTTCTTAAGATGTCAATGCTCATCTGCTGCACAGAGAGAGAGTTCAGCTGCTGTCCTGACTGTAGGTGCTCTAGAGGACCAGTACATCAGCAACTTGAGAAACACAGAAGCAAATTATCATGTCTCTTCGTGCATGTGTGCTTGCTCCCTGGTTCACTGAATAGGTCAACCTAACTTTCCATAAAAATATATCCCAGCATACACCCCAGAACAAAGTGAGGAAGATAGGACAAATGCCAGACGATAAATCATGATGGTGCTAAGTCGTGCAAGGAGCCTTGTTTGTCATCACAATTGAGTTGGCTTTAGAGCAATAGGCTCCTTTGGAGATGGTTGGGAAAGATATTCAGCAGGCCCAGGAAATACTGCTTTTATTGCATGCAAATACACATTACTTGCTATCTACTTTAGTTTTTCTAATCTCTTGAAATCCACTTCCTACACTGAGATGTTGTGGTCACATTTTAAGTAAGATACAGCAGCATATGTAACACATAAGCTGTAGTACTATACAAATTCTAAGTATTTGTCACTCTTATCCCTACCTTTAAACCCCAGAATCCTGGGCTCCAGGAGGTGCTATGGGTGGAGAATGACAATTGATCAGGTGCTGGTGTTCCTTAATCCATTTGGTGTTATCCTACTTCCCAACAGCTACTCATATGTTGTTAAGCATACAGTGACTAAAGGTGCAGGTTTCCCCTTCTGAGCTGATGAAGCTAATTTGCTACAGTCTGTATACCTGTAGTTTTTCTGAGGTCAGAGCTGGCTCCATGTCTAAATTTCTGAAATTATTAAACTAGTCATTAGACTATAAAGCATTCGGATGCTGTCACCAGGAGAGTCCTGATCTGCTGTTAGTCTTGTGCTCTGCTCTGTTAATTCCACAACATAGTCCATGCCAGTGGAGATATCCAAATGTGATTCTTGTGCTCCTCAGGTGCAATATAGGGGAAATGGCTAAGCTCACATCTCTGCTGAAAATGAGGTGCCATGGAGATGGCTTATACAGAATCACAGGGTAACTTCCTTGGTCTTTCATAGAGTTAGCACCAAGTACCTCCTCTGCATCTCAACCAGGGCCAGGGATCTTCAGCTGGTGAAATTCTTTTTAACCAGGAGTACATGTATCCAGCTGGTCATGCAAAGAGATTTGTGTAATGTCATTCTTAAGAAACAATTAATCCTCCAGCAACTTTCCTGACTGAAGTCAAGCACAAAAGGCGTTTCCTTTTGTAAGCAGGAAAAAGAAATCAAAGCTCTCCACATCCCCAAGGACAGTTGGTGAGCCCTGGCCAATAGAGGTCATATGAGTGTAGCTCTCAAATTATCAGTCCAGTTTTTCTAGCTATTGGACTATTCTGCACTCCAGGTTTGTTCTAGAACTGATGATATTTATTTAAAGGCTACATGTAAGCTAGCAAGACCAAAGCAGTGCTGGAATGAATTATGAAATCTACAGTTCATGGAGCCTCGATCTCTAAGTTTGATATGACAACAGCAACCCTGTAGTTTTCAACAGAATTTCCACTTATTGACACTAGTGTGAACTGCTGAAAGCAATTTCCTATACATTGCTCTATATGTGCTGTGAAGAAGCATGCCACAGGATGCCAATGTCCACATGACTTGGCATCTGTGGCGAGAGTCATTACAGGAGCAGCTCAATAACCGAATGCAAAAGAACCTCTGACAGATTAGTCCCTCTTACTGATAGGTGTTGCTGTGACAGTATATCAATCTTTTTAAAGTAATGCATTACCATTCACAGATCCATGGGCTGCTTCTATACTTCCATCATCACGTCCATGGCCTTCAAAGTTACAGCTGATGGACCTTCTGTCAAGACCCAGATATTTAATCAATGTGACAGCATCCTACATTTTTTGAACCCCAGAGGCCCTGGAAAACTTTAATGCAGCTTCCAGGTAAAGTTCAATCCACATGGCTGAGTCCCCTGAAGTAGTTTCTGCAGACAACTCCCCTCCCCCATATTTTAATATACCCGATGTCCTTTACATTTGAAGAAAGTGACGAGCTCAGCTTGAAGGCCATTTCTATTACTGCAAAAGGAATACGTGCTTTACAAAGCTCTGCCATCCACTAAGAAGTTGGGTGCAAGATTTATGGTTAAACCTCTCCACTTGGAATAAACAGTTACAACTTTTGACAACAATGAGTTTCTTCCTATCACAATCACCAATTACCACACACGTGTGTGAGCATTTGTAGCCTAGAATATGAAGAGGAGCATATTTTTCAGGAAAGGAAAACCTGTATTAACATTTGATGGGTACAGAAACAGTTTTATTGATAAGGAAACATCCTGTTGCTGAGCTCAATTACAATGTCCATGCACTGACACAATTCCATCACAGATCTAACATTATTCAACATTATTATGACTACAATCAAAAAATTACGCTAAGGCAGTAAGATCACTTGAGAAAGCCATCATGGACTTGGAAGCCCCTCTGTTTTCCCCAGCTATAGCATCTGACCTCCCAAAAGACAATCTTTCTCATTTCTTATCTTGCTTCACCAGAATAAAATTATTCCCTCTCTCTCTTTATATGTGCACATAGGCATGCACACAAGATCAGAATCTGGCCCAGAATTCTTTTGTTCACGGCACTTGTCAATGAGTGCCAATTATATGCAACATAAATAAATGCTAGCCACATTACAAAATGAATTTCCTTTAGAAGGGAATGTTCCAGAATCCTAATGGCTGCATTTTCTTTGTCTATTACAGTTTTACCCTTTACATACAACATTATTAGATATACTCATTGTCCAACTTAAACAAGTAATGTCTGTAATTATAGTTGAAATCAGTTCACTTATATTTAAGTAAAATGCTATATGTCAGATATGTCAATGTGATCTGTGCAATACCAAAAATTTAAACAATGAAAAATAACATCAAACATGAAAATCCATTCATGCCAGTCATTAGATTTTAACTATGCTTTAGAGTTGTTAATATGAAGAAGGGGAAGACACTTCAGCTGACCATGCCTAATGCAGCAAGCATGCAGCAGAATGAAATTCTTTATTTTCTCAGTACTCAATAACGGAAGCAGGAGTATTGCCTATTAAACTACAACACCTTTGATGAAAAGGTTCTTTAGTTCCTAGTCCCTTACTATTGCTTTATCCAGAAAATTTTACTGCAGGTACTACATTGCATAAATAAGCTGACCTGTCAGGTTTTTGGCAATTTATGGGGCTGGTCAGGCTGTACATTCGTGCAGTTTTTTGTTGCAATGAGATGTAATGGCTTTTCAGCGCACCATAAGCACAGTTGTGACCACAGGCTCACTAGTGTCATTTTGTGTGCAGTAATGAAGCCTGACGAGTGGTCTCCTGCTTGCAGATAGCCGGCTGTTGTCCTAAAAATGCAAACCATTGCCTCAGGCCATGGAATCAGGAACAGGCAAAGGACAGTGGCACAGGCACGGCTCCCCACTGCTCACCCTCCCTTTAGCACACTGTACTTGGATGCAGTAGAATAGTCTTTACCCTTGTACATAAGGACACAATGAGAGAAAGTGATAAAAGCAATTGTATGAAGGCCATGTTGGAAATCGGGTTTTGTGAAGTTAAGCTGAGGTTCAGGGGAAAAAATATCCATTGCCAATATATTTTTCCCCCTGCAGAGTGGGTCCTTTGAACAAAAATACTGATCATCATCACTGTTTCCCTTCCTTTTTTTTTTTTAATCCGTATAAATATTTGTGCAGATATGTGCATGCATGCTTATTTATATTTATTTACATTTTGAGAATACGTACAGACACCCACACTAGCACACATGTAAACATGTATACGTGTACAAAGAGAGACACAGCTAGCAGGCACAGCAAATCACAGGAACAAACCTCACTGCTTTTTTTCACAGCTCATGAATATTCCACGGCCCAGGGAGGCCAGGTGTGCATGGGGGTTCACACTTCCCACGGCCCCATCACAGATCTCCCTCCCTGCTTCATCACCCGAGGGTTGTCAGGAGAACCACTCTGAGCTGGGTGGGTAGCACAGCTCTGGGAGAGATGGCTTGTTTTCGGAGGAAAATGAAAAATATGCTTATCCTGAGTCAAATAGCAGTTAGGCCTCATCCTGGAATTGTGTGATTTGTGGTTTAATTAAGCCTCTTTCCATACACCAGCCATCATGGAGCAGCCTGGGTGCTCATGACAGGGAAATATCTAAATTCTGAAACCTGGAAGGTGGTTGGTTCTTCAGGAGGGCAGGAGCTGCTTTTGTGGTTTCCACATGCACACCCAGTGTTTTGTAAACAACTACAGGCAAAGGAGGTGGGAGCAGAAGTCACAAATCTGTTTCAGTTATAACCTCGTTGCCATATCCCTTCTCACTGTTTCATGGCTCTTTGGGACTCATCCTTCCCTGCAAAGCTTGTCACGTGGTAGGAGGTGTCTTTGTAAAATGCCATGTTACAGGAGAATATGGAGCCCAAGGCTCTCACCCTTGTCTTGGCTAAGACTTTTCCAATCTTTATCTTCAAAATATTTGTCCCCTCAGCTCTCAGAGTGCAAAAAGCTGCAGTTTACATGGGTTTTATGTGCAGAAGTGGAGCTGGGTTGTGCAAGATGCTGAGAGGAGGGAAGATAGGGGATTGCTTACAGGTACAGTTAATCAGCTGCACTTTTGTCTCAAAAGTGAGACCCTGGCACTCAAATATAAAACTTAGAGTGCTTCTTTTCACATTTCTTCACTTCTGAAATAAGAGGAAATATTTGGTGAAGGATTAGGTCTACTGCTAAATAGCAGTTCATCACATTATGTGTCACAAAAATGTCAAAAGCAAAAGCAGCAGTTTCCATTGTCACAGTCAGCAACGTGGTTTATAAGCCACGTTGTCTTTATTTCTTAAATGTGTAGATTGATATTGATATTTTTGAAATGTTAAATATAAATCAGAAAACATACAGAATGTACAACGTTGCCTTGGGAACCTTTGCTTCCTTTTTTTTTTTTCTTTTCTGAAATTTTATGATTTAACTGCAAAGTTAAGGTAGCATTAACTCAATCTTTGGGTATATATAATACAAAATGCTTGAACTTCTGGGACAGCAGCTATTTCTATGGATACAGTATGTTGAACAGACATGGAACAAAGAAAACCAAAACAGTTGGTTCTCTGCTGTCAAGGAAACAAGCTGCTCTTTCTGCTTAAATATCTCTTACCAGAACTAGGGGGGAAAAATCCTCCAAAACACAAGTTTGTACTTAAAAAGAAGGAATCTGACTTTCAGGCCCTGGCATAAATGTGTTTTCAGATGTTTCAGTAAGGGATGTTGTTATGTTTGCTATAGTTAAATCAATATATCTCCCTGAAAGCCCCTAAGGTTGAGGTTAGTCTTAAAGGTAAATACTAAATCATTTTTTGAGAACAGTAGGAGTCCAGAAGGAAACTGCGAAAACATTCTGCAGTGTTCTGGGCTTTGTGCTGCATGCAGATCACTTACTTAGATTAAATTCTGTTATTTACACTCCTGTAATTCAAACTACTTTTAATTTATTTATTTTTTTGCTCCTTTTCAATTATTAGTTCTGTGGTTTAAAATAATGAAAAATAAACCTGAAATTCATTCACAACACAACAATTTTAATAGGTTTATTTATTTCAGAAGTATTTAAAGGTATACTGGATAGAATTACTCATTCTGATAAAAAGGCTAAATGAAGATGCACATACATGTTCTATATGGTACTTCCAATGTACAAATGGCATGGGAGAATGCATATCCAATACTTGGAAACATGGCTAAGGTTACATGAAAGAAGGTGACTACAGAAAAAAAATTACTCCAAGCATTTTTAATATCTTGGAATTACCTCCTGGTGAGTGACATTCTGGTTCTGGTTGGAATAAACTTCATCTTGAGCTCCTGCACTTTAGTGAAGGACATTGCAAAATACTCAGAGAAGCACAACACCAGAAAATAGGTCTCTTCTAAGACAGAAAAATATCTTAGGAAAAACACTGATCTGACACACACCAGTGAAGCTCACAGCCTTTCTGGACAAAGTAGATCCAAAATGCCCAGCTAGCTTTGAAGCACATTTATGGACACAAATCTTTGTCTATTCACAGCACCATTTCTAATTTGAACCAGGAAGCAGAAATGAAGCTGAGGACAAATGATGTATTTAGCTAAAGTTGTCTTTGTTTATGGGCTATGTAGGCTTTCTCTGGCAGGTTCTGTAATGCTCCAGGTGGGCTTAGACTTGCAATGTCTGAATAGTGAGTGCCCTCCCAGCAATGGGTTCTCTCATGCACATCCTCAGCTCCCAGAGATGGAAAAGGTACACATATTCAGACTTTACCCTTCTGTGAACAGAAATGCTCCTGAGGGCTGGGACCTGCAAAGGAACCTGAGTGTGTAAAACAGTTCTGTGTCTGGAGATAGCATTTGCCTTGGTAATTAGAATTTGGCCCATTACATAAAAAAGGTTGAATTTGAAGAAAATTGCCATTAAAATCCCTTCTTCTTATAAAAAATGTCTAGAAGCAAGCCCTTTGCCTAGCTATTCTTGCTTTCCATATCAGCTTTGTTGGTCTTGTAGGCTAGAAATCGTTTTTAGAAATTTTTTTTTTTCAGAAGAGGTTGTGAAACATTTTAAAAACACAGCCCTTAAAGAGCTGATAGATTCAAAAGGCATACTCTGAAATGTCATTGAAGATGCTACACACAGCCCACTAAAGTAAGAATTACTAATGAAGACCTAGTATTCTCCCGTAATTAACTTAGCAGTGCCTTATTTTAATAAAATTCTTATAAAACTCTGTATCTTTTAATCTTTGAATTTCCTGGGTTTTCTTACTTTGTTTAGACACCATTGTAGCAGAAAAGACTAGTGGGTTTGGGGGGAGGGAAAGGTTTGTAGACTTCTGAATATTTGAGCTGTGTTTAATCATTCTCATGTGTGAAATCCTTTATTAAAAAAAAAAAAATCAGTTTATCTGATACTTACTGCTCTTTAGTACAGCACAGCTTGGTAGCACTAGGTACGTCTTGTTGAAAGTATGTCCATAAATATGTCCCTTGCAGCACAGAACAGCTTGTTAACTTGGCAATCCTCAGCAATTTGCTTTGAAAAGTTTGCCTCAGTTTTGATAGTCCAAATGTAGGGCAAAAACTCAAAGTAACTTTTTAAGCTAATTTTACCAATTGACACTTTCCTCCTAGTTTTAACTGCCTGTTTACTAGAACAAGAACTACAACACTTCTTCCTCCATACTCAATTAGCCTTTTTTTCAATGTTTTATTTATTTTTAATAGACTGGGACTATTGATTTTCTGTTTCTCTAACATATAATGTAAAAAAAAACCAGGGTCCATTATCTCAAAGAAATATTATCCTATTAACTTGAATTGTACATAAACCTGGTGCCAGTATTATATAGGGAATGATATTACTATGATTTTGCAATGCTTTCAATCTAAAGAGAATGGCAAAAGTGGACAAATGCTACACATCCCTATGTCATAGAAAGAATAAATGGGGCACAGAGGGGACAAGAAAATTGTCCAGTGACCAAAGGCTAGAAAGAATAGGCAGCATTGACAAAAAAATCCAGATTTTTGCATGCCTTATGCTATCAAAAATTTCTACACTCCTGTTTTTTTTGGGGGGGAGGGGGAGTGTTGTTTTTTGGTTTGGGGTTGGTTTTTGTTTTTTTTTTTTTTTTTTTTTTTTTTTTGGCGAGGGGATTGGTTTGGGGTTTTTTGTTGTTGTTTTATTAACACTTTAAGCTAGCTTTTCTTGGATATCCTTTTTAGTGGAAGAATGGAAGTAATATGCCTACATTATGCCTATACCAAATATATTAGGTTGACTTATTGGAGAAACCCTGAAGTGAAAACTCTTGAGTGTATGTTCTATTTTAACCACATGAGAACTGTGACTCGAGATACTTCAAAGTGGGCTACGATGGTTAACTAAGTGAAAGATAATATCCCTTTACCATTACTGTCTAGTAGGTCTCATTACTCCTCTGGGCACACTCCTTAGTATAAATTAAAAGGATCCACTGAGAACCATTTTGCTTTGGGTTTTTTATTTTCTAATGATTGCCAAAAGCCATTTGCTAGAATAGTACAGAATGTTTACAGATGCCTTAGGAAGAAAACAGCAGAATGTGGAACTAATTGTGTTTATTCAAGATAATTATGAAACAGAAATGACCATTACTTACAACAAATCCCTTGACAGCTAGGGTTTGACTCTTGGGGCCAGGATCAAACTCAGTAGAGAAAGGTCTTAATGTAAAGTTATACTGTCCATATGGATACCACATATTAGCACTGGTATTGGAGTTATTGCTCACACTGCAGTGCTCTGGTATCCAACTAGTGTTCAGAACAGAACAGCCACAGCTGCTAGGAAAGAGGAAAGGCACATGGAGATGGTGAGTGCTTCAGAAGGAAATCCTGCTGGGGTCAGAAATTCTGAGAAAAACAACCACAGACCTCTCTGGCAATTAAAGCAGAACTTCATAGGGAAATGAACCATCTTTGCTGCACCAGTGATGGGCATTTAATCTCATCAGAGAATGAGATGCACAAAGCAAATCTAATGGCATGACTATTAATTCCACCATAAAGAACATGCTATAGACAATGCATTTGTGTTCAACCCAAAACAGTTTGTCAAGCCATCCCGACACATCCATGCAAAACTGGCATGCACACTTCATTCTTGAGTAAGAAGACAAGAAGAATCCAGTGCAGTACAGTGTTGGAATTGCATAAAGATAGATGAAGAAAAATGCCGTGAAAAAATTCATGGGGAAAAAAATTAAGTAAACTGTTAGATTAAGGGAACTAAGCATAATCTGATGTCATATGAGGTTTTTTTGTTCCTTTGGTTTTAATTTTGGTTTTGGTTTCTTCTCTTGCTGTTATTGAATTCTTTTTGCTTTGATCAAAAAATAAGTAGTTATTTAGACTACCAAAAATGTATTAACATGTGGTTCTTATACAGAGAGGTCATTTATATCCTTAACAATGTGAAAACACAGTGCAGGCTGTATTGCTTTTGTTGATCTCGTTTTCTGGTGGCATACACAAAATCCAAAGCTTAGTAATGTCCAAAAAAGAAAACAGCAAGTTCTTTATTGACTTTGGATCTTGCTTGCCCATATGGATGAGGGCACACCTTGGTGAAATCCTGGACCTTAAATCACTGTGAGTTTTGGTTGAATGGTCACTTAGCATACCATGCATGTAGCTTATGTTCAATGTTATAAATCAGCATTCAGTGTCAGTTTCAAAATTCCATGAAAAAGATGAGTGTTAGAACTCGTACACTAACACAGAATTGTTGATGAGGGTTGAAACCTACCAGCAAATACCTTGTGACTGAAAAATGCAAGCAGCTCAATGGGACTAGAAACGGCCTCAGCAAACAAGTTGGATCTTAGCAGTCTGGGTCCCTGTTAACTAAGCACGAGTGTTTCAGTCTTGGTGACTTTTTTCCTGGGAAAGAAATCTCTGCTTAGCTCAGTGTTAATATGGCCAGAAGAAATTGGACTGAGATCTCAAATTAATTGTCAAAAATTTTACAGATGGTTTATCACACCTCCTGTGGTTTTTCAGTTTCAGAAAACTTTTACTGTAACATTTCTGCTGTGATTTTTATTTTTCATATAATGGGTAATTTGGCTAGAAGAACGGAAAATTATTTTAAAAGAACTGATAATCCTCAGAATGAAATTAAACATATAACTGTGTCATGCAGAAAGCTTCAGCAGGGTTTGAAAAATTTTCCATGGGTTTCCTTCAATAGCTTTAAACTATGTTTTATTCAGATTCAGACCTACTTTCTCTCATTGACTTCAGTACATCAGGTCAGACTGGGGGGTCAGTCCCTCACAGTGAGGGATTTTTCTCCATCTGTTGCAAGGACCAGCCTGTGCTGGGTTCACCAGTTTCCCAAACCACATTTTTAGCCAGAAGAAAGCCTTACCTTTGCACTATGGGCACACTGATTTCTTCTACCACTGCTGTTAATGGTACAGGCTGAAGTGATATGCAAGAGAAAGAAAGGGTGAAGGAGAATGCAAATAGCATCCTAGGGTGAGCAGTTTTGACCAGTAAGAGCTCCTTGGATCTCTTGTCCAGTGCATTTGGGTAAGGGAAAGAAGGAGAATTAATTTTATGGGAGCTGCAAAATAACGACATCAACAGAAATGAATAGTTAACTTTTTTTTCAAATAGGCTTGTCAAAGTCTCCCAAGAAATACATGGGACCTCTTAGCAAAGAAAAAGCACAGCCTGGTGAGCTTGACCTCCAATCGCACATTTGAGTGGACTGATTTCTCAGAGGTGACTGCAAATGGCTTCTAGTGATGCCAGTCAGCTGGGAAGCACTGGAGAGAAAAGGACTTCTGTCACTGGTGGGGTTTTGGGGTCCCTTTGGGATCCCTGAGACTGCTTCTGCAGTCCTCAGCGATGGAGCAAATTCCCGAGCCTTGCCCAGATAGAATTCTGGCTCGCAGTGAGCTCTCAGACCAGCAGGGTAGAGAGACCAGCATACGTAGAAAGGCACAAATCCATGGTTTATTCTATAAAGGCATCCGATCTAGCATATACAATGGTTATTGTTTTCTATCTTTTGAGGATTTTGCAGTTTGCACCAATTACCAAGGGAATTCTACATTCTAACCAATCCCCGAGGGATTTCACATTCAAATCTAGCCTATGGATACTAAAAGAAAATGAGCCACTAATATTGAAGATAGATAAGAGGGTCTACCAAGGGGGGGAACTGGATTTCTTTTTGTATTCATCATTTCACAGCCATTTCATATCTTTAAGCTATGGTTTTCCAAGGGGCTTGTTCTGAGGATGCAGGGAGACTTTCTTCTTTTCCTGCTCCCTCCACAGACTTCTGCTTGCCTTCCCTTCCTTGGCAGTTGTACCCCATAAGGGTTAAGGAGCTGCCCACCAGATCCCAGCCCCTGTGAGCACTCTGCTCTCCTCTCAGCCACCAGCTGACCCTCCAACAAGCTGCCAGGGTGAGAGTTCACTGAGAGAGGTGGGGGAGGTTAAAGATAATAGGAATCTAAACATCCATAGGGAGTTCAGCTCATGTACAAAGTCATAATTACATAAGCCATTACCATGGTAGGGGTTAAAAGAAATTGCTGCAAGCAGAGGTAGAAAACAATCGCAAAGACGGGCTTAAGAATCAAGGATGGAAAATATCAGACTTTCTCCAGTGGATGCACTGTGGCTTTAGCTAAGCTATAAAATGAGGATTGTTTGGTAATTCAAGTAGAAACCTGTTAAATGGATAACCTTGTTGCAACAAATTTTAATTTTTTTAGCAGGTCTGTTCTTTCAACAGGTATTGATTCAAGCAGCCTCGGCTATTTTTATCAAATGCATTTTAGAGGCACAGGAAATGCCACTGAGGATTTAAACCCCCAGTAAGCTACATAGAGGCAGTGTTTATAATACACTGCTTGCTGCTTTCATAAGCTGGACAAACCTCATACATTATGGGCCAAATTATGCCCTTGGATGAGTATCCCTGATTCCCACTGCTGTCAATGTGTCTGTCACAGAAATCTGTGGGAGACCAGCTTGTGCATCCAAAGAGGAATCTGGCCTAAAACCTATTGTGCTCATACTCCTTGTTACTTAGATATTTCTCGTGTCTGCTTGACTTTCACTCTTTTTAACTGAGGTTAAATGACTGCATTTAAAGATAATCTTACAAAAAGAAAATAAAAAAAGATAAAAGACCTGTAGTTCTAAAATGTTTTGATTTATGCTTGACTATAATTAATGGATGTTCTTTATCCAAGGTTTCCTTGAAAAACACCATATAAATGAGTTTACAGAAATCTAGTGTTTCTGCAGCCATTTGAGTTTTTGACAGGCCTGGCTGATCTCCCCTAAGAGCAAGCAAACATGGTCATTTCCCCACAAGTTTTATTCTGCCAATCCTCAGCTGCCCATCAGTTGCTGCCCTCCTGAAAGAATGCCTGAAAAGAGACATTTGGTAAACATTCTGCTGCCTCTGTGACTCGGGACCATGCCTCCTCTTCCCTCAGGTAAAGGAGTCTGGGAGGAAAGAGAAGTCATTTGCAAATATATATATAATATCAAGGAAAGCCAATTTAGCAGTGTAGCCCCCATGAAATTCAAATTGAACATATCTTGTGTGTTCCTGATGGGTACTGTTGAAGAAAATGTGGAGCTGAGGCTGCAGGGGTGACAAAAGGAAGCATAGCACAAATGGACAGCTTGTCTGGGAAGTATTCCCACTGGCCCCTCTGGTTGTCTCCTGCTGCCTTGGTCACCTCTCTGAGCTGGATATAGGTTCAAGATTTACTCCTCTCTGCACGGCTGCTTTGAATTCATTTTATTCCTAGGCAGCTAGCTGGAGTGGGAAATTTATACATGCATTCAGCATTGTCATAGTCATATCTTGCCTGAGGGCATATTGATCCTTGTTACCATATTGACTTGATGCCTCTACATCTGCCAGCAATAGGTCTACACATTTTTTTTATATGAAGATTGCACATTTTCTTTCCCCTGCCCCAAATCTCCTTCCACACAGTCTCCTTGTATTAAGGTAAAACAGTTGTGGGTTTTTTTCAGTGCAGCTTTTAAAATGTGTCTGTGTTTGCTCAGGTAAAGGTTTAGCAATTGTGGTTTAGCCGGCAGATAAACCCCATGCAGCTGCTCACTCACTCCCCCCACAGTGGGATGGGGGACAGAATCAGAAGATTTGAAGTTGAGATAAACACAGTTTAATAGGTAAAGCAGGAGATGTATGCACACAAGCAAAGCAAAACAAGGAATTCATTCACCACTTCCCATGGACAGGCAGGTCTTCAACCATTCCCAGGAAAACAAGGCTTCATCACACATAATGGTGACTTGGGAAGACAAACACTATCAGTCCAAATGTCCCCCACTTCCTTCTTCTTCCCCCATGTCAACACGCTGAGTGTGACACCATATGGTTATGGAATATCCCTGTGGTCAGCTGGGGACAGCTGTCCTGGCTGTGTCCCTTCCCAACTCCTTGTGCACCCCCAGACCCCTCGCTGGTGGGTGGGGTGAGAAGCTGAAAGGGCCTTGACCCTGTGTAAGCACTGATCAATAATAACAGAAACATCCCTGAATTATCAGCACTGTTTCAGCACAAATGAAAACGTAGCCCCATACCAGCTACTATGAAGAAAATTAACTCTATGCTGCCCAAAACTAGCACAGCAGTGATGACTTTAATGAAAGAAGGAATAAAGCAAATAGTTGGAAATGAATTGTCAACAGAATTTCCTTTCCAAATTATAAATGCACAGAAACCATACTATGTATTTTCTTTCCAGAGTGAAAGAAACAAAGCAAAGGGAAAATTACCTGTTCATTTATAATTAACTAAAGACTGGGAGAGCAGTAGCAAGATGGTCCTTGCAACTGGTATGCTTGGAGCAGCAGATTTGCCACCACAAGCAATTTCTTCTTTTCATTCATGTTCTCCATGCAGTTTCAACTATAAAGGTCACTAACCAAAAGCAGCTGTTAAAATGGGTCCAAAGTAGTTTTTGCTTAACTTTTAGCATTTACTTAACTGATTACTAGTTACAAATCTGACACACAGCAGACATAACAGTGCTCTCAAGGAGATTAAAGGATTAGTCACTCACTAGCTTAATCAGATTAATAGAGATTTTGAACACAATATATAATTCTATCCACAGAGGGAATACATGATAGCCACATGCTAGCCTAATTTGGGAAGGGATACTCGGGATGGACAGACCCAGACAATTGCTAGTTATCACAGGGATTTTTCTATGTACTGCACTTGTAATACCACATAGAGACCTTATATTTTCTAGAGGAATTATAAACTCACAAAATACAGCATTATCATCAGCCTACGCAACACTGCAAGAGGAATAACATAATGCTCTGATATAAGCTTGAGATCTTGGTGTACAGTAAACATATGCATGTGTTTCTACTTATGCAATTTTATATTTGAAACCTTGTTTTTAATTTGTGGGGAGTTCTTTTTTTTTTTTTCCCTGTCTTTTGATGCCACAGCATCCAGGATCTGAAACACAAAGTGTGGCGAACAAGTCTCTAAAATATTAAGAGCTTTGTGGCAAAATTGGAAGTTTGACACAGTAAATTAATTGGAAGTAGGAAGAAAAAAACGGGTTTGCTGTCATCTGTGAGAGCTGTCAGAGCTAGTATTTAAATATGGCTTTACCTGTAGAGAAATCTGCTATTTTTAAAGAAAACATTCATTTCTCTTCCACATGGTTTAAATAAAGAGAAAAGTAGGATGGAATTTCTACATGTTGAAACTGAGGTTTTCCTGTAGTAGAACTTCCTTGACAACTGTAGTATTTCTATGAACAATTTATAGACAGAAGTCATAGAAAGCATTTATATGATCCCTGTTTTTACATATAAAGAGAAAAAGCAAAGAATAATCGGTGTAAGTGATGCTATCTTCATCTATCACCCTCTTGTTTTTAATCCATTGCTTTTCATTTTCCTGATTTTTTTTCCCCGTTTCTGGGATAGGGACCTTAACAAGTTCCCGAAGCATTTCGGAAGGTGTCAGTCTCGTGTCTGAATCTTATTTGCCTGCCATCCAGTCTTCAGAAAAGAAGCACTTCTAAGAAAGAAACAAACAAATTAATCTCCATGTGCTTCAGGAAAGACACTGTAGCTGGAAGTAGGCCAGGTTTTCACTCTGAAGGATGCTCTGCGCTTGGCAAAGCCCACAAATGTGTGTCTCCGCAATGGTTCTCCTGCTAAGATTTTGAAATTTAATAATTACAATTCTTTAAAAAGGAGGGACTGCAGCTTAGTAAGAACATAGCAGCTAGCAAGGAAAACAAAACAAAAAAAAACCCAAAAAACAAAAAACCCCCACGTTAGCAGCAGTTAAGTGTTTGTTATGCAGAATGTGCAGAAACAAAACGGGACTCTCCGAGAGGAGCGCTCAAACTGTGCAATCTGGCAGCCGGCAGCCGAGGTCATGCGTGCGGTACATGCATTAAACGAGTCGAGGTGAGCGTCTGTGCCACTGCCGGCTGCTCGCTCTCCCCCGGCAAGCGGGCTAGTTCTTTGCCGAGAGGACCCAACAAATCTCTTTACATGGCCCGGCGATAGGCTCGGGGTTTGCCATCGCCTCTCCGGGGTCTGCCCCAGCCGCAGCCCCGCTCCCTCCCCGCCTGAGCCGGCTCCTCTCTGCCCGGCTCCGACACTCGGATTTCAGCCACGCAACCCGTGGCAACCAGGATCCCATCACTGCTCCCCGACAGGAGAAACACAGACGCAAACACAAAGCTGCCTTTGGGAAAAAAACAGCAGTCGCCCGCTCAGGCTTTGCTTTAAAGAGAGAACGCGCTGAATTAAAAATGTGCCAAGAACAACCAGGATGGCATTGCTTTATTTTCACAAAGAAGTGTCTCCTAATTGCACATTAACTGTCTTTTCGCGAACAAACTTGTTTCCACCTAAGGCTGACAGTCGCAGGAGCCCGAGTGTGTGTGTGTGTGTGCCGGGGGAAGGGGCGGGGGGAGATGCTTTGTGGCACTGTCTGTACGTCTCGTGCCTGCGCTGATGGAATTATTGTTTATTTTTTTAATTTTCAGAGGTAGGCTGATGACAGCTGAAGAAGACTGTATTTGCTGAAGAGCAGCATGATGGTAGAGAGGAGCGGAGCTCCTGAGGGAGATCTAATGGTGCCTCTCCTTCCTGCACAGAGATAAAGACTTATAATAAGCGTGTATGTTCACCATCTGGCTCTGTGCATGTGGTCCTTATGGAGGCGAAAGCAGCACAATCTGTAAATGATCAGGAGCCATCGCACTCTCTCCAGAGAATCCACGATGCAATCAAGGTGACAGATGGCATGGCCGCTGCTGTGGCCTCATGGAGAAGATCAAAATCACCTTCAATAAACTCTGACTGAAATGGGCATGAGCACCTCAAAAAAGTCAGTTTGTCAGTCAAACTGCGACAGCAAGCTGCATTGGGGAAACATAGCAGCCAGCTCTCTGTTTTCAATCGTTTCCGTCTGACTGAGCCTGAACTATGATCTTTCTCAAATTGTCCTTTCTGTTTAGCTGAAGCAGGCCAGCAAATTGCCAGATTCATAGCTTTATTGAAGGAAATTGAAAACATGATGTCCTCAATTCAAGGGACAAACAGCTGGCAGGTGCTTGGACACCCAAGCACATAAAATGGACCCCTAGTCTTTTGGACAAGTTTGTCCAACTTTTGTCAGAGTAAATATAGATATATAATAAAATAGATATAATAAAATCCCAATTTAGGCAGGGTTTATCAGGCATTAGCTGACAGCAATTATATGGCTGCAAATGGACCTTGTGTTATGTATTAAATGCTGTTTTTTCCCATTTATGCTAAAAATTCCACATCTACTGCTAATTACCGTGATTCTTGTTTCTGTTTTTTGATGAATATTTGAGTGTAACATTACTGCCATGACTGCTTATCAAGCACAGGCATTCAGGGCCCAATCCTGCAAGGTTCCCAATAAGGTGGCTCAGTACCTTACAGGATCAGCCTGCCCAGGTCAGACTCTTCACAGCACTCTGTCCATCCCTGGCCACCATCCACACCACCAGCAGCCCCAAATGCCCTATTTTCACCCTTGTCCAGGCAGGTGTTTTCTGTCATTTGTCCTACTGCATGAATAGCTAAGGGTTTTAGATGAGCTTCCTTGAAACTGGTGGTCAAGAAACATATCCATTCCTTTATTTTTCCTAATTCTTTCTATTTTTTATACTTATTTTTTATGGTTCCCTCGACTCCATCAACTCCCTTTTCCTTTTTAAGGGAAGGTAAAATAATATGCTTGTTGCTGTTTTCCAGCTTGCACATGGGGGCTTCCAGGCTGCAGCTTCATTGCCAGGCTGAGGCAAGAGGGACACGCTGAGAGGAGACAGAGGATGGGCAGCCTTCCTCCTGCCCGTGGGATCCTGCCCCGAGATCTCCCTGGCCTGCTTTGGTACAAGGAGTGACCGACGTCTGCGTCCCCGCTCCGTGTGGCAGATGGTCACTGTCTTTCTCACTTTGCTCGCTTGCATGTTTGCTTTTCTACCATCTTAAAATGTCCCCATCGCCCTTAGCCTTTCCAGCTACCCATTTTTATCTTCATTAATAGTGAAATATTCTAGAAAGTCTTTCGGCCCGGTTCAAAGTCTTTCAGCAGCAGTGAGTCTTTTCAACAACTTCCCTGTGTTTAAGTCCTTGGCACACATTTCTCTGTAAAACAGAGCATTATCAAAGGCAATTTTTAAAAAATCTTGTTTTTTTTCATTTCAGTGTAGAGCATGGGTCATGTTTTGAACTCCAGGTTTCTGTTCCATCTGACTAATTTTGCACATATAGCTGACCATCCTGTCTTGCATATTTTATGCTTGCAAAACAAATAAATAGGTTGCATTTGCACCTCTTTCGTCTTTACCAATATGACTTTGCATGCATGGGAGAAGAGCTGTGCTCCCTCTCACCAGTACACAGGTGCCAAGACAGAAATGGCCCAGTGTAAGGCTATTGTTTTGACCAGGTAAAATGGTATTTTGCTGCTCCAGCGCTCTGGAAATTGGTTAAAGAGGCAGTGGCAAAACCTTGATCTGATCAAGAGGTGCTGTTAGTAGAATGAGGAGGGAATTTTAGAGATGAACTTCTGAGGGTTTCTAGTCTCTCTGCTGAGAAGTTAGATTTGGGATTACAAGGTGTTGCTCTGCTTTTTCCTGCTAGGTGGTAATAGGGAGCACAGTAGAACAGGTATACTAACAAGCTCTCCCAGAACTGGAGAACTGCACAGACTTTCCTATGGTACAGTTCCCAAAACAGAGCAATATAACACAGTAAAATAATAAATATAATATTATAAGCCTGAGGTTCTTGTGTAGACCTTGTCAAAATATCTGAATACCTGGCATCTTTATTATGGCAACCAACCATAGAAATTTAGGCATTTGGACACTAAGATTCTGGAACTCAAATATTATGTTAAATTAATGCACTTGCCTCTAGAAAAATCTATTTGGGACCTCTCTAAATTGTAGCTAAACCCTGGTAGCATTCTGTCTTGGGCTACCTCCTCTCTCTGTTTTATTTTCTGTTTCTCATGCTGATTACAGAGAGTAGCAGGGAGATCTCCTGTGGTAAAGAGGGCAAAGACTAGATCAGGTGGTTTAGTTGCCAAGCTCCAGTCCACAGCTGCACTGTGGACACCCCTTGTTACAGAGTTTGTTTTCCCCTACCATGATCTCCAGTGGGTCTCTACAAGGACTCTGCCTCCTTCTGGAGAAGAGGCTTGAATTACTCCCTCCGTGGGAAGATGAATGTGAAATCTCCTTCAGAGACTGGTTTAACAAATGGTTTTATTGCTTTTTTAGTGGGTGAGAATGCATGGTACATTTCAATACATATGTGCATTAGATCAATGGAAAAAAGCCTGGCCCAATTGAAATTTGCCACTACCTGGCAGAGAAATTTGGAGGTCTTTCCCCAACAGAGGGAAGTTTCACTTTAGGCATAGAAATTCGATGTCATATATTATGAGGAGGAAAAAAGGACAGGTTTCTAGATAATTGAATGAAGTGCAGGGAAATTTAGGGCCAGAAATGCTTTTGTCCTTGAATATTCTTTCATCGTATTCCAAATACGGACTCTGTGTCATGGACCTGTGAATACAAAGACTGCTTTTAAATCTCTGCTTCTTGCATGACTGACACTTAGAATTCAGTACCATCTTTCAAAGCATCCTTTGTGCACATTTATTTCAAAATAATGTATTGGACTTATAAAACCTTATTAGAATATTTTTGCTACAATTACACTTCCATATTCTGTGAGAAACATTTAAGTTGATTGTCCCTTGTTTTAATATTACCTTATACCACAACAGCATAAATACAGTGAAAGTCACTGTCTGAAATGAAACAGCTTTTGTACTGGGTATTTTGTTACGTATTGAGGGAGAGGATAGTTGATTGTGAAAGGGAAGTGTTTTGTTTTCTGGAAGTAAAATACAGAATTTGGAGCCTAGCAACGTTGCCTTGGGAACATTTAATAATATTGCCATGCCTGCCACATACCAGGGAAATGAACCTCCCAATGATGCTTAGAAACCTGGGATCACTACTTACCCTCCTTTTGTTTGCTGGCTTTATCTCTTTGACCCTCATTCTAGTTAGAAAACCATATTGCTTCAATCTTTTTTACAAATCATTTTAAATGGAATGAAATCAGGAGAAGGGGAATATCAGCATAGAACAACCCACTCTCAGGAGTGGAGTCTCTTCCATTGCCAGTTCAGGGCAATTTCCATTCCATTTCCCTGGACAGCTTTATGGGGAAATAGGATGTTCTACTTCCATAGTTATCATTGCAGCAAAGGCAATGAAACACCCCCTTAAGAGGAGGTCAACAGAGTCCAGTATCAAGAGCAGGAGGTTTCAATGGAGAAGAGTGGATGAGAAAATTGAAATAAATAATTTATTTTGAACAACAATGCCTATGCTTCATAGATATCTTTCATCTAATAAAGGTACCTCATAGAAAGGAAAAATTAAGTCATAAACACTGCAGATATCTTGTGCATGTGAAATAACACAAATTTCTTGCATTCCTCTGAACAGATATGGCCAGGAAAGGGGAATGTTTATCATAATAATCTGCTGTCAATTTTTCTTTTAAAATTTATGGGACATTTTACATAGTCTGAGTGGTGGATACACTGGGATCAGCAGTTTGAACTGAAATATAGATGAAACCAAACTAATATGGAGTATCCATTTGGAAGCGTTTGGGTATGTTTATCAAGAATGCAAAAGTTAATATGAGGAAAAAGGGGATGCTTTTCAAGCAATTCCTTCTTTTAGGCGTGTGGACACATAATTAATATCTCAAAAAGTAGACAGATACATTTGTGGACAGTGTTAAATAGCTACAGAAAACATGCCCCTATTTAAAAAGGTCCATTTACACAGTGGTCCCTGATTTCTAATTGTTATTTAAGCAGAAAATGCTGTACTTTCTCCTGTGATGGGAGCAAATTAGTGAACTGGAATGGTGTAGCTAAAATCAGAAACCAGGAGCTGAAAATATTCTGAATGATTGCAGTGTGTTTTATGTTATGAATGTACCACAGAGCGCTTGGTACTTGCATTACTATTTTAACAGCAGCTGCTATGTCTGGGTGCTGTGTAGGGTCTGCTCCTACATACCTGCAGCTCCACCAGAGCCACAGAATAGAAGCCTGATAAGAGGACATGCATTGCTTTGTATGATAAAAGGTACTTTCTTTGTCTGGCAAACCACTCCTTTTGTATGCACATCAACCAGATGGCCATTTCAGTTTGTCTCCGGCTGTGAATCAGACAATATGGCAGAATTAAGGGAAAAGCAAAACCTTCCCCTCTGCTCCTCCTCTCTGTATATAAAATTAGAAATCAACAACCTTCAGGGAGATTTTATTTTAATACTTCAGTCCTTCAGTAATTTAATGACTTTTGACTTTCTGAGTCACCATGCATCACTCTTGTTAAGGTGTGACTAGATAAATGCTTAAGGACCATGAGATAAGGAAAAGACTTCAAAAATTAAGTAACAAAAGAAGTGTGAGAAGCAGTGGTGAATTTTTTTTTTTTTAAAGGATGTATGTGTAATCTTGGTGATTTGATAATAACTACATTTTGCACAGTGGGATTTCTGATGGTGTTTCAGGAACAGTGACTGCAGTTTTTTTCTGTGTCATACCAAGAAGTCTGGGGTCTTGTTGCAGGATTAAACACAGGAAGTTTTTCAGTGGTGGTCTACACTGTGCTGGTGTTCTATCCTGCACTGGAGGTCCTTCTACAGATTTTGGGCAGCCACATCATTACCTTGCAGAACCTGCAGAGACTTTGGAAAAGCAATTTGTTCCAGGATCAGAAGGTGTAAGGCAGCTCTCACAGTGCCAGCACTGCCCACACAGGTGGGGAGCGTTACGTGCTCTTGAGATATAAATGCAATGGTTTCAGCTGAAGAGGAAGAAACAACTTGGGGAAAGAGGGCCAACAGAAATCTCAGTCAAACTAATTCTCAAAAAAACCTGAAATCTGCAACAGGAGCCCTAAAACTTTTGTTGTTGGACTTTCAGGGCAAAAAGGCCTGATGATGTTTACAGAGACCTGCTGTACACAGCTTGTACCTATTAACACCTTTTAAATCTCCTGACACTTCATTTTACTTATTTGCACAAATGTGTAGGATCAAATTTGACAATAACTAAAAACAGTCCAAAAGCCACTATGCCAGAAAAAAAAACATTCTAGTCCCTGGTAGGAGATGGCAGCTCTATATTAAATCCTATAATTTAACTGGGCTTAATTTTGCAATTTTCCAGAAATATTCAAGAATATACATGCTGATTTTGGCACATCTCTCAGCACAAAATTATCTCCAAACACCAGTAACTTTTGTTGCAATACTGTGATAGCCCTGTGCAGCTGAAGCTTCTACCCATATTTTAGCAACTGCTAAAATTAAATCCATGGGTTGAGCCCTCAGTTTGCCTTCTACCTACTAGTAACCAAGAAATACAAAGGCATTGCTCTAATGTGCAAGTGACATAACATTCTCTTGGCTCATAGCAGATCCAAGAATGACCATGAAATCTTATGTAAAATTTGATCCCATGAAATAAAGAAACAGAGCACCCTCACGATTTTCTCTATAGCTGGCAAGAATTCTTATTGTCTTCTGTTAAAACAATTTCAAATCCTGTTCTAAACCTTTAGGTAGCAAACACTGAAACCACGTTCAAGTGACATTTAACTGCAAGAGCAATGGAGAAGAACACTTTTCTGTGCATCCTTCTTGGCCAGTTTGAATTTATATCAACAGTGACAAAAAACAAGTGTATTTCATTATTTTCTTAATGTTATTTATACCTGGTTTAAGTTTAACTTTTACCAAGACCATGCAGTATTCAATTTCTATGTACAGATTTTGGAAGAAATCATGAGAGGAAAACAGCAGTAAAAAATTTCTGAGAACATAAATTAGTGTACCACTCTACATAGGAATAAGGGAATATATTATGAACAACTCAATTTCAAGAGAATTTGAGATGTTTTACACCTTCAATCATTTATCCTAAAGCTCTGGAAATCAGACTTCCCTCAGTTGGCTGCTGTTGTAGTGAAGGTAAAAATTACAACAGACAAAAAAAATGCAACATTCTGGAGTTTTGAAATGGTTCTATAAATTCTTATGCATTAACTTTTGTTAAGGAAATGTTGTGAGGGCTAGCAAACATGTTAAAAATATTTACTGAGAAACAGCTTTTTCGTCAGAAGTTCAAGTATCAACTTACTATATAAAGGATAGGTAAGACTGAAGGAAAAATTAACAGTTGTGATTTTAGGTTAATGAAGTTTTGATTTCATTCAGAGTAATATGAAAAAAATGCTGAAACTGGATCTGAACTCTGCAAAATGAGATGTGTACTACCAAAAATTTTCGAACTTTTATCTGCTTTTGAAATCTCAAGAGTTATAAAATTGTGACTAAAATATTCCACGTTTTATGTCAATGAGACAAAATTACTGGGAAAAAAGGTTTCATGAGAGTTAGTTAAGCACTCAATATTTTTTTTAAAGTTGAGGAAAGACAAAAAGTAGAAGAAGAGATCATTCAAGTACTTATGAATTTTCTCTCCTTGTTTTAGGACTGGTATTCTGAAATTGAAGCATTTATGCTAAAGGAGCTGTCTTCTCAACAGAACTTGTTACCCATTTTCATCTTTACATTAGATATTTTTCACTTTTCAAGCTTTATCTCTTCTTTACTGTGCCTAGATCAAGTAGGTCTTTCATTATAGCCCAGTTGCTGTGAGATCCATTAAAAATCTATTAAATTAAAATATCTCAGTGCACGTCTAAGATCTATGGGGAATAGCCAATCCTGTTGAGAAGTCTGTACATCAGTGCCCCTGTCTGTAGAAATGGGTCAGTAGCTTCTTTACAAATATTTTGTGATCTGAAATCTTTGAACATACTATAAAATAACTAGGTTTAGTTAGCAGTTAGTAGTGAATTGTTGGTAGCAGTTATCTTGGAGTAAGACAGAGGATATTGTGATGTGCAATATGCAATAAACTCCCCAAGACAAATTGCTTTTTTATCCATGACATTTTAACATAAATGTAGATGGCAAAAAACCCCCACAAAAACAAACAAACAAACAAACAAACAAACAAACAAACAAACAAGCAAAAACACCCCCCAAAAATGGTATTCTGAAAAGCTTTTGATCAGATTGCTTTTTTAATGCAAGGAATGGTAGAATAAAAATGCTATTTGGTTGTTGGTACTGTGTTTTACTGAAAGAAAGAATACATTTGCCAGCATAATATCTGCATTTTGATCGTCCTGCCATATAAGTTTGATGCACTAAGTCTCAAATGCAAGCACAAGAATCTACATACCCACCTTAATTATTAAAATAAAAAGGAGGGAAAGTGTTGGTTTGCTTGAAAATTGTAAAAAAAAATACCTTAATGGACATTTTTAGGAAGGGAGCTGTAAATCTCAGGACAGTTCTCTTATCAAGTCACCTGTAATCTTACTCTGAAGTCACTTCAAACCTATGGAAGAAAATCCCAAAAGTCAACAAAAAAGTATTTTTTTCTTCTTTGAACTGGCATGCAATTTTTTATAATAAATAGAATATATACCCCTATATAAACAGATTGCTCAAAATTAATATCTTCCTACCTTTATTGAGTTATCTTCTCATGGTTTTAAATAATCAGAAGCAATAATTTATGGTGTATGAAGACTTTAGTGTTTTATATGTTATTTTTACTCCTGAGCATGGCTTCCAAAGATGTGTGCATAGCCTGCAGTGTGCATATATATATATTTACATATATATATATATATACATACATTTATTGACATATACATATGTATATACATACATATATATATGTGTGTGTGTGCTTTCACTAATAACTAATGAGCCTCTGGAGACAAAGCCACCTCTTGTGCAGTTCTTAAGTCCATGGATAACCTTAATCACATGACTCATCCTGTTGAGTGGGATATCTCATGCATTTAAAGTTTCATACATGCTAAAGTGATTCGATGGATCAGGGCCAAAGTAAGCAAGGCCTATGGCAATGTGGGACTATTGACACTCTTATTGTAAGAATCATTATCCCTGGTTTTGCATGAATTTTAACAATGTGAAGAGTTTGTGATTCGTGGGAATTCTTTAAGGTTAATTTTAATTTGTTTGATTTCATTCCATTGTGCATGGCCCATTTTTATGCCTGTGTTTCCAAGGAAACAGTTGTAAAATGGAATTTGATATGATGTGTTATCAAGTTCCTTGTCAGCAAGTTCTAAGTGATAGTTATGAACTTGACAAATTAAGTTAAAAAAAATTATGATTTGAGTATTAAGATAGAGCTACATGCACAATGTTTGTTGTCATCTGAATTATGTTCTAATGCTTTAATTTGTTTGGGGACAGAAATTCCTATCACTGCAAGAAGGCCTTAGTATTGACAGCATATATACAATATACAATGTCTGCAATGCTGAAATCAACGTTTGAGATTGCTGCTGTCTTGATTCCATTAATATAATCTCAAGAGCAAATACCTTGAGTTAAATCAGACTGATTCCCATGAAGAAGACCTTCATCTACACTGATGGCTAAAGAAAGAAAAGTGAAATCCAGTCGGGACTCATGTCTTATGTACCAAAATCCAAGCAGGGGCTGTATATGCAAGAAGTCTAAGTGGATGCTGTACTTTGGATGGTATTTACAATCTGTTAATTGCTGTGCAAGCACAAACACAAATGTTTATTCAAAAACATTTGTGCAAATGTATGTGTTTTACAGAGCAACAAACAAACTGGAGTTCTGCTCTTCAGCTTCCTTGTTATTCTTACTTCAATGAGAAGGGTCCCTTGAGTAAAAGCACTCGGAAAAAAAAAGCTTTATAAAAAACATGTAGATCCAAGTTTGTGATATTTTTCACAGTTATTGACCTCAGGAAAAAGATGAACAAGAAACTCCAAACTCATACTAAGGACTCCATTTCACATTATATTTTTTATGATGACACTTGAAAGTCAAAATATTTCAGGAATACTTCATCAGTCTGTTGAGAATAGCTTATTTTTAAAGCAATCTCTTCTTGACTGAAGCCTGAGAAACTAGAGAAGACCTTGGAAAAAAAGAAAGACCTTTGCAATATTAAACCCATGGGGTTTAGGGAAGGAAAATAGGGATTTGTCACTGGAGTGTCTTCCAGCAGTGCTCCCTTTCTAAATAGGAAAGTTATTTGGCTTCATTTTAATTCAATCAGCATTTGTCTTTCAGATACTTAATAGAAGTCATGTGAGGACTTGCAGAACTCTTAAATTGCATTTTTATTGTCTTTTGTCTGAGTATCCATGTGAGGCATGCGAGGACCTGACACACTGGTGTGAGTACTGTGACCTCTGCCATGGCCTGTCTTGAGGTCATGGACTCTCTTGGCAAGGTGTGGGACCACACCAAAGCCCAGCTGTTCTCTCACTGGCAGCTGCACTCACTTTCCCATGAAAATCAGGGTGCTGGAGACAGCAATATGAGCCTTTCTCCAGCATTGGGATTTAGACAGGACATTAATTTGAACCCACAAGATCAGAAGCATTCCTGGTTCCCTAAACTTAGAGGTCAAGTGCAAAACCATAAGTTTGGGTAAGGGGATGGGGGGCAGTACCTTAATTAAAGACTTAGGAACAGGATTGTGCAGGAAACTTTAGGCCCAGCAAGGACTCAAACTTGGTTTTCCTCAAAGGCAGGCTACCATCTGAGCTGACCTTTCTCCCTTGATTTACAAGTGATGTGTAAATGGAAGAAAAACCAAAAAAATCTAAATGTTTAATTTTGAAATGCGCATATCTTCACAGCACAGAGAATTCTCTGTTATTTCTTGTTCCTGATTTTATAAATTTAGTTTATGATGACATCAAATCATACCTTTTTTCTACATCCAAAAATTACTGTGTGCTCCTGATTGAGTGTTTATATCTCAAACTTCTATAAAGTGTGATCCTAAGTAGGTAAAACTTAATGCCAGAAAAGAAAAAAATTACTTTCCTGTAGACGCATCTCAAGTGTCTGAAGCTGCCAGAAATGTGGTATTTTTAACATTCTTGGAGAGATTTCTGGCCAAAAAGTAAGTGAGGTGCCAGAGGTGAGCTAAGTTCAAAGTTGGTCCTGCATGGAGAAATCACCAATCCTTGCACAGCTGCATGCGTGGGTGCACATGTGTGCATATACATACACGTACACACACACACACACACACACACACACATATTGTGCATTTTTTCCCTTTCATGTTTTAAGCCTAAGACCAGTTTATGTTTTTGCATTAAAAGTTTGAAGTTCATTTAAAATCACAGTATCTCGATTTGGTGAGGCAAGGGTGAAGTGTACGCTCTCAGTCATAGAAGAAAGCCTCTTCATTAAAAATGACTGTAGTTATATTTGTCTCAGCCTTTTCCCTTTAGTAACAGTTTAAAAGAAAGAAAAGGAAAACAATTCCTCTTGAAGACAATTGAACCTGACACAAAAGACTGTAAAAGCTTGAAAGATGGTCTGATGTGGAAATACATATTTCAACAATTTGTAAATTGTGCATTATATACCCAATGAATAATTGTGGTCTGTTTACCAAATATGAATATAGACAATTGTTAATGTACTATAATGTCAGTCCACACGACAGAGGCATTATATTGTTGATACAAAAATGCACATTGAAGAAACAGAACCAAAGAAAGAAAAACTTGCCTCTGTTCAAGCATTAATAAAAGCTGTTTTAATGTTGTTAGAGCTTGGAAGAAGTCTCATTCTGAGACAACTAAAACTTTTCAGATTCCTTTCCCTAAATGTATATTAAAAGAGTGCAAAATGCATCCGCATATGATGTGTTGTTATCTTGTCTGTCTCTTTTTCTAATTCTGTCTTTTGATGTCATTTAAAAATGGCTAGGGGAGTGTTTTGAAGGCTTGCAAAAAAAAAAAAAAAACCCAGAAAAACAAAAAACAACAACAAAAAAAACCAACAAACCTGCTCTCATTTCCAAGACAAGTCTTGCTATGAAGTCTCAGGAATCAGCTTGGGTGAGTTATTGCAAATCCCTTAAGAAAATGGGAATACATGGGCTACAATAGCTCTATTTAAAACAGAAAATCTACTCTGTGTGTGTGTATGTGTGTGTGTGTGTGTGTGTGTGTGTGTGTGTGTGTGTGTGGTGTGTGTGTGTGCAGGCAAACATGGCATTCAGGAGAGTGAAATGAAATGAGCCAGAAACTTCTCACATTTTCCTGGCATCTGTGGCGTGTCGCCATATGAGAACCATATGACTGCTGGCAGATTGGCATGTCAGCTCAAGCATGTACAACTTGACCTCACGGAGCTCTGTGTTTATCAGTTTATAACAGGAATATTGATACAATTTTAGCTGCAGTCTTTCTGTGCAAGGACACTTCATCCTTTCACAGTCCTAATTCTCCTTTGCTAAAATGACAGCACCTTGTTTTTGAAGTTGCTTTTCCACTTGGGGAAAAAAAAAGCAAAGGCGGCAGAAGACAGCAGAAAGCTGTTCTGTGTGCCAGAATGATGTTTCATTCATTGTTTTGTTAACTGTGAAGTCCTTAGTGGAGTTTGTCACGGGATTGCCTGGCTGACTTGTGCTGTCTTTGTGGCTGAAAAGCACAGCAGTATTAAAAACAGAGGTGGAGGCAAAAATCTGGAATGTTGTTAAAGCTGCAAGTTTTTGCTGAAGTATATCTGCACAGAGCAGTCTCAGTGTTTATTCACTCAGAAAAAGGATAAAAGGATAGTACATAAAAATATGTATGAGCAGTTTTTCACCTCAAGTTTGCTTTCCTGATCACCAAATGGGTGGAATGTAAGCATATATGTAGTTGTTGCATTACATATACATGCAATTAAATATTAGAATCCTGAACACGATATAAAATCTGAGACAAACAGCTCTCCATCCAGAATGAGAAACTGGGTATACATGTAACCGTAAATCTGAGTTTTTTGTAAAAATTCAGATGTTATACAAACATGTCTGGTTGTTTATGGCAGGTGAGAGTTGTTGACAGTGAAATGATGTAGGTACAGTCAAACCATGACCTGGATTGGAGACAGAAATAAGAAGTGCAGAGAGTACTCTTGACCATATGATTTTATTTAAACTGCTTTAGTCACCACCATTTCCTTCAAGAATTGGAGTATATCTCATATCCTCAAGGACTTAAACACACACTTGCACTGTGACTTGTTCCACTTAACCATGTGGAAAGACGATGTACTGAACATGCATCGCTTCACATTAGCGCCCGCCACTGCGCTCACGCCATCCTTCAGAAACAACGCTACTCCGATCTGCTCAAGCTTCCTTGAAGGTTAAGCTTTAAACTGCTGTGATTTTCTAATTTTCTCTATACTGGCAACTTAATTAGAATCTCATCAGAGCAGATTCTAGGACTGACATTAAAACTTCCTCACCCACTGTCTTGACGAGAAACATTATAGAGACAAGTACTGTAATACTAGTTTTTTTGTAAGGGCTGGCATGAAGGGTAGGTGGAAAAGCAGCTTAGAATACCATTAGAAAATTAATTAGATAACATCCTGAAGATAAAAGAGAAAATATACAGTAATTTTTCCTTTTCAATTAAAAAAAAATACTAGGAACAGAAAGAATGTGCGATCTAAAATTCACTTTCCCCAGAGACTGACTACGGGACTAGATGCAATCTGTGGTGATCAAAATTGCCACTTACAATGTCCTTGAGAAAATTTATCAAAAAGTAAAATATTTGGATGCATTTTCCAGAATTACATTCAACAGTCTTTTCATGCTGATGGATTGGAAGAAAGACTAAAATAGAGATAAAAAAGGGAGGGAAAATGGCTCTGTTCAGCTGAAAATTGAGAGCTATTTATTTCTAGTTTGTTTTGGCAGGTGATGTTTGGCCAGCAAATCTAATATTGTGGTAAGGCCAAACGTTTTTGAGTTTACCCATCTGTAACCTCCACACAAGCTACAAAATTTAAAAAATTCAAAGTTTCAAAATCTTTTATGCATGATGAACTCTGATTTAGCTTTCATTATCATCTGTAGTCTGAATCTCTGCTGATAGCTTGAGAAAACTTGCCATATCAAATTACCACAAAAAGATGTCCAGCCTATGGAAATGAACAATGAGCAACATCTATTTGACAATTGTCTCTTATGTTGGTTGAGACATACTCTGTCAAAAGTACCACCATAGATCAATGTTGACATCTAAAGAGGCAAAGTGAATACTCAGAATAGACTATTGAAAATAAAATATGATCACAAATGCTCATGGATGTGCCAGTTCATGAATTTATACACACATTTTCCCTGTTGCTCAGTTAGACTTGAACACATTGATGTTCATGGATGGGGTAGACTCTTCACAAAATATATATATGGGTTTGAGATAATTTTCCTCTCTTAGGACAAAGAAAAAATAAGATTTGTAGTTTTAGCCAAACTTATCATGTTTATTTTATATATAATTTATCATTTTGAGCAGCAAAAGTACTTAGAGAAGTAGAAAGACTCTGAAGTGTGCTTGTCATTCATAATGGTGATATTCACGTTTAAGGAAAGGTAAATTCACTTCTGAGCATTGAGCACATCTTAAGCCATGGGCAACAGCAATTAAATTGTCATCATCTGGAGAGAATAACATAAATCTGCACAAAACAATTTAATGGATCTTACAGACATTACAGTGTAAACTTGAATAAATGGTAGATTTATACATGAACAAGCAAAGCCTCTCATCATTAGACAGTACTTAGTGTAAGTGGACCAGTCAAGCTGTTTGTGCCTTTTTGTTTCTTTTCAAAGAATTGTAGTGGGGGTGCCTAAGCATATGATTCAGAAGGGAGGGAAAATCATTTACTGCAGCATGTGGACAGGTTTGAGTGAGAGCAGATTTCCATGCAGGAATGAAATATGAGCCAGGGAAAACACCCCTTTTTGAACACACTCACAATCCCTGATTACACAGCCCACAGCTGGAGTTAATCCAGATTCCTGTTTAATTAAATAGTTGCAGGCATTCTGCTGCCTTACATCAAAATGCAAAAGGATGGAGGTGAAATGCAAAATGTGACACCCACGTCTCCTCATTGCTCCTGAGAAAATATAAGATTTATTTTAAATATTTTAGTGACAATCTATTCACTATTCAGGACAAATTTTAAAGGCACAGGGTGAATTCTAACTGCGTAGAGAAATGCTTGTGATAAAGTGATGGCTTTGTACTAACACACTAAATTTTACTATTGAATAAACTCCCTATGAAATAACCTGTGCTATAATTTGTTGTGAGACCATCCTATTCTTGGCCTGCATTATAAACCTGTTTCTGAAAGAGAATGATCCAAACTTTTTTTTTTTTTCTTTCATAGCAATAAGAATAAAACCTTCAGCTGGAGAATGTCTATATGAGAAAGAGTCCCATTATATACTGTGCCATTTTAAAGCTAGGCACTTAGTGTAGTATCTATCCTTTAGCATCTATATAGCTATATTCAATTTTTTTCACAGGTGAGACTTGAAATTTCATCAGTCTTTGGGGAGCAGGAATTCATCTATAGTGCAAGTTAAGTGAGATGTAACAGGCACCATCCAAGGTTAAAGGGTGTGAATAGAAATAAACAGGTGACAACTTTATTACAAACTTAACATTATATATATATGTTCTACTTCTCCCTAAATAGATTTTCTTTATCATTCTGTTAATCTATGACACAAGCACACTGATTTCATTGCATGACAGAGGCTGTCTGATTTTAAAAACACAGATACACCTGGAGTAACACAGAACATGTACATTTGCTGTCATTGAAGAATACATTTTTTCCAGTGTATTATCTCATGTAGGAAACAATAAAGATATATATTATGGGGTTCTGCATTTTTATAGCACCATATGGTAAACATGGATAGCATCCTTGATGAAATAACAACAGCAGCACTACCCTGTTGGTTTTCTCCTGTCAAGAAATAAGTGTTGAGTTGGTGTTTTTATTTGACTGAAGTCAACAGGAAAGTAAATTGTTGACCACGGACAGCAAAGAAGTTCTGGCTCTTTGAGGAGAAAGATGACTATTGGGATGGTAAGCAAAAAGTGGAGGTTAGAGAAGCAACATTTTCCCCACAAACACAGTTGGTCTAGACTTTAAAAAATATTTATTTCTATGCATTCTCTTAAAAGCATAAAACAGGAGCAATAAATGAACTTGAATTGCAGATAGTTTAACAGTGATCAAAGTTTAATATTGTCTTTATGTAAGTCCTTATTAACTAATGTAACTCCATTCATAAATATTACTAAGCCAAGAATCAGCAAGATTAAGCAAATGTATAAAACATTTCTGTGCCTATTGAGAGCATTCAGTCACATTACATTAGAATAAATTATTTTCTAACAGTATGAGCACTACTAGCTTAAAGAAGGAAATACCCTGACTGCCTGCTCGTTTTGGCTAGCACATTATTTCCAGTGCAGGAAATGGCTTAATGTGCATTTTTAAACCTTGCTGTGACATGTAAGAGGCCAACTAGATGGACTGATGGTCTGACGGGGCATGGTTATTCTTATATTCTTTATGATGGTTCTGAACTTCATGTCTGTTTTAGCATTATCCTTCTCATAATTTAGGCACATTCTTGAACACATAAAAATGCATTCTTTATTTCACACAATTTAGCTGCCCCTATCCCTTTGCCCTCTGTGCCTTCTGTCACAGTCTGAACACATCTTCTCTCACTAGAGTCCCTTTGTATGTTTCTCCTTAACTCTTGACACCTTTCAACTCTGTGAAACAACATTTAAAGATAGACCTAAAAGCTAAATAATTCATTAATTTCCATCTTCCTCTGCACCTTAATTCCATAGGCTTGCCACTGTAGCAGGCTTGGCAGGGATGGAAAGAATGGCAATAAATGCACTCCAGGTCTTCTGACATCTAGAAATAAGAGCAAAAATTTAGAGGAAGAAGACAGCTGCTCTAAATTCTGCTTAACATATCTGTAAAACCTTTCCAAGGTAGGTACCTGTCTGTTTTCAAATCCAGCCTTGATTCGCCTCTTTTTCTTCTCTGTTTTTTGACCCTAGGGTTATATCCCTCTTCATAGACCTGGAGGAGAGTCCACAGAAGCAATGCTTTGCTTCAGGTTTCCTCTCCTGGGCAGCTCCTGGGGGCCAAGGTGCAGCTGGCCTCAGCTTGCACCACCCCACTGCTCCTGGCTCCCATTCCACCCTCCCTGATGTTCCTGGCCATGGAGCTGTGTTGGAAACAGGCTTCTGGGCACTGTGCTCTGGGCAGTGTGTGCTAGGATACAAACCACAGGTAAATCATGTGCTCTATAAAATGAGGCATTTCAATCCAGGAGTAGAGGGACAGCATCTCCATTTTCTTGCCAACCACATCACAGCCTGTGAAATATATTTACTTTATGGCATTTAAAAGGGCAAGGATCTTCCATCACAGCTGCTTAATCTATATGCATTTTGTTGTATGTGTGTTCCATACATGCATAGTGTGTCTGCAGGAGTCCCAAAAAACCCTACAGGGCTCCCATGCTGGGATCATCTCCCCTGTGAGATGCTGGGGTTTTTCTGGCATGTGGATGCAGATCACATCCCTTCTGCAGGAGGGCAGGAGAGGCAGGGATGCCCCAGACTAGTAAGGATGCTGTCCTGTAGCTCAGTCCTATATCCTGGTCCCACTGAGGGAAGTCTGGAACATCCTGTCTAGTTCATGTGTTCTTAGTGCATCATAATTTTTTTATATTTAGGTTTTGTCCTCTCTCTCTGCATATTTTTTCCTTGCTTCTTCAGACTATATTTGTCCATCTTTACCTCTCTCCATGTATTACTCCTATTTGTTTCTTTTTCCTGTAATTATCTTGTTTTTCCAGATCTTTATAGCAACATTTCTGGCCAAAACAGAGAACTTAATTTTTTAAGGGGAACAAGCTCTAATCTGAAACATAGTTTTTGATTTCTCAAAATGGACTTCCACTTCTTATGGCAATTTCCCTCCTTCCCTCAAATCCAGTATTAAAAATTGTTGGAAACGTCAGACAAACAGGATTAAAAATAAATGTTTTAATAAAATGTAATTTGGGTTTTGAACAACAGAGCAGGGCTGTGTGTATGATATACTATAAAAACCCTTAAATATCAGTATATTATGCAAAAAAGTATATTATGCAACAGTTATTCTTTCTGAGGGTGCCATTTATCAGCATCTGAGGAGGTTATTTAAGTGAGTAGTTTAAACAAACATGAACTAAAGTGTAATGTTTATCAGCTGTCCTGTTTAACTCTAAATAACAAAGAAGTAGATGGCTCTTAAAAATGAAATGGACATCCAGTTTACCTGAGAGGTTACATATAGCCCTATAGAAACAATGCATGTGAGATGTGCTGCTGGGGGTCACTTTACCAGGCAAAGGAGAGAGGCTGAATCATACACCTTGGGCAGGCACAGACAAGCACTCTGTCATTTTAATAATGCTCTCATTGCAGAAAGTTTCACCAGTTATGGCCATGATGCTTAATTGCCCTCATTTATCTCCCTAATAAGTGATGTCATTGAGTTAGAGCTTTTGAACACATACAACTGGCAAGTGAGTAAGTAAACCTGCTATCCACAGCCACTGAGAGTGGGGGGATAAATGGGAGTAAGAAATGCAGCAAGGCCTTAAAACTATGCATTGTGAAATTTAGAGCAGCAAAACAGATATTTTATTGTCTTATTTCTCTACTTGTCTGACACCATCCACATTTATTGAGAACTTAAAAGCTGAAAACACTTAGAAATCCCAAATTATCCGAATATAGAAGCATACCCATTTGTACTGACAGCTTGAGAGTTTAAGGGGTGACAGCTTTCCTTTGGTCCTGCTGCATCTTCATATAGGTAGAAATAGCTGCAAGTCTGCACAGTGGATCCATCACTGTGCACAGAAAAAGAATGTGCTTTCAGCTCTGTATTTTCATTCCTAGCAAGGCTTTAGTTTTGAATGATGTAGATGAATGAAAGCAATAAAAAGAAAAAAAATACAAACAAAAAGCTCCCCAAATGGCTTTAGTCAAGCTGAGTGAACAAATAGAGAAAAAACCCAAATCCATTCTTAGCAGAGACTCTGTGCTATTCTGTAGGGTACAAATCACTGCCATTTCCAAGTCTTTATCTCCCTTGCAGAGGTTACCACCTGCTGCATTTCCAGGAGGTCTGGATGGTGTTGCCGTGGCCTGGCCAGGGGCCGTCAGCACTGCTGTGCTTAGGCAGGATGATCTGTGAGCAGGCAGAAAATGTGTCCAAGGTGGCTGGAGTTTTGTTTGTTTACTTGCTTGTTCTCCTATATCTCTAGGTGAGGAAACTTCCACTAAAAGGAATCTGTTTCAACAGAGTTCAGCTCTTGGGGCCAGTCTGGAGTTTCTTCTCATCTCAGATCTTAATAGGAGAAAATGCAAGAGGGTTGTAAAAGTCTTTCTTAGAAATCCTCTTCTCCCAGCCTCAGGAATTAAATGGCTGGAGTTTGACAATTAAGAAAAGTCTCTGTTAACCTCTGTGTCTACAAGGGCAGAGAGCAGCAGGACTTTACAAGTCTGAGCAGGCTAAAAGTGGTCATGCAAGATGATGGGAGTCTTGGGGCGTCCTGTGCTGCTTCATGCAGGAAATTAGGTGATTATTGGAAATAATTTCCTGGGAATTGTTAGGAAAGCATAAAGGGAGTGAGGGAGGCTGAGCGTGAGGAGAGAAAAGCCAAGGGGCTTCTGTAGGGCTAGAATTAGGTAAGTGCCTAAGTGAGAAAATGAGAGGTAGAGCAGGGGAGGACCAATGACCTGCAGCAAAGCCAGTCTCCTCAGGCTGCTCCTTCATCAGAACAGTTTGTTTCTCTTTCTATCATTCCATCCTTTTACAAACTGGGGAAAATGGTTTTTAAAAATGCTTCCTGTTTATGGCATGGCTTTAGATTTTTTTTTAAGGTCTTTCACCTCTATCTGGAGCACTTAAAACTGCCTGTGGGCAGATAGCTTGCCACCGCAGCGCCGAGAGACTTCCTCAGCAGAGTTCACAACTGTGGCTAACAGTTTGGGTGGCTCTACTAAAAATACATTACACCTGGAGATACTTGATGACTCTTTTCCCAGAGCTGATGAAAATTACTGTTACTTTTTTGAAGGGAATTTTCAGGAAGTGTTAAACGTATCTATAATAAGAGGAGTTGGCTTTAAATGTAATATTCACCACAGCTTTGAACTGTTGGTAAATCCAGTTTGCTTCCTACAATATCCCCACATTTCTTTATGGAAATAACTTCACACAGTTGGAATCTGTGAGAAGGAAGGTGATATGGGTCATGAAATTATACCAGATTTTAATTTCTACTGTATGAAATTCATAGCGTGCAGGATCTCAAACAGCAGCTACCAAGTTAGATTGTATTCTTAATATAGACTCTCAAACCCTTTTATGATTAAATGTTGACTTTTCCTACATGAAAGCACAAAAGGTTGATGCTGTGTGGGAAGTTCAAGGTACCCAGATTACAGGGTGTAAAAATAAGGATAAAAACTTGCTTTTTTTTTTTTTTTTGTCATTTTAGAGTCCTTTTAAAATGTTGGAAAAATGTTCCAGACCATTTCAAAAACAGTGTTTTTGAAATGTTGTTAGCATGATTACAAAAAATATGGGATAAAACCTTTGTTTTCACTGGTGTTAAAGAGCACTGTAAAAAAAGAACCAATTACTATAAACCTACAAACTCAAATTTGTGTATAAAAATGAAGAAAATACTCCAGTTTGCTCCAGTATACCTTTAAAGAATTTTAATATTCCTAAATGAACAATTTGGTAAAAATAATGCAACTTTACAAAATGTTTGAATGTTACTGACACAAATTTGTAAGAGTTTCACGCAGTTGCCTGGGGTAGGGACAGGGACTTGGTCTGTGAAGGGCTAGGGATTTACTGAGACCAGAAGACTGCAGTAGAAATAGGAAACAGAGACAGGAAAGAAAAAAGCCTCTACTGCACAAGTCAGAAGGTAGTGGAAAATGGAAATGCCAAGAAGATAGACTTGGGGCATTGACCACTTCCCTAGGAAGCCTGTTCCAGGGTCTGACCACCCTCCCAGTATAGAAATGCTTCCAGTGTCCAGTCTGCACCTCCCCATGTGCAGCTGTGAACCATTCCCATGTGCTCTGTCACTGGGTGCAGGGAGAAGGGATCCACACTCCCCTCTGTACTTCCCCTCCTCAGGAAGCTGGAGAGAGCCATGGGGTCACCCCTCAGCCTCCCTTTGTCCCCCAAAGTAGACAAACCCCAAGTCTCAACTGCTCCTCACAGCCTTTCAGCCATCACAGCAGCTTGACTGACCTCTTCTGGACTCATTCAAGGACCTTCACATCCTCCTTAAATTATGGGGCCCAAAACTCCAGAGAGTATTCAAGGTTTCTTATGTCTGTGCCTTTTGGGGTTTTTTCCTACTCAATGTGTAGATAATATAAAGTAATAAAGGAGTGAATTTTTAATAAGCTGTGAACTAAGTATAGTTTTCCAACAAAAAATATCAAGGTATGTTTTAAACTATGGGGCCTTTTAGAAAGCAATGGGGTTTCTTTGCTGAGTGTCAGTGCAGTTGTTGTTGATGCCTAAGTAAATATCACACGGCAATATTAGCATGACCAGAGAGAGTATTATTTGAATCAAAATATAGATATATACCAAATGAAATGATTCAAAGAAAGCTGCTTTGGGTGATATCAGGGTAATGATGTTGTAAAACATTATTCCTGACTGGTAACCTTATCTTTCACACCCTTTGCAAGATATCTAAGATGCCATATTAAGAGAGTTTTAAAAATAAATAATTTCTTCTACTTCCTGAAGTGAAGGGCTTTTCATCAGAGCATAAATTCAGTATAAAAAATAAAAAAAAACTTTGCAATTTTTCTGCAAAATTAAACACTGCTATCTGAACCATTGAGAGAAATATATTTACATATTTCAGGCTAAAGATCTTTTGTAAATGTTTAGTTACCACATTCAAACCTTTCAACACTTCCCCCGAAATCACATTATTCTTATGAAGATACAACAAGAAGTCAAAGAATAAAATGTAAAAAGCTCCACTTCAGCAATATGAAGGTTGTGAAAAGAGCTGACAGCATCCAGGAAGCTCAAAGTTACAGCTGACAGCCTGTCCCTAACTCATGCTGTGTGAAAAAAGCAAATGGCACTAATGCATATTAGCTGAGCCCAAAATTTGAACCCCTCAGCCCATCCCTCCTTCTCTATTTGAGTTATGGGAGCTGTTGTTTGGAGGTCTGATTTTCAAACTTGGCTTAAGTGTTGCTGTTAGAAGGCGTGCATGGCACTTACACACAACATAAATCTTCACTCAAAAGCTCTGTTTGGTCCAGGCACGTGCTGGTGCAGCAAGCAGGACTCAAGATAATAGTTACAAACATTGATGCATTTCTGCAGGCTTTGAAGACTTCACCAAAGGCACAACAGCTTGCTGTACACCTCTTCAGAAAACATTTGTTTGACACGTTTTCTACCTTTTACTTGCTATGGTTTATTGTATACATTTCTAACTTGTGATGCTCAATAAAGATAAATTTAACAAGTGCACCATATATGTTTACAACCTCTGTGGAAAGCAGAGATGATCCATCTGTGAAATCTGTTCCTTTCTAGGAGCTGGTTGACACCTGGGACAGAGAACTCTTCCTACACTGGTTTCATTCTCAAAGTCAGCTCTGGTGACCTGGTTGGGGGAAATAATTGCATTTCAACATGCTATGCAGCCAGCACAAAGGAAGCACGACAGACCTCCAGTCATGACTTAGGAATTTTAAGTCTAGAAACAGGTTCCTTGAAAACTGAGTAAAGCAGCTTTTACTTGTCCACAGCCTAAGAAGTTACTGTGCACTGGTGTTTCTGTGCACTTGCATTGCAGATTAATTGGAACAGTTTCCATAAGAGTGAGCTTTGACAATGTTCACCAGTTCTCGTGGCATAACACTCCAGTGACCCCTATTTGTGAAACCTTCCTGCCCATTCCTGACAATGTCTCCTTAATAAACCTGAGCTCAAACCACTAGTGGAAGGTGCTGGTAGCAGAATAATAATAATAGTAATACATTCTTTTTAAAAAAAACAACCAACCAGCCCCCAGACAAGAGAAGGTACTTAAAAAAATTAGAACATCTGAGATAAAAAGGTGTAGAGAACATGACAGTCTGTCAGTAGAAGTCTGAGCTGATAAAGCCAGCAGTTTGTTGAAATGTAACGGCCTTCTACTGAAATGCTAGGAGAGTAACAAGGCACCCATGCAAGGAAAAAAAAAAAAAAGCTGAATGAACATTTTAATTAACTCATGTGCAATTTTAATTAAAAACATAATGTGTCAGGAAAATGAATAATGCCTTGGGGCAATAAAATAGCTAGATTTTCTGTTCAGTCTTCTGCTTCATATCTTTTATGGAAGAAGGATATTATTGTTAAAATGAAAAAAACACTCCTTCCAGCCTCCTGGCCCTCCTCCACACACATCTAACAAGAAATGTAACAAAACCCAAAGGTGTGGACAAAAGAAAGAGGATTAAATCAGAGCATAGTACAAGATATTCTGTGCTGCCTTCATGTTGGTTGTGTCACTTCTGGCTTTTAACAGAAAAAACTTTGACCTTCAATTTCAAAGTCAGTGTTTTGGTCTTAATAAAATATGCTCAGAAAATGTGGATGTCCATAGTTTTTGTGTGAAAAATTGAAGTATTTAAATATTATCGGGTCTTGATGACAAAGTGATAGTCTCCATCCTTTACAGATAAAACCATTTTAAGCCACTGGGATTCTATAACCTGAGATACTGGTAATCACATGACTTTTTAAATGTGAAAAAATAAGGCTTTCAAATATTAGAAAGGAAAAGAAATAAAATAAAGCACAGGGGAAAAAGTTGAGGAAAGTTAACTTTCCCCAAACGGAAAATATATAACGTCCAAACCTATTTATTTCTTTTCTTTGCCCAGATACCACTCACTGAAAGAGATTTGAAATTCTAGCAGCTATAGCATAGCCTGGGGCAAAGGCAGGGTCACAAGCACCACCATGTAACACATTTTAAAGGCTGTCAGAGATGTTTCTTCAGTCTGTGTGTCCTCAGCAGTCCCAGAGTCACTGGTTTGCTGCAGGGACTTGCTACCTGGTCATACCTTTTCTGTGGCTCACATCATTTTGACCGTAAATCACAACTAAACTGTGAGAAGGCTGTTTGCCTTAATGTGCTCTGAAAGCATATGAAGCTTTGTGTGCAAAAAGTCCTGGGCCACATCCAGTCTGCAGCATGTTTTGCACAACTCTGATCGATTAAGCTTCCAAGGGAAGTCCTGACACCCAGGATCTCCTCTAACTCCCTGCCCCCTGTGTGTATTCAAGACTCTCACAGGAAAGAATTTTTTCTTATTCTCTAAATACACCTGTCCTCTGCCAGTTTAAAGCCATTTCCTCTTGTCCTGTCACTACATGCTCTTGTAAAATGTCCCTCTCCAGTTGTCTCGTAGCCCCTTTAGGTACTGGAAGGTACTAGAAGATCTCCCCAGAGCCTCTTCTCCAGGCTGAACACCCCCAACTCTCCCAGCCTGTCCCCATAAGAGAAGTGCTTCATCCCTCTGATCACATTCATGGCCCTTCTCTGAACTTGCTCCAACAGGTCCATATCCTTCTAGTGTTGGTTGCCCCAGAGCTGGACAGAGTATGCCAAGTGGGGTCTTGCAAAAGCAGGCTAGAGGAAGGTAATCATCTCCCTCAACGTGCTGGTCATGTGTAAGTGTTTTTAAGATGTGTTTTAATTCTCATTTTCCTGCTTTGATTTTAATTCATAATGAGTTCCATTAATTTCCCCAAGTCAAGTCTGTTTTGCCCATGACAGTAAACTTTGAGTGGTCTCTCCTTGCCCTGAACTCACTCTCACCTGTCCATCTGAGGAGGGGAGCAATAGAGGACCTTTGGTGGGTACCTGGCATCCAGCCAGAGTTAAACCACCAGATCACACTTCTTTTGATGCAGCCCAAGAATGTTCAGGGACAAACAGACGCAGTTTGTTTCCTCCCCAGGAAGGGGAGGAAGGTGGTGGGAGGCTCATCTGAGCCTGGTGCCCACCCAGCAGAAGCTCCTCTGCCTCTGGGGCTCCACTGGTGTCAGCTGCACCCTCAAGCATCAGCACATCACAGCCCACAGGCCAAACTCAAGAGAGATAAGCCAAGCTTTAGTTTTCAGTCATCCAGAAAATAGTGGAAGGCTTGCTGCAGAGGCATGTAGGAATTAGAAATTTAACAAACAGGAGGTAAAAATCAGCCTCCAAATAGGAGCCTCTGCCTCTCAGGTCACTGCATTTAGAGTGGGTATATGTCTACATTTGCATAAATCACTGAAATTCCTGAATAGAATGTTGTAATGTTTTCCAGAGCCTGAGGGAAATATCTAAACTGATTTTAACTGCACAGAGGATTCCTTTTCAAGAATGCTTTTTTAAATGCCTCCTCAGACCTGTTACTCTTCTTTTCCCCTTTTTGTTTCCCACCAAATTTTAGGCTTTAGCACAGCTAATAAATAAATAGTATAATTCCAGGTTGCATGCACCATTGCTGAACAAATGCATTTTAACGATATGCCTGCAATTTATGCTTGCTTCTCATAAACAAGCTTGCTTTTGTCATGGCAGGAGTGCCCACCATAAGAGTTAATTTATGCAAATTCTGGATAATATTCAAGTTTAAGTCTCTTTTTTCCCTTTCTTTTTGCCCTAGTCATTCATTTGATTCTAAGACTGTCATTCACTGAAGGAATAATAAAACAGCATTTGATTTAGGAGAGCAATCACAGTTCATGTTTCAAATCCTGAATATTCACAATAAGCTGAGACAAATTATTACAGAATTATTCATCAAATTGCTTTGAATAACAAATAAATGTTGTGGAATTACAGTCTGAATTCAGACTTTCACAAAAAAGCAAACGCAGTAAAATGATTTAAATAAGTTTTTCCGTGCTAACTAGGGTTTAGATTGCTATACTCTTGGATCCTTTAAGCAGCAAGTTCCTTTGTAATTTATCACATTGGTTTCGAGGTGATGATCAGTACTGGTTCAATTTGCAATATAAAAATTTTGCCACAAAAATTCCCAACAATAGAAAAGAAAAATATTTTGACAGCTTGGTGCAGTATGTTTGTTTCTGGCCATAGGGTAGAAGGACCTGAAAAGATGTGTTTACACTCATGAGCCATAAAGCAAACCTTTTCCTTGTGTCTTGAGTCTGTTTATGGACTTAGACCAAGTGGTAAGGAGCTGGAGTTTGACCACTTAATATTGAATTCTTCTGTGCACTTAGAGGACTGTGAAAACCATGTCCTTAGATGAGCTGAGATGCCCGGTCTGTGTATATAAGAGACATGTTGCCTCTGATAGCAGCAGCTACAAGGATTTGTACAGCCTGAATTAAGCAGGCAGGGACTGAGCAGAGGCTCCAGAAGGCTGATTTCAGATATTGGCTGACAGTTATTATCTCTAAATTCCTACTTAAATCACTTTGGTTTAAAACTATGAAAACCATTTATTTGTATTTTGCTTAGTAAGGATTTGCTTGCATCAAAACTGAAGCCAAAATTCGGTTGGTCACATTTGTTTTGGTAGAAGTCCACATGGGGACACTGCTGCAATAAATCTGCCTGTTTTCGAGACAAATCAGGACTGAAGTTTTATAAAAGTATATCTAGTTGCAAAATCAGAGTTTTTCGCCCACCTCATAAAGAGGTAAAGGCATTTACAATTAGTCTGCAGCACAATGAAACACAGTTGTCTTGCAGGTTCCAGCAGAAATCTCTGTCCAACCCTTTTAAATTTCCCTGTATGGCAAATACACATTGTCAAGGAAAAAAACCAAACAACAAAACTTTTCAAAAATTCAGAGGAATGAGGTTGGCATCGATCATTAATGTTCTCTGTTGCAGATGCAAAGATAATTAATGTAATCTAGCACATCTTGAGGTAAACTAATGTGCATACAGATATAAACAACAATTCCAATCTTTTAAAGAGTGCAAAGCTGGTGCTTATTAAAACAGTTCATAATCATTCCTATTTCAAGTTCTGCATGAGAATGTGCTGTAATGAGGAATTTAAAATTTTCTAATTAGACATGATTTTATAAAACACACAGATAATTAAAATGGTGAGGATTACACAGAGAAGGATGAGAAAACACTGTAAAACAGACAGAAAAGAAGAAAAAGGGTGTAAATAAAGAAAAAACTCACAAAGCATCACTGATGTATCAAATTTATCCTGCTAAATTTGTAGTGCACGGCAGTTTTAGGTTTCACAGTGCAAAAAGCTACTATCAAACATTTTTTATAAGGTTATGCTAGCATAGGTAGATTCATACTGACAATTTTATTTGATTAAAGGATGCTTACTAAGCCTTGGAGTTTATTTTCATAAGTTTTAGCACTTCAGAAGAGGAAATTGAGGTCTATAGACTATTCCTGTTAAAACTGATCAAAACACATAGATAATAGTTCTTAGCTGTAGAGCCATTGCAGAGCTATTTACTCTGATTTGTATTCAGTGAGTGATTGGAACAAATAAAAAATATTTTCTATATAATTTAAAGAAGGAAGATTATGTTGCTGTGCTAGAAGACAGGAAGAGGTGAGAATTTGACTCTACGGTGAGCAATTCCTTCTCTTCCACTATCCAGTGTGGATGCCAGGTGGAATGCTGAAGGCTTGTTTATTACCCAGCAATGCACAGAAACCACTCTGCAGAACAGTCTTTGAGGATGAAGATGACAGAAGATGACTAACCCTTGTTAGCAGGATACATTGGTACTGCAAGTAAAGAGTGGTCCTATTTCCTTCTTTTAAAGGCATTTAGGAAGATGAATTCATTTTGCCTTTGTAGAGTTAACAGACATTTTTAAAGGCTTGGGAATGAAGCTTTAGGTGGGACACTCGTTTTGTGTTGTCACTGAACCAGCTGATTTTCCACAATGGTTTAAGCAATTTCCAGATTGTAGCAGGGGATGCCACACACTAAGTAGATACTGAGCAAGCGCCTCTCCAAAGAGTCGCTGCATTTCCAAATGCTCCATACCAGTGGGAGAAATTCGAGGAAGTACATATGCTGCTTCTAGCTTCCACAATATTTTGGGTGTGACTGACTAGACTCATATGTTCCCATATTTCACCAGCAGATAAGTATTGGACTCAGAAACAATTCCACCCTATCAATATGAAAATGATGTGTGAAGCCAAGAATGTTATTACTTAAGATCTTGCCAACTACCCTTGATCAATAGATGAAGGTCAACTCACTCAAACACATAAGACTATTTCTGATCAACCAGTTCTAGCTGCATAGCTGGGAAATTGTTTATTATTTAGGAGCTGATCTGCATATATAAAAGCTCAATGTTCCTTTTACTGATAAATAAATATCCATCAATGTTACAAGTGATAATGTTTATTTTGTAAGGATTTATCATCTTGACTAAATCTATGACTGATAGCAAACAGAAAGCATTCAAAACTCATCCCAAAGTCAACTTGCTGAGTAAAGAGATCTTGGTATGATGTTTTGATGTTCTTCAGCAAAGAAACCCTGATATGTTGTAGCAGATAAAATCTATCTTTCTTCTTCCTCTTGCAAATAAAGATAACAAAGCTTGCTTTGAAAGAAGTCTGAAATTTGGCTTAAAAAAACAATAATAGCTAAACTATAACCTCTTCAAAGAAACTAAAATGATATGGAGGAAAAGATTCTTTCCTTTTTCATACCACAGCAACTAAAAAGTAGAGACATTTGACATTACAAAAATTTTACTTTCCACAAGATTGTAGAATTTCATTAAGCAAAATCACCAGTGACATTTTCCCCCATCTACAAGCTAGTATTGACTTACCACTGTCTTTTCTCTCTTCTTTCTTCATTGATCACTGAAAGGATGGTTATGACTTCTGGGACTTTTATCTTAAGCTTCAACAAGAATATAGTTCCTGTAAAGATCTGGTACTGATGCCAGTTAAAGTTTAAGCAGTGGCAAAGACCACAGGTTTCTACATGTGCAGCTCAAAGGGTTGATGTACATGTTCAAAGGATTATCTCCCTTTCAGTGGTCAGATCTTTTAGATTGTCTTACCTGTGTCTGTGACAGCACCAAACTCCAGCACAGAGTGCAGAAATACTACCAGTTTCTGTTCCAGCATGATCGGATCAGAGGTGCTTTCTCATGTCATCTGTCTTGCTCAGAGGAGGAAAGCAAAGTTTCAAAGAAAACAATGGCTTGTCAGCTCTGTTTCTCTGCTTGGCTCTGCAAATGCTGCAGCAGAGGAGATGGGTGTGCTCACACCATGGTCCTGTTAGAGTTGGTTTTGTGTCCTTCCATTTCATTTGAGGTCAACCACACATGAATGCTGGTGAACAGTGAACACTCCTCAGGATTAGAGGCAGGATTAGTTTGAACCAAAATGGCTCCACACAGACAACAAAGAATGATTTTTAGCAAATAATCAATGTCTGATTTTTTTCTGACAGCTTGTTAATGGGAAAATTTTGGCTTTGAAGGCACAGAGAGGGAAGTAACATTATGCACATTTACGATATGTGGTTTTGATCAAAATTCAGATAAGAAACTTGTTCCTCTACATAACCTTCATGACCTTCAAGTTTGTAAAAATTGTGGGAGTTTATAGACACTGAAATTTTCTGAGGCACTGAGGTAAGGTGATACTTGCCTTGGCTTAGCAAGTTTTAATATGAAGTAACTTGAGGTGTGGAGGAGTGGTCTGACAACACCATAGTTCATTCTGTCATATCAGGTGGATTCTAATGTTTGATTTCTTTATTAAAAGAGTCTTTCTGCCTAAAGGACCAGAATAGACATGTGTATCATGCATCTACTTCCCCTTCTTTTACTGAGCTGTAGCTACACTGGCCTTTTAGCAATCCAGGTCAGGCTTCAGTGGCTTGCTATTCCAACATGCCTTGGTCTAAAAGCAGGTGCGAAAGAGTACCCTGAGAGCCATAGTTGTATGCTCTCCAACTCTCAAAACAAACATTAGAGGCTTTAATCCCTAGAACTTAGAGATGCCTCACTTGAACAGGGGCCATCCAGCTTGACTTCTGTGTACAGATGTGCAGGGTTGACAATGACAAAATCCTCTCTTTATCAAGAGATGTAAAATATTTATATATCCAATTGATATTAGAAGCTGCTCAGGGATTTTTGACTGATGGACTAAAGAAATAAACTATCTAAGATAGAAAAGGCAATCAAAGATATGGGATAAATGGCAGTTCTTATAATTTTATGGTCTATAACATTAGGCAGTGTGTGTTAGGAATGTGGTATGAAGAGCACAAAAATATCATCCCTCTATAAAGCATTGTTCTGCAGTATTTAACTTGAGAATTTCATCAGGGCCAGTGAGACCTAAATAAACCCCAAGATGCAACCAGCTCTTTTGTGCCTTTCACTTCAATGTTACCATAACATGTGCTTTTGATGGCTTTGTTTTATTAAAAAAGTTGAGTGAATTCTTGTTTCTTTTCATCCAAATGCCAAAGATTAATGAATTAAGCTTTGTTCAAGGTGAAAAATAATTTCAAAATAGTTTTTTTCCTCAGTGAGCACCTGATCTGTTCCTGTCAAAATGCATTCTTAAGATGTTTCTTCCTGCTTTTTTCCCAGTAGATAGTTTAATTTGTAGTATGCTTTGAAAGGTTTTCACACTATAGATGGGCTGTTGGGAGCTTTAGAAGGTGAGACCTGATTATTGAATATCCTTGGAGAATGTGTCAGCTCCACATGGAGAAGAAGAAGGAAAAAAATAGCAAAAATCCTCTGAAAGATATATTTCATAAGTAGAGACACTGGCAAGGATTATCTAGGAAAGAAAAATGTTGAGTCTCGGACATTGAAAGTCATAATTTCACATTGTAAGCAAAAAAAGGACTCTGTTTTAGCAGAACAGAGAAGCTGGCTTTCACCACTGCTCCAGTCCCCAGCTACAGAGGTGTGAAATGTTTACTTAGAATGTGCAATTTTTCACAAATGACAATGTAAAAACATTCATACCTATGGGAAAACCCCATTTCCATACATGTGTGAATGTATCTAAACATCATGAATTCTATCCACTGTGTCTGTTGCAAGAAGAAATATTTCCTGGACTGACCTCTTTCCCTGAGTCTCACTGGGGACTTTGTGCCCATGGGTGAATTCTGATGAGGTTCCCTGTTGCTTCTGTTCCCATCAGGAGCTCCTGATCTTGCATCCCACCACAGTGTGGCCCTTCTCCTTCCCAGTTCCATCTATCCTGGGGACACGATGACTTTCTCCATCCCAGATTCAAAAAAGTTCTAAGAGCAGGCAAAAAGATTTTAAAAGGCAAAAACTGGTTCAAGTTTCGGTAAAACCAGTGTCCTACCCATCTGTTTGCTTGAGACCTTTGGAGGGCAATGACAACCCAACTGGCCTTGGATTATCCCTTCAAGGCTACATTTCACCTGATAATTGAGTTAAACAACTAGTTATTCCTATAGCCAGAACACATGAACGGGACGATAAGGGAAGACTGATTTATGATCACTTGGTATCTGAAAGGTGTAGCATTCTATTTAACAAATAGTATTCCTCTAGATTAGACAACATCATAAACACATTGGAAAGCCTTCAGCCCAGACCCATCCACCACATGTATTTTTTTAACATTTTAATTTAGCTATCTGTTTTGGATTACATAAATAAAAAAAATGAATTCAGTATTTTCTTCCTAAAATAAATCAATTCTGCTACATTGGAATTACCGATGAGATTGAGCATTAGGGAATGTATAAAACTGCATCTTTAACAGACACAACAACATTTCTCAATGAGAATCAAGCAGTTTGCAGTGACCTTCATGTTGATCAGTGGGGGGTCAGTACTGGCATTAAATCATTTTGATTCACAGATGAGATCAACATATTCATATTTGTTTGCCAAATGTGTATTTTAATTTAAGCTTCCTCTGATTGATGCATGTAATTTATGCTGCTTAGAACTAAGGCATCATATTTTTCTTTTTTCCTAACTAACCGGGGGAGACTTTCTTGGAAACAGATAAAGGAAAGAGTCCAGTAATTTGTAGCAATGTGACTACAGCCACACATGTTCTAGAATTAATGTTCTTCATTAGGGTGAGGAGTATCAGCTGTATATATACATCAGGATTTTAATTAACTTGGTCCCCACAACAGGACACATGATTCAAACTGTTTTTCCTTTATTTCATATTAGATAAAAAAACCCCACAAAATCAACATGATGTAAAGTTAGAACAGAAAAACAACCAAAAAACCAACCCCATGTACATGAAACAATAAGTAACAAAATCTAAGAGTTTTAGTCAAGGTCAAGGATATTTCTATAAGTCAGAGTTAATCCTCAGGAGTAACTTAGCACTGAGAGCTCACAGAGCAGTGCTCTGACTGAGAGATTACCAGTTCTACCTACCCTGTGTAGCCCAGTCTCACACAAGGGTAGTAATTCACTCATGGGATTGTTTAAATCTTTTTAATGTATTTTTGTGATGGACACAGTTTCATTTACAAGTGACTTGTAATTGGCTACAAAGACTGCAATTGCCATGTACTCTGACAGATGGGTTGTCTTTTAAGTGAGCTCTGAACACATTGTCCAGGGGAAAATGCATTTTCCACTGCAAGTGACTGGTTCACATTTCCCCTGACCTCTGTGCAACCAGACTGATGACTGAAGTTGCAGCTGTGTTGGACAGGGACGCCTTCCACTAGACCAGGTTGCTCAAGGCCCCATCCAACCTGGCCTTGAATGCTTCCAGGGATGGGGCATCCACAGCTTCTCTGGGCAACCTGTTTCAGTGCCTCACTACTCTCACAGTAAAAAAATTCTTCCCAACATCTAATCTAGACCTCTGCTTATTCGGTTTAAAGCCATTACCCTTTGTTTAGTTCTAGGCGTGTTTGCACAGGTGTGTATTCAGGAGAGAGGAACAGATAAACTCACATGCAGTCCCACACAGACCTCCCCAGAGTGCACATATTGCTGGTGAGAGGAGGCAAAGTCAGGGAGAAGCTCCTTGCTCACTGAATGCAAGGATTTGCTTTTGAGGCTCACTGGTCTCGGATCAGCTCTAGAGAAGGCACTTCCTTCTCTGCAAAGATGATCTTTATCCTTTCCATAGGAATTGCTATTGTGCTAGAGGATTCTATCCAGGCACTAACATTGAATTAGCTTAATTTATGCAATTTGTGTAATATTGTTTGTTGGGAGCCAAAGCAAGGTAAGCTGAACTGCAGCCCATGTTTGAACACAAACGTCAGCACTGGTGTGGCTGTGATCCTCACCTCTAACACTGATTGCATCCCAGCACCAAGACACAGTTTATTTAATTAAAGAATTTTAAAAGTCATGGACAAAGTGTTCATTGCAGCTAAATTTTTGGCGTTAACTTTGGCATAATTTGGCCATCTGACACAGACTGGAGTCTGGCTTTTGATTACATAACTTCTACCCCATCCATTTTAGATATCCAAGATATGATTCTGAGCAACTAATACCCTAAATTTTTTATAAAATCAACAGAAGAGCTATACTGCTGAAAAGAGGTAGATCTAAAGCTAAAATTAGGACAGATTCCCATAGGTCTGGACCAGTGGAAAATAGATACACGGCAGAGAAATGTGAAGAATCCTAATATGCTGACAAAATATCCTAGGGAGCTTGGAAAAGAGTCTTAAAGAGTACAATCCTGGTAAAATTGTTTGTTTGCTTTTTCCATTTAGTCTTTCTTATTTGTGTCTAGTATCTTAAACTGTCCTGTTAAACCGAGTAATAGAAAAGATGATTTTTATCATTCTGGAGACTCTGGAGCCAGCTGATATTTTAAATCTTTGCATTTCTGATGAGATAAAACACATATTTAAAGGACAATAAATTACGCACAATTATGCTTCACTATGTTACAGTGATTTAGAATATCAGTTCAGATTATTAGCTTTTTTTTAAAATAATTAGGCATTTTGCTATTATAGCACACATTTTCAGTTGACAATAAAAGAAAAGTAATTTATTTTGGCTTTAATACAAAGATGTTTGAAGCTTCTCTGAGAACACAACACTGCTCATTTTGTTCTAGCGGAATAATGTTATTGTTTTGGTGGTAAGAAGAATTCAAACTGGGTGGGTATGTCTGTTATATAATAAATCAAGGTGCTACAGTAAACCTACAGTACATCTAGAAATGTATGCCCAGAAGCAGATCTGGCAGTCAAAATCCAGGTAGCACAGCCCCTTTGTTTATGAAAATCACAGGTCATCAAAAACCTGCCTATTATCAAAGCCATTTATCAGCTGATTATTTCCATACCATTATTTCTTGCACCATTCTATCCACCAATAATTTGGAGATACTGACAAATATTTATTTTTAAAAAAACGCTCACACTTTCTCTGCAGGTTGATCGCATGAGCTCTCGCTTGTACATTGGAAAGCTGACTACCTTCCAACAACTTGATTTCACAAATGGAGAAACAGCATCTGTTTTCCTGCAGCTCCACATATGGCTCTCACTGTTGCTGTGCAGAGCTAAAGCAGGTAGTCCCCAGGAGCACAGCCCTCTGGAGCCCTGCAGCCCCCCGGGGCCGGCCACCGCTGCTGGGCTGCGAGGGACACCGGCTCCCCAGGCACCTGAGCCCCATCAGCAAACACAAAACATCCCTCCCAACGCCAGCCTGTGCGGGAAAATGCTCAAATGTGCATTTAGGACTCCTCTGCTGGTCTGTCTGGTGTGGTGGTTTCAGTGTATTTACTCGAAGGCATGATTGCTCAAGGACTTTAGAAAATGTCTAGCTGTCATCAATGGAGCATGAGGGGACCTGAAATAATTTGCAAGACAGAGCAGCGTGTGCATGTGGAGAAAGGAAACAGAGCAGCTATGCTAGAATTAAGATAAAATGCATGTAATGCATGTACTTTTTCTTCACGGCACATGTGCATTTTTGTCTGTGTAAATATATCCAGCAGATCTCGAAGGCCCATTCAGGAGTTTGAACCTGAAGTCAAATAAAAATATCAAGGCTTTTTATTTTTGTTTTTTTTGGGTTTTTTTGCGTTTTCATAGGTTTTGTGCTTGTGAAGGTCAAGGGACTGGCAGCGTCAGAAATTGAATTTCTGAATACATCCACAGTCCAGGTATATTTCAGACAGATGCTCTCATTCTCAGACTGCCCTGCCAATGACCTTAACCCTGATTTGGAAGGACAACTCAATCTACTATAAAGAAGAGAGGTGATTTAGTCTCCAGCCATGCTGACAGAGTCTTGGACCTCTCTGAACACAGTTTGTCATTTGTGCTGAAACATCAAATCATTTGGTAATGTGAACTACTATCTCCCACCAGCGATTAAACTGAGACTAATTACTACTCTTTCCCTCTAAAATCTGGCTCTGAATAATCCCAGTGATAAAATTTTTCTCTCTGTATGTTCCATTTCCATAACAAACTGTAATGCATAACTATCTATTTAACCATCTATCTATGCTATTGTTTCCAACTATTGAAGGCCAGACACAAGAAAAGACAAGACAATTTTCTGTGGCCATTGCTGGAGACTGCATTATATTAGGTTAGAACTTAACACATATCTGATTTGTTCAAAACTGTCATTCCTTTCTTCAAAGCATTTATCTGCATCTCCAAACCCACCAAATGATCCCCAAAATCTGAAAAGCAATTTTGGGTCAAATCTAATATCATTAAATAACTGTAAACCCTTTGGTGAGGTGCCATCTCACCTCCTGGCATAAGAAAACCACAGTCCAGGAGAAATGCTGACACATGGCAGCAGCAAGGCAGCTTTAAAAGAAAATAGCACAAGCTTGGAAGCCAGATGCAGTCTACCTTTGGGGCAGGAGGAAGTAAATAAAGCCCATGGTTATAGTCCCCACAGGAAAGGACTGTCAGCTGCAACTCAGGAATGACCTCAGACAGACAGGGCCAGCAGGTAGGTCTGGAGAAGGTGAAGGCAGTCAAGCAAGAGATTAAGAAACAGTGAACATGAAGAGAAAGTGGAAAGGAAAGGGAAAATAGAAGGAAAAAAAGGAAAACAGCAGAATTAAAGCCAGTGAGAGAATGGATATGGGGGAAAGAGAGTGTCACATGTGCTATTTGGAAAATCAGACAACTCCTCTGATCTCTTACATCAGCTGGAAGAAAACAAAGCTCATGATTTTGTTTGATGCAGGGAAAAGAAATGTCCCATTACTGAAATCTGTGACAGGAGACAGCATTATTCCACTCTCCTGTGTCAGGAAAGAGCTGCTAGTGTTTAACCAGTCAGGGTAGACATCAGACTGTTAGGGACAGGGAGAAAGAGAAATGCCAGCTAGGCTGCTGTTTTGCAGGATGGTAAAACTCTTAATTTTCAGTAAGGTGGGGAGCTGAGAGAAAGTAGATCTTACCATGGTTTCATGGCAAAAAGACAGCTGTATTGCTTTGCTTGGCTTCTTGTGGCTTTAATCTTGCCCTAAGTTAAATGTGTGTTGTGAAGCAAATGCCCTCTGCATTCTCTGCAGAACTGGGGCAGGTGAAAAGTCCACTGTTCCCTGAACTCAGAGGGAAAGACAAATTCAGGTTTTGGGGGGGTCACATTCTCATACTTAGGAGGAGGCAGAGTTTTCCTATCAGTACGTGGATATCTGGGTACCTCATTTGGAAAAATACCAGGACCTACACTGAAACTGGAAAGCCAGGAGGGAAGCAGAGTCCTGGCATGTTCTGTGCCTGCCACAGACAGGCACTGTGGCAAGCAAGCCATGGGTGTCTGCTTTGCATGGCTGCTGAATATCTTCTAATGAACTGAAATACTCACACATGGAAAATTGTTGGAGTCATTTAATAACCACCTTCAGCACTTGGAGAGTCAATGAATTGTACAGTAAGCACAGAAATCCAGTGTTTTCCAGAAAATTTGCAGAACAGCACAAATGATCATTGTACTGCTGCCCTCCAAGTGCCAAAGTTTCTTTTATTTAAAAACCTCAGTTGTGAATATACTATTAAAGATATGTTTTTATTTGCTTTGTGGCAGAGGTGTCAAAGGGAGACCATTATTTCTGTCAGGCTAGTTTATCCTTTTCGAAAAGAAAATATTCAGGTCCAGTCAAATATAACAACAGCTTCTAGGAAAAACACTGACATACAAACAATGTAAAAACAGGCACTGTGACAATTTTAAAAATCTGATTCCTCTTTCAACACTGAAGTCTGTGTTTTTAGGTTGGTTCAGGCTTAAATGTAGCACTCCATTTCAGTTAGTGAAATGCTGTGGATGTATTTGAAAAGAGCAAAATTTCTCCCTTAGAGAGCAGTAAATTTTCAAAGTGTTTGCAGTTTGTTCTTTGCAGATGGATGAGAAAAGGAGGGAATCCACCTCAGAAATTATTAGAATACTGTCATAGTATCATTCATCTTGGCAAAAGTTGACTGAGCAGATGATGAAGATCCACTTAACTTGGACTCAATCAAAGGTTTTGCTATTTTCATTTCACAGGCCAGATGTAGCTCATCACCAGTTGGAGCTGATTTCAGAAGAGGTGTTAGAGTTTGCTGGTCCAAGAGACGATGCGATCCAGGCATCAAAGGGAGCCACGAGAGAAGTGTGTGCTCTCCCCCCTGCTTGTGATTGTCTGTGGTGCCTCACCTCTGACAGCCCCAGGCCACCATCCAAGGACAAGGGCTCCTGGGGTCCCTCCTCAGCCTCCCCTCCCCACCCTGGTGTACCATCCTGCTGGCAGACAGCTAAAGAGCCCAGACTTGGTGCCTGCACAGAAGTGAGAAGGAATTGCTAATAAACACAATTCTGCGCACTGGGAAAATCAGGAGCCAGCTTCCCTCTGTGTGCTTGCTTGACTCACCCACACCCATACGCTGAGCAAGGAGGCAGCTGTCTCCTCTCACTTCTCCTTTGTGGCTTTTAAACTTTTTCACTCTTTTGTGAGGAACACATTCCACTTTATCTCTGCAGCATCTGTTGCCTGGTCTTTCTGACCTGTGCCAGAAGCTTTGCTAGTCTAAAATGATTGAAATGCTTTATTGTGATGCCCACAGCATTCAAGATGCAAAAGGTTGATCAATACCCCAGCGGGATGCAAAAAGTGAGTGTCTTACCTTTTCTTATGTCCTAAAAGAATGAGTGTGCCTGAAACATTATTTATGCCTACTCTCTCCTATTTCTATCACTGATTCTAATCAGAGCTCAGTACATTTCTTGAAAACAAAAGCCTTTGCAAGTAGTGATAAATAGATAATGTCAATTACTGTGCTACTCATGCAGTAGAGTTTTTTTTTTTAGACTGTGATTCAGCTTCATACAGAGGGTCCACCTGAGACACTGTGAACTTCAGAACCTAACTAGAATTTCTCTGGGGTTTGCATTTTTCCTTATGCTTTACACAGGGTGACTTTTATCTCTCTCGTAGATTTTCTGTGAGTGGGTCATGGGAATCTCAGATCTGTTTATAAAACATTTATAAGATATTTATAAAAAGCACTAGTAACTTAAAGCTTTCTATCTGATAATGTTTGTACTATTTTCAGTTTCTGACTGGATAATCTTAACAAGGCTCTGACCAGCAAAGCAGAAAAACTTCATTACGATGTTGCAATCAAAACAGTTGAAACAGTTGTTTTGGTTTTCCAGCATATTTCCAGCACAGATTTATGCTGGAGTCAAAAACTGTAGTCCAGTTGCAGACTTAACAAAGTCAAAACTTTGCCTGGTTATGAAAACAGACATTATAATGTTTTTTTACAATGTTCTGTTCCAATAAAGACTATTCAAATCCATCTACTCCACGTGTGTGAATGGATGAACCAGCTGAAATTCCCTTTGTAGCAATATATTACAGAATATTAGAATAGTAAATATATGTATCAATGTTAGATAAGATGGGCTGTCAGTTTTGTGCTTCTCCTTTCACATTTCTTCGTTTTTTTCCTTATCATCATGCCAGTGACAGCAACAAAAAAAATTTAAAAACCGAAAAAAAACCCAAGCCACCATTGCCCCAGCAATCACCATTTGGAACATTTTCATAAATGTTCTTTTCAAGACATGCCCTACTCAATGAAATAGATGCCTGAAATCATGAATACTTCAATGTATTTCCTTTTCACATTCCTTCTGGACGTGTATTTATATGCCAACTCGTCTTCATAAATTTCAGACTGGCCTTATAATAGCACAAATTAATGATGCCACTAGAAAAGAACTCAGCTGCTTTCAAAGGAGCAATAATCATGTCAGAGGTGTAGTTGGCATGAAGATGATTGAGTTGCACCTCTTCTCTGAGATATTTTCAGGGATGAATCATCCCTTACATAACGTATAGCAATGGACAAATTTTCCATGTTACTCTGATACCTCATGCCATCACATTTAATTGTGTAACAGTCAGTCACTACTGCATAAATTTGCCTCCTCAATGATTTGTTGTAAGACCACGGTAGATGTGTTTTCAGTAAGCTGATTTGAGATTTCAGGAGACACATGCCTGACACTGCACTGGATTGCAGGGACTGCAGGACAGTGATACATCTTTCTGGAGACCAACTCTCCTGACTTCTTGATATGAGCTAATTGGTACTCCTCTCTTGAACATTAACTCCTCCATTGTGAACAATTAAATGGGAAAATTAAAGACAATAAAAAGTCACTTTACCCTAAATAAAAGGTCCTTATTACACACTTTGCCTAACAGAATTTTTCATATCCTCATATATCAAAATTTTGCTTTACCGCTTGTGACGTTTTCCAGGCTATGCCTTGCATCTCTCTTTAAGAGAAGTTCAGATTAATTATTCATCTAATATTGAGAGCTAAATACACTCACCAAAAGCCAAATGCTCTTTCTGCACCACAGTGCAGCTACAGCATTGCTGATGTGACACAGGCTATTATCAGACTTTCAAGTTGTTCTGCTGAAGCATTCTTTGGCATACTGAATATTTTAATAAGCCAGAGTTCATTTTACACAATGAATATTTTTACTGAATTTTTTCATTGTGGACTCTGGTGAAGAATGAAAATAAACAGAAGTTTAAATCAATCATTTTTTATTAACTAGCTATTATTCAGGTGGGTTCCATACCTGAAAGGCCACAAATTCTTCTTCAGAGAAATGTTTTTAATAGGAGACTGTAGATCTGGCATGGTGCATCAGGCTGCTGTTTCACACAGAGCTTCACAGAGTATGGAATACTTATCAAACCCTCTCTTCAGGGCTGACAATGTCTCCCATCAGCTTAGCCTGTGACACCCCAGTATGCCAGAGTTGTGAAGTGTGTTTATATTTCATCAGCTCTTACCTTACTGAGGCCAACTCATTCTGTTCAAATTTGGATGTGTAATTGAAGTGACTAAGTTAGCAACCTAGGTGCCCTACAACTTAGGCTGACTGAGTTTTGTGCTGGTGCATTGAGATTTATGCTCTTGAACTTCCCTTCCACTGAGCCTTGCTTACCTCAGTGAGGTGCCAAAAGCTACATGGGATAAATTAAATTAAAATTTGATGGCATTCTGAAAAACAACTGACTATAAAAATTCTGTTGTAGCTATTAAAGGAGAATGCCTGTTAACAAAGATCAAATCTGCTCTGATGAGAAGGAAAAATGATTGGACTTTTACTAACACTGATATTTAAGAATCTTCAACAGATATCAAGGTATATCCTTTTTACCAGAGATATGGGGATGCACAGATACATTATCTAACATATTCCGTGCCTTAGACACCTCCATGAGAGATCATAGATATTATCCATTCTGGTAGACATTTACTCTGGGATAATGATTTTAACATACTCCTTCACTGAATGAGTTCTGCACAGAATTCAAGAGAGGGCTTATCTAACCCACAGCAATGCTGAAGAAGGGAAAATATACAAAACATTTGATGCCTGGAAAGGCTGACCTGGAACAGAGACTAGACTGAGCAAAAGAAATAAAATCGGTATTTATTGAAAGGATACACCTTGGGCAGTGCAAGATCTTAGCAAACCTAAGTTGTTTATTGTACATATCAAACATTTTGTATATCTCTCTGGCTAAGCAGAGAGCATCAAAGTTGAATGCTGGTTACAAAAGATATCTGACAGTAATTCATGTTACATAAAATAAAACGCAAGCAAGTAAACAGTTTCTTCACTTTTAAGTTGTTTCCAAAGTAATAGGCAATTGCCTCAGCTGGCCATATTCCTTTGGTAGCTTGCCCACAAAAAAAATTTGAGAACTATTACTGCAAATTGTTGGACAATATTTTTCTAAAAACTAATACTTGAAGAAAAAAAAAATCACACTTCTACAAATGACCAAAACGTCTTTTCATTCTCTGTTTAAATAACTTGGTATTAATTTCCCTGCTTTTCCTTCTTTCTGAGTGTCCTTCTAGGGCAATCTGGGCACAGCTGATGGAAAGATCACGTATTTCCATACTTATGTGAATAAAACTAAACAATTTTTCTATCAATAAATTAGAGCAGAGTTCTTTATTTTCACGGTAATGCTTTTGCCTCTGTAGTGAGGTAGTGAAACTCAGTAACTTTCTATTTTTATGTCTTAGTGGATGTTACTGCGTGCAGAAAACTTCCTAACTTCTAAATATTATGGATTTACTGGCTTTTAGTGCATTTCTTGACAATGCAGTCAATCCTTCATCCAGTTTTCTTTTTAGAAAGAAATGACAAATTTTAAAGAAAAAATAAAAGAAAAGACAACATGATTGAAGGTTCTGGATTCACACACAATTTTCTTTGGGGTAAGGATGAGGAAAGACACAGAGCCTGAGTGACAGCTACATTATCACATGTGTGAAATGGGCTCCTCTTGCTAGACTCTCTCAACCCAACTGTTAACCTCCCATTGCACAGAGATTCAAACTGGTATGTAAACAAAGCATGGGGTATTTGTTTCATGTATCCTCTCTTCTTGGACAATCTATTTCTGTGCTTTGGAATTTACTTTTCATTTTTATAGTCTGTCAGTTTAACCAATATATTGAAAGAAATCTGCAATAGCCTCTTTGCATAGATTTACCAAATTTTCAGGTGCTTTATTTCCTTTGTTAACAAATATTCTCACACTTAATCCAAATACACAGCACTGTGCCAGATGCTAAGAAGAAAATGAACTCTGTTCCAGAAAAAAACAGAACATTCAATTAAAAGAGCAAAACATAATGCTCTTTGGCAATTCAGCCTCTTCACACGACCTGCAAGACATTGAGGTTTCTAGCCCCAGTTCGTGGAAGCCTGTATAAACTGGTAAGCTGGCATTCAGGATTTGATACAAAGGGCCCAGTGTTTATAATATTAATCATGTTTTGAACATTCCAAGCTTATTTTAAGGCCTTAAACTAGGATGTATTCTTTTGGCAAACTATCAGCCATTAATTTAAGCAAAAATGTATATTAAATTGTTATTCAATAATTGGAAAGAACTGCTTCTTTTTCTCTTTTTCTTTCTCAAAGAAAATTTGCATTATATCTATAATGTGAGCCTTATTCAAATGAGCTGGTTTTATTTCCATGGAGAAATAAAAGTTTCTATGCATATTGGTCACACAGTAGGTATTTTCCCTACTGTGGTGGATTGACCTTGACTGGAGATCAGGTGCCCACCAAGCTGCTCTATCATTCTGCTCCTCAGCCAGATGAAGGTGGGGAGAAAATAAGATGGAAGGTTTGTGGGTCAAGATAAGGACAGGGAGATTGCTCAGCAATTACCATCATGGACAAAACAGGCTTGACTTGGGGAAAGTTAATTTAATTTATTACCATTCAAGTCAGAGTTGGGTAATGAGAAATAAAAACTAAATCTTCAAACACCTTCCCTCTACCCCTCCCTTCTTACCAGGCTTAACTTCACTCTTGATTTCTCTACCTCCTTCCCCCAGTGACACAGGGGGCTGAGGAATGGCAGCTGCAGTCAATCTCACACTGTCTCTGCTCCTTCCTCCTCACTCTCTGCTCCTGCTCCAGTGTGGCATTGCTCCCATGGCAGACAGTCCTCCCTGAACTTCTTCAACATCAGTCTCCCACACGCTCTCCACAAACTGCTCCAGCGAGGGTCCTCATGGGGTCACAAGTCCTGCCAGCAAACTCTCTCCTCTCTCCCCAGAGCCACAGGTCCTGCCAGCACCCTGCCCCAGTGTGGGCTTCCCATGGGATCACAGCCAATCCAGGTACATCTGCTGCTCCACTGTGGGGTCCTCTGTGAGCTGTAGGTGGATCTCTGTGTCTTGTGTGGGCACACCCTGCCTCACCATGCTGTGCTGCATGGGCTGCAGGGCAATCTCAGCCCCAGCACCTGGAACACCTCCTGCCTCTCCTTCTCCACTAACCTGGGGGTCTGCAGAGACGTGACTCTCACATAATCTTACTCCTTACTCTCCAGCTGCTCCTACTCCACAGTTTTCTTTTTCCCTTTGTTAAACAAGTTACCCCAGAGGTGCTACCACCATCACTGGCCTTGGCCAACTGCAGGTCCATCTTGGAGCCATCTGGTATTGACTCCACTGGACATGAGGGAAGCTTCTAGAAGCTTCTGACAGAAGCCAGCCCAGTAGCCCCTCTGGTACCAAAATTTTGTCATGCAAACCCAATACATCCCCAAAATTTCAAAATAAAACTGCTGTTATATAAGGCTTACAGGAGTCAAGGCTAGAACTCAGATAGTATGGCATTGAGTTTTTTTGAATTAGATTTTTGGTAGAGATGTGACTCTAACAGCTGGACAGTTAGCTGCTTTTAATCATATTATCACATATCACATATCTCACAACTTGTGTCAGCATTGCCTAGAGCCACAGAAAGCTGCTCAGTATTGTAGAGTTTCTAGTAAACAAAAATCAGTGTAAAATGTGAGCAAAGCTACACCAATGCAGATTTAGACAAAAGAAATGGCCAAGGGTAAACTCCTACTTACCTTCTACTCCCCAGTCTGCAAATCAGAGAGGGAAATGGATGCAACATTGCAGTGGGCACCACCAATGGACAGGAGTGGATGTGATTTACAGAAGCAAAGGTAAATGGAGGTGGGGGGAATGTGGTAGCAGGGAAGATGAGGGAGCCAGATCCCAGCTGCTGTGTAACCATGGGCAACTACATGGACTCAGAGGGAATTTCAAAGGTGCCAGCACAAGAGTCTTTGGGGTCTGCCAAAGAGCCAGATGCTGGTGCAGAGTGAATATTTTAGACTGTTTGCCATACTGTTTTCAGAATTCTACCTGATCGTCTTCCCATCTCCTTTGGAAAACCCAGTGGTGTGTTAATTATCAACTTCATAAAAGAAAAAATATCCACAGTAAGCTTAATGAGTTTACAGAACTTTTGCTTACATGCAAGACAAAAAAAAAAGGACGCTGTTAGAGTGTGTTAAAATTCATGGGCAATGTATAATATTCATGGCCTCTTTGATTAAAAATGAAATTTCTTCTTTCTGTAACACCCAGGGATTTTCATTAAAGCAAAATGAAGATGTTAACTGCAGCTACTAAAAGCAGCAGCTGGCGCTGAAACTGGTGGAGCTATACGGCCTGTGACGTGTTCTTTTCCTGCTTCTCACCTCTAGTGAGGCAGCACATATCTTCCCCATCTTCCTTTCTTCTGAAAACCCTTTGGCCACTGGAGAAATATGAGAGTCCTGTAATAATTAGTGGTTAAGTTGTTCTGATGAGAAGGGTAAACTGAAGGTATAGATTGGCAATTGGTAGATGCCTGTCTGTTGATTAGATAAAACTGTTTTTATTTCCATTTCTCCTCCAGAGGATATAAAAGCAGTCACCTGTCAACCCAATCCAGCAATGAAATTCAGCAGCCTATTGTCCCAATCACTGCTTTCAATCACTCTAAACGGTCTCCAGAGACAATCATTATTATAGGACATGTTCCTAAGAGTAGATAAATGGAGCTCAACCTGCCAGCCTGCATAGGGAAAGATGGACAGTCTTGGCCAAAAATATGAAAGGGCCTGGAGCTTTATTGACATTTACATCAAAAATAGTTAGCAATGAAAGCAGCTGTTGTGGAGAGCTTTCACCACAACGTGTTTGGAATATGCTGTGAATTGAAATACAGACCTCCTGACAAGCAATTTACCTTCTGTCATTCTCCATGTGCTTGCAGCATTACTGGGTACTTGCTGTGATAGCCCACTTAAAGCTGCACATGTGTACAGTTTGGATGAAAGATTAACTGCAATTTGAGGCAGGAAGTAACGAATTGTGGAGTGTCATTCATAATGGCCGACATTGTCATCTGCAGGGTGACACCACAGCAAGAAGGTGCCTCTGTTGTGATGAGCTTATAGATTCAGATGTCATTCATCCTAATGAAGATCTGCCTACAGTTCTAATAAGCAGAGTGTGAGACAGCTCAGGATTACAAGCATTAATCTGCCTTGTTTGTTGACATTAACATGATGACTAAAATGCCATTATGCAAGAAATTCTTTCAAAAGCTATTAAAAAGGGGCAATCTTAAAAGGAGTATTACAGCCCAGAACAAAATATGTGCCAGGAGTTAATTTGCATGTTTACTCTTTTTATTTTCTATGCTGTATTGATTATTTTTTCTCCTCTAAATAACTTAGGCTGCACAAAAGTTTTTGGTATTTCATGAGCATAGTACCACTTACTGTAGCTGAAATACAACCCACATGCTGGTTTTCCCTAATGCAAAAAGTAAATCCATTAACCCCTGGTGCTGATGGCAGATTATGTTAAATACAAATAACAATGCAATAAATATTTAGCTGATATCTTGTGAAAATGACAAACCCAAATCATGCCAAGCACACTTAAAAGGAAGACTTATGATAATATTTAATTTAAATAATTGACCTAATATGTAAGTAGATTGGATTTTCTTTTCAGGCACAGAAATAAGCCGTTTCAAACTGATGTGGTGCTCTTGACTATGGGGGTCAATGGAGAACTGCCAAGGCTGATTTTTCCAAAGACATCAAGACTCTTACAAGTCATTATCAACTGGAATTGAAATAAATCTGTGTGTAAATCTCTGTTTAAAGAAGGCTAGAAGAAGGATATTAAGGATTTTGATCTTTATCCCTGCAGAAGTGGATGACATACATAAAAATGGATGTATGCTTGTCTTCTCAACTAAGCTTAAATGAAAACTGTACTCACTAGGAAAATCCAGACAGCAGTCTAGTATATGCAGATATGGCATAAGATATTTTCTTTCTAGCTGCACCTAAGAGATCCAGGGGACAGGATTTAAAGGACAATGATGCAGATGGGGGAACCCTTTGCACTTACAGATGCTTCAGCATTTTTTTTTCTTTATGCCTAGTTCTCAAAATCAACTTGAAAATTCTTAATTTTTAATTTATGTAAGACACATTTCGACAGAACATATATTGTTTTGCTGTCTGGATGTGGAACAAATTACACTCAGCAGTAGGTGATTTGGATTGGGGGTAGGATAGTAAAAGATCTTCTAAAAAGGTTAATTGAAATCTAGTGGCAGCTGTTACCTTTGTAATGTGCCAGTGGAGAATAAGGTGAAAGATTTATCTTGACATATGTTTGCCCATATATCAATGGATACAGGTGAAGCAATTTGAAAACCAGGAGGGTCTGGGAGACATATTGAGGGCCAGGGAAACTATGGACTGCATCATCTCAGTCTTTTGTATCTCTGTGAAACAAACAACCCTAAATAGTCATATCTACCCTATCTATTTAACAAGAGAAGGGTGGAAAATACATCCATGTTATGTGTGGGATCATTGGAGGCTGCTTCTAATGAGAGCTAGGGCGGGGACACTTTTTGTAATTCTCTGAGTTGGTGACTGAAAACTACATGCAACGGTATGGATGTTAATTTTCCTTTTGCACAAGGGCTCTTTTTGCTAATGAGTCAGGACAGCCTTAGAAAGGTCCTTCTGTTACATTAATCTAAGCACATCTAAACTGGAAACTACAGTTACCTAAGTGTGCATTTATTCCATAGGAGATCCATCTTTCTTTGGTAGGTAAAAGAAATTTCTCTTTAAGGTGAAGGATAAAGTGCCCATTTGTGGTTTATATCTTTTGGCCTGCAGGTCAGGTCTAGTATGGCATCTAAAAAATGGCAGAAGCCTTCAGGTAGGGAAGACATTGGACTCCAAATGCAGTAACTGGGATGAGTCAGAAGTCTTGGAGAGGGGCTTAAAAGGGACACAGCTCAAAGCAAGGAGCTGAGAGAAGCCATGGTGCAACATTTAAAGCCCAGACAACTAAGGGAACACCACAGATGGAAATAATCAGGTTACAGAGGTCTCTTTTTAAAGCAGGGATCTGGTCCCCTTTCAAACAGTCACCTGAGCACAGGCTTATTAAATGACAGGGTCTGGAGAAGGTGGCACTTCCCTTTCCCCCTATATCTGGGGCAGAGTAGAATCTGGCAAGATTCATCACATTTCCCTCATTTGACGGGTCCCTAAATTCCCCCTCTTGGTTGGTAAGGAATTTTGGTGTGGATTCCAGACTCACAGTGCATGCTTGGGCTTTTTCTTAGCAGGTGAGAACACCATTTCAAATGAAAGGGTTGTGCTGAATGGGCTGAGCTGCCAGGCACGAAGCTCCCTTGTGCCAGGAACTAGCAGGAGGGCAATGGGGAGAGCCTAGGAGGGACACAGGGGCTGGCCCCTTTCTGCCCCTCATAGTCTAGGTGGGCTACACTCTGAAGAGTCTGAAACACAGCACTGCACACACATAGAGGCATCCAGAGCTGCTCCCTGTCTTCTCCATCCCTGTGCACTGTGACTCCCCTGGCAGCACTGCCAGGCAGTCCCCACTGGCTGTTTCAGCAGGGTGGGAGCTCTGGTTCAGCCAGCATAACTCCCTGGCATATTTCTGACTGGAGATATGCTCAGTCCTGAGGGGAATGTACCTCAGAGAGCAGCTGCTTGCTGCTCGTCCTACCCCCTGCACCAGCTGCACATCTCCAGAGCACCAGATGCACACAGGAGCTCTCACGGCGTCTATGCAGTGATCTGAACATTCTCGGTACTGAATCATTTCCCTGTTCTATTTGAATAGGACAACTACTCATTTCTTAAGCCTGTGTCAGGCTGATGAGGACGGCACACTACTACAATTTCAAGTCTCTCTGAGAATCTCCCTCTTGCAAAGCATTGGGCTCCTTCATGGTGGTTACTTGGCTGTTCAGTGTCCTAGATGAAGAGTGAAATTCCAGTTGTAAGGGCATTTCTAAATCTTTTGAAAACTATCTCACAGAATTTTTAGGTTGGAAGTGACCTCTGGAGATCATCTCATCCAAGCTCTGTACCCAGGCAGGGTCACCCAGAGCAGGGGACACAGGAATGCCTCCAAGTAGGATTTGAATGTCTCCAAAGAGACACAACCACATCTCCACAACATCCCTGGGCAGCCTGCCACCCTCAGTGTAAAGAAGTTCTTCCTATTGAAATGGAACTTCTCATGATTTAATTTATTGCGTTTACTCCTTGTCCTGTCTCTGGGCACCACTGAAGAGAGTCTGGCGCCATCCTCTTCACAACTGCCTTTGAAATATTTATAGGCAGTGATGAGATCCTCTCTCAGTCTTCTCTAGGCTTAACAGACCCTTCACCCAGCAGAGTCACAGGATCTCAATTCAGTGTGAATAGTATCTACAGATTCAAAAGATATGCATATTTTCAGAACCACATGTTGGAACTTTTTTTTTTAGTTTATCACATATTTGTAATCAAAAAAGCTTTTGAAATGTGTATGCACATATTTGTTTGTTTGTTTGTTTCCAAGGAACACAAAGAAACATTCCAACATTCCCAAAATAGCTGAGATTTGGGATGAAATGTTTCTTTTCTGGGAAGAAGTGAGCAACATATTTTTATTTACTGGTAGACTCGAGCTGTCCAGAAATGCCCTCAGTTCAGAAGAACTGAGTCTGCAAGAACAGTATTCTGACTACACTTAATTCTGGACTCTGAGAGCAAAACCATAGCTGATTTATTAGACACTTCTAGAAATGTGCGTTAGTTATTGGAAGCTAACTACAGATTTTGGTGGGATAAACTCCCCACAGATCAGACTGACTGAGGAAGTGTGAACAGGTTAATAATATCCAAATTATTGATTACTTTCCATATTTAAAATAAGACAGTGGAACATTTTTATAAGGCAAAGAAAAATTATAGCTGAGAGTGTGAGAAGAATTTGAAGGAGACATTTAAAAAAAAAAAACTGAGCAGGACATTTTTTTAAAATAAAAGTAGATAAAATACAAAAGTATGTTTTTGAACAGACCCATAGTATTTTTAACTGAGAGTTTAATCTGTTTTGAATTAATTAACTGAAAAAAATCATTGCCTTTCCAAAGCAAATCCTGATGCAGTTTTCACAGAGCTTGGCAAAATTTCAATCAGATCACTTGTGTCTTTAATTAAGCCTTGTGCTGGGAAGAAGCCGACTGTGACTTTACGGGTCAAGATGGAGCATCTTATTTTTAAGAGAGAATAATAGTGGGTCATTGAACTGCTGGGTAAGTGTTCAGAAGGCAGGAGTATTTGACTGCCTATGAAGTTTCTATTTGAATCTAGGAGTACCTCAGAAAGATTCCATAAACCTGGATGAAACATCATTAAAATTTGTTGTAAGGTTAAGGGAGGGATGTTGAACCAGATGACCTCCAGGAGTCCCTTCTAACCTCAACCATTCTGTGGGTCTGTGAGTCATTGAAGTAACTAAGAAAATTCTCCTGGTGAGCAGATTGATCTGACAGAAATTCTGCAAGGACTTTCAGTCTCTACTTGAATTTTTTTCACATCAAAGAGAAGTTCTGGCCTCAATAATGGCAGGGAAGCAAACCAAAACTAAAGGTTTGAAAATTGTTTATTTTCCCACAAGTATTAGGAGGATCAGCCAAATGAATACACTGGAGGATTTTTATTTTTATTTTTTCCTCTTTTCAGACCGCATTAACTTTCAGCCAGAGCTATGTTGGATTATTTCTAGCTCAGAAGCTGGACCTACTTTTGCCTCCTCTAACACTGTCATTAAACAGTAACACTATCTGGCAGCAACAAACAGCACAAAATAAGTCTAAGATTATCCAACAGCACACACAGCTGAGAACATTCAAAACCAGCTGGCAAATGTTTGGATTTACTCCAGATTCTCATAGTTGTCTTCCTTAATGCAGGCAAAGGTAACAAATGTGTGAGGGGGGCCAAAGATCTCTGGTTTGCTTCCATGCTGTGCTTTAGCCATCAACACAGACTATTCTGTGGTTCTGGGAAACTGATTATTGTTAGCTTTGCTAACCAGGACACACAGCAATTTTCTTTCCTTAAAGCCCTTGAATTCTGTTGAATTTCAGCAAGTGGTAGAATAAAGTTTAAAAAAAACAGCACTGATGAGTGTGTGACAGAAAGGAAATGTTCTTCCTACGTATCTTATCAAAACCTTGCAAACTAGTTGTGTGTGACTTTTCTTCATTCTGCTCAAAGGACCACGCAAAACCAGTCTTCCAAACTTGAAGTGTTGGCTTACTGCCATGAGAAAAATCCAGACTCAGAGAAACAAGTCCTTAAGCAAAGGACTTGTCTCTTCCACACAGCTCTTGCAGGAGAAGGAAAGTCTTCAGACAAGTATTGCCTGACACAAAAACCTGTTTCTCTGCCTCGTGGTAAACCTGTGCTTGATACACAGATATGGATGGCCCCAAGCTTCCCTCTCGCTTGGGACTGCTCATTGCTTGGAGCTGCAGCTCAAATCAGCAAATGGAAGAAAGGCTGGATTGCCACAAACACACCAAGGACGGGCAGTCCCTGCTCTGTAGTACCTCTGGCAGCAGCTGGTCACTCCACATGACACTGGTGAAAGAAAAATCGTAAATGTTGAATTATTATCTATTTCTACTATTTCTAATTGTCTTCAAAGGGGAGGCATATTTTTAAGATCAAGCACAGCTGCTTCTCCCCCATCTCCCCAGCCTTACCAAGTTCCTGCCACAGACTTGGGAGAAGCAGGAATCACATACCCAATGAAATATCAAGGTTGTCAGGAATTGTGAGCTTCTGCCCTTTGGCCAGAATATTTATATTTTCTCTGTGAGTAGGTAGAGTGAACATAATTTTCTGTCTAAGTTCAGCAGTGAAATGTTAGAAAGTGTAGGTGAAGTCCTGCACCTCTTGGTCTCAGAGCTCTAAAGGGCAGAGTTGAATTATTCCCTGGTTAGGGAAGTCTTGCTGCTCTGAAATGGGGTGCTCTGTTCAACCTGGCTGCAGGGCTTTGTGGCGACCATCTGTGTCCCTTTCTGAGGGCAATTTGGACAGAAGCTGCTGATTTCTTGGAGGTGCCACCCCACTAGGAGTCACGGGGCAAAAAAAGAGAGTGCTGCTTCTTTCAGTGTGCGCCTTCTCTGGACTCTAAGTGTGATCAAGAGCCGCAGGTAAGGGCTCTGAGAGGAGCTGTGTGCTGCAAGACAGAAAAATATAAGCTATTGCTTAATATTCATAGTATGGCAGGACCCAGGAGCCTAAGTCAGCCTCAGGGCTCCCTTGTGCTAACCTTCATTCAAGCACTCTTTGTCCTTTATCCTATTTACCTATTAAAAGGTCTCCTCTCCTGTTTTTTGCTTTTTACAACTTTGTTTGATGTTTTTTTTCCCTTTCTTTCTCTGGGGCTTGTCACCTCTTTCTTTGTCTTGTTTCTGAAAATCAGTAGAGAAAACAGAAAAAAAAAAATTATATAATGTGTTTCCTGGATTTTACATGGTGACTAAGTTACAAAGAACCCCCCCTGCTAGGGAAAATTTCCTTTGAGATCTTCCTTTTTTGTAATTGGAACAGTTTGAATGAGCAGTGATTTTTGGGTTTTTGTTTCTCTTTAAAGGCATTTTCTGAATAAAGAATTTTAGTTGGAAATTTTTGCCTAACTCCCATATGACATTGAGAGTATTGGTTGCAAAACTTACCCTCTGAACTAATGAATAACTTATTACTCTGTTTTGCAAGCTTATCTTCATTCTCATTTTGTAACTTGGCTATCTCCATGGACAGCTGAGGGCTGCTTCATTGCAGGTATAAATTGCCCCAAGCCTGAGTAAGGAACTGGAGAAGACAAAATTACAAGGTGAGATGGCTAGTTATAAATTTGGCTGAGACATCCAAGGAAACATCATTTCCAGGCTTTCATTCCAAGATGCTGATGTGCAGACTGAGAAAAACCTGAGTGCAGTGGAACCAGCCAGCTCCACTGTGCTCCAGTTTGATTATTGCTTTAGAGTGTCAAGTCTTCAGGAAGAAATCTGTAAGTTAAGCAGTGCTGAAGGAGCAGCTGACAGTCTGTACTGTCCATCCCACGGTCACGGCTGAGGAGCTGCAGATCCCCGTTTGCACCCAGCGAGACAGAGATGACACTGCATTGCCATCTCCTTCCATACCTGTCCCCTCCTGCTCTGGAGTCAGTGTGCTGCTGTTTCTGAGTTGAGCAAACAGATTGAGCAGCAGCTCTGGATGGCAAGGAGCCACCAGGGACCCACTCTCTGCCAGAACTGACCCAGTGAGTGCTGGAGGGCTGGGAAAACCCTTGAGATGAATCCACCAACACATTGACTTCCCAGCTGCATCATTCTCCTCCCCCTCAATCTCACCCTGTCCCACTACCTGTGCCTCCTTCGATCCACACCCCTGGTGTTTCAGACCAGGCTGGGTCTCTCCTGCATTGTGAGGCAGAGCCTGGATCCAGGCACAAATGACTAATGACAGCAAAAAAGTGGGACAGGATCTGGGTTTTAAAGTTAAGCTCTGAGATAAGGGAAGTTCTGGTCGTTTGAACAAACAAACCTTGGATGAGTAAGTTCTGGGGAGAACAAATGAATGAATAAATAAACAGATAAAGTGCCTGTGTGAAGCTTTAAATAGAGTCAACTGCTCCATAAAAACAGGAAGCCTTTAAAATACAAGGAGAAAGAGGCATTTGTTTTCAGTATGCAGAAAAAAGAACCTTGGCACTTTTCTTTTTCCACTCCTGGTGCATATGAGTGTAGGAGCAGGTTTCTGCTCTAAAGAGGCCAGGGCTCAATTGTAGCCTGAGCAAGTCCCTGTGGATGAAGGGTAGAGCTGTGTGTGTTAACATGGAGGCTGAATCAAGCATCAACACTACTGAGACAGTTACGTTTTCTCTCCTTGCCACTTGCTTATTATTTTTTCTTAATTAACTTTTCTTGAACAGAAATACTTTTAAGCAGCAGGACTGGCTATAAATAGCTCTGAGTGATCAATTTGAAAGAATATGGAAAAAGAGAGGTATCTACATTTATCTGCTTTTGCATTTCACTGGTCTGTTTCAAGTTCAATATTTCCCAGTTTCTCATTCCTATAATAGAATGGAGTACTCACTTAAAGATATTTTAAGTATCTTTTGATATAGACTTGATATAGACAGACAGATATGCCATTTCTGATATGAAATTACATATTTTTATATTTGTTCATTTATTCACAAGAAGAGAGAATAAAACTTAAATTGTAAAGCATACTACATTAAGAGAGCTAAGAATCTCTTTAGCAATATTTGCAAGTGTTTCCTTGTGAAGAAAAGTTTATGAAATGTCTTTAAATATTTATGGAATGTTAAAAATGAGGCATTAATTGGCAAACAACTTAATTAAAATGCTTTCTCGAGTAATTAGGAGCAAATACCTTCCTCTCTATTTTGCATATCATTTGTCTTATTCTCTGTTTGATAAAGCCTGCCTGTCAGTCAAACTTTGCTGCAGGTAATTTTTTTAGCTCTGTGGGGAAAATCTTCAAAAATTACATCTGAATTTAAAATATTTTTATTATCATTTTTGTCTAACAAATTCTCCTTTTTACTTCATCTCCTATATGTCCCAGTAAAGCATCATCCTGGGAATTTAGGGCCTGAAGATGAAATTCTGCATCAAGGCATTACTGAGTTTCCAAAAATGCTCTCCTGAGAACTAACTGAATCAATCTAGAATCAACAAACAGTGCAGTTAATTAATGAGTACACCATAAGGGAGCTTTTTTAAACAATGTTGACTGCTGCTGCCTCAGGACCAATAGCACCAGAAGTTATTGCTGGTTTCAAAGAAGTGATTCTTAGGGTTCCCCCAAGGCACCTTTTGCTTACATTAGCTATTTACTACAACTTTTCCTCTTATTTGCACCCTAGGGAAAGTATACTTATTTGCTAAATTACTTTTTAAGTGATGCTTCTTCATGCCAGTAGCCTGAGGTATATGAGGGAAGATGCTACAGCATAAATAACAGCAGAAACTGAGCTGCTTTAAAGCAAAGTGCAAAGAAAACCTCTGAGCTGGACATCATCCAAGCAGTACTTCCAAGCCAAGCTGAACCTGGAGGATGGGGGAGAGCCCCAGGGGCCAGCTGCACACCCAGCCAGCTGTGTGTCACCAGGGGTCACAAACCCACAGAATTCCGAACAGGGAGCAGCCCTGCAGAACCCTTTGGAGAATCAGGATGGAGTAATGGAGAAGCTCCCCCAGATTTCCAAACACTACAAACCAGAGAAGCTGAATCAGTCCTAGGAGAGTGATGCAAGTTTGCACCAGGTGAAATTGTGGCTAGCAGATTGTCTCCAACAATAACCAAAATGAATGGAATATTCCAACTATAGCCTTCCATTAAAAAAAAATCCAAACAACAAAATATTAAAAATGGGATTGCCTTTTTTTGAGGTCACACTGCTACATTATGGTGAAGCAATGACGACTTTGCTTGTGCAACTTTTGGAATTTCCCTTTCAGGACACTCTGTAGGAGGAGAAAAAAAATATCTAAAGTAGGAGGCTGTGTTTACCAAACACCCTTCAGAACATAAGCTGGGTAGATCATCATGTTCTTGCAAAATTATGTTTTCTTATCACAGCTATGTGATAAGAGTTTAAAATTGTTAATAAGTGGGGTCAAACTATCACTGGCCTGGGATAGAGTTGTATTTGTGTGTAACCAGTTTCAGACGTTGGATGAATTGCTGAAACTCCTTTCTAAAGATGCTGGCTGGCAATTATCCTTACCCCCGCCATGGCTGGAACTCTTATAAATGTAACAGCATCTGTCATTCACACAATTTAAAATGTTCCATGAAATCATTGTGCAGAAGTACTAATCTAAATCTGAATGAAGGCATTATATATTAATAAGTCCAAGAGACTGTACAAGCATTGGTTATAGCAATAATCTGTTGGTATTACTGATGGGATCTTGCTGGAGGGTATTTCCAGCCTTTTCATGCTTTTACTAACATTTACTGACAAATTACCACTTTTGTAAATGTTTCAGTGGGGATTCACTGATGTAATGTAATCTCTTAAAAATTAGGAATGATTGAAGTTCAGGTTTGTTCCTGCTACAGAATTTTGGCCATATTTTTGTAAGACCAAGGAAAATGTGATCACGAGCAGGATGGGGTGAAGTTGGAGAAACCTTCATGTTTCTGGAGGGTGTACTTTGCAAAGGGTTCAGGCGGATTGGAAAAGAAAGGATCCTGCAAAATGCTGCCTTTGTTCCCAGAGAAGAAACATTGAAATCTGTGCCAGGAGGGCAAGTGCAATCTAAATTCAGGAAGTTAAACTCAGTCATTTAATTCTCTTATGTTTATGTCTGGTTTTGTTAATTTCCTGTAAATTTGAAGGGACTTTGCAGCACAGGCACCATGACAGGGTTTGACCCGAGCAACAACCATCTGCTGGAAGGGAAAGACCTCTTGCCACAGAGGCTCAAGCACATGGCACATGAGCCTTGTGCAGCTGGCAGTTGAACATGGGGATGCTGTTTCTTTGGAGCTCCTCCTGGCATTGCCACTATTTATTTATTATTTGGGTTCCACTTTCCCCGAGTGAGTGCGGCTGTGTGCTGCACACCAGAGCAGCTTCACCCAGGAACTGTGACCACAGCTGGGCTGTGAGGTGGCCCCAGACTTTAATCTCAGTGATGCTCCAGCAGATTTGGCTGCAGGGAAACCTTGACAAAAGTTGCCATTCCTTGATGCTGTTTTGGAGTTAATTTTGCTCACTTCAGATGGCAGTCACTTTGGTCTTGACATCAGGGAGAAATTTTTAATTGTATTTTTGATGCTAATAATTTGTATTTGATTAAAAACATAAGACATATCCACAGATTGCTTAAACATGAAAGAAAAATGCATTAAAATTAGTGTGAGATGTGAAGCTGAAGTACTTTGTTAAAAACAAGCAGGAAAACCACATCAGATATCTACTCTTGCTAGTGAAGGTTCTGATTTCAGCAGGATCTCAGAACAACTTTATGAAGCAATTTGCACAAGCTGTTTTATATTTTTCAGTAATGAATGTTACTCCTCACCCCAAAACTCAAATATAAACGTTTATTACACATAAAGGACATGACTTTAGATTAGGAGTGTTCATAGCAAGCCTTTTCATAAACAACATGTTTTGTACCAAATAGAAACAAAAGCAATTCACATTTGGCATTGATGCACTGAATATTACCTCAGTAAAAAACCACTGGGTCATCTCTATACCTGTTTCTTGGTATTTACTTAAAATTCACCTTATAGGCATGTATCAGATAGGGGAACTTGGAGATGTCTGCAAAAGCTGGAGGGTTCCTGGTTGTCTTATGTAATATCGTAGTAATATGAGCCACTAAAATCCTGGGACTGCATTTTTTCTTTTCCTTGCAAAAATGATTGTTAATATCTGCCTTTTTTGTGTATGTGTCCTTGTATCCTTTTTGTTTATGTCCTGTGTATCAGGTAAAGTACAGTACTGCCTGACTATCGTGATGACCAAAACCCAGGACTGAGCTAATAAATGATGATATGTATTTCTACAGATTAAGTATTGTAACAACAACAACAACGACAACAAAAATGTCTGTTCATCTCATGGATATAATTTCATAGAAATAAGTCTAGGCAGTGGAATTCTGACAATACGAAGCGTGATGGTGTGGTGAAGAAAATGTTCTATAATGATCTGTAGGTACACTATACATTTAGTTTTTTCTATGGAGCAGCCAACCACCAGTGCAAGCACTTGGTTTGATCTTTCAGTGTGGATGGGAGGGAGTCAACTATGTTCAGTTCAATTATCAAATTACTCAAAATTCCTACTCTGTGAAGAAAACTGTCAGCAAACATTCTTTCTGGCATCACCTGCTCTCTTGTCTAGTCTATTTATAAGAGCGTCCTCACCCCAACATCTCCAGCCTTCTGTAGTGAATATGATATACTCATGTTCCCAAATCCTTGCCTCCTCTCCTCCTGGAGGTGAGAGCCTGTCACCTCCTTTATAACGACTACAATATTCTGACTTCTTGTCACGGGTGGGAGTTTCAGACAAAGTTTGTTAGAGAAGCCCAGCCACTGAGCCATGAGGTGTAGAGTGGACCCCCTTGCTTTCTAAATTCCTTCTCAGAGAGGAGTCTGGGAGCAGCTGGATCTAACCTTACCCTCAAATTTTGCCAATGGTTTAAGTAACCATGTTCTGCAGCATTACAGATGGCAAATCATATATATTCATATAAAATGATTTGTTTACTATGGCAAATGATTAGACCAAATATCTTAATCAGGATTATTTACTGTATAGTATAAAAACTAAAACTACTAATAGTGTATAGTATATAGCGTATTGCACTGTGTCACAGCAACTATATTAAAGCTAGCAAAAAGAAACAAATGTTAAGTAGAGATTGATGTAACTCACCATGCCAGGGCTGGTGGGTAGATCTCTTTTTCTTACCCTCGATGATCATACTTGTGGGGTATCCCTATCCAAGGAAGTAATCTCCACACACTCCAAGGGGAAATAGGGCATTGTCTGAATTGCTTGACCACATTCCGGGGCAGAGCATCCTGCTACATTTGTTCCCAGTGCTACAAGCTGTGTTTCTGTTCTTCTGTCTGGCTGTGTTATTTGGCTTATGGCAATTGTAAAGGCTTACTGTTGATCTTGGCCAGCTGATTCAAGTTGCTTTGTAGTGGATTTGGTTCTCAAAATTACCCCTCCATTTACAGAGTTATTTTCCTCCCTCATGATCTTACTGACAAATTGTCTAACAGCTACCAGTAGATCTTGCTTGCACCATCCACTCCAGAAAAGTCTGTTCTTCTCTGTCCCCACCAACTCTATCTGGCATGCAAGATCCATTTAAGGGTTCTTGAAAAATTTAGAATTAGATGCTGTTATTAACCTGCATATGTACAGCCAGTTTCTGGATATACTTCAGTATAAATACTTGGTAGGGCCAAATGATAGCTCTCTCTGGATAGCTCTACCTCCTAAACATTGAGAAAAATGTGAAGCTCTCCATATTCTCATGGTGAAGATCTCAGCCTGAAAAGAGAAAAACCTATACTTCTGAATCTGCCTGCCAGGGACCCAAATTTAGGTATGATGCTGGATCCAGTTCCAGATTCTATACAGATTAATAGTGATTCACAACTTTTAGAGTGCCTAAGGACTTGGGTCTTGACTGAATGCAAACTTGGGTTCTCTATAACTTTAGAAATGCTGACATAGTATGAACTGATTCAACCAGTTCAAAATCTCCAAAAGTTTTTTGAAGGGTTGTTTTTGTACAGCAGGTTTTATGACAGCTCAAGCACTGTCTATGCATGTAGCTTGCTAAATCAGGCATTATCTAGCCTCCCCCAGCTGCCACAGACCTTCATAAAATACATGGAGAAGATGAAATCTGTATTGTTATTAATTTGGCAGGTGGTCGTGAATCCACACTTCTCCTGGATCAAGCTTGTATTGATTCTATCATGAAGATGGCTGTTGAGAAGGAATCTGCAGTCTCTGACCTATTCATGGTAAAGTCTAGAAAAATATTTTCACATTTTCTGATGTCAGTTTGTCTGAATTAGTGGAAGATGATGTCTGCTTTAACGTGTTAGGTGAACTATCGTATTTTAATCACCAATGAAAGTGAAAATGAGTATTGACACACAGCTCATCTCTAACTATGAAATTCCTGAAAAACCTAAGCTACCAAGCATCAAGATATTTCTGGAACATTTATCATTATTTCCTGTATTGTGGAAGGGAGATTTACAACGCTGGATTTGTAGAGGATATTTGCCAACAGAATGTGGGAATGCTAATTTCCATGTATTCCTCTGCTATATTCAAAGAGTTCGGGTGATGCTCTTGCTGTGTAAGCATTTCTTTTTTTTTTTTCCTCTTGTACAACACCAGAATTCTTAAGCATTATAGCTGCAAGAGTTTGAAATGCTGTTTGCAAGTCAAACTGTTTCAAAGTAGCCCTGAGGGGAAGGAAAACAAATATTCCCTTAACCTTCATTCTAATTATATCAGTCATTAAAATACAGGGAACAAAGAACAGTGTTTATTAAAATTCCCTTCTGTTGATAGCTCCTCTTTATAGTATGGTTCATACTAGCAGATGTTTAGAGGAAGCATCTTTGTGGTAGAGAGGAATAGTGTGCTTATGAATTGTGATCACTTAACCAAACATTTTAAGATATTCTGATACTCCCTATGATCTTTTATAGTATATGCTGCAGAGTTATTTTAAGAATGCATTTGCATTACAGTTATCTCTGTGGTTGTCCAGCTTTGCACAGTCCATTAAATGTAAAGTGCTGATGAAAAAACAGTGTTTGATACTTGTTGATTCAGATCCAGAACTGGCATTGTACACTCTGCAGATAAGCAGAAAGTATGAAAATGGCTGTTTTCAACTGAAGACCTAATTTCCCTTTGCTATGAGAACTCTTGATTCTGTAACCATAAATTAATTAGGTTAATTCTGAGATTATTAATACAACTGGCATCTACTTCAAACAACTAAGCCATCTGCTTTTATAGGGGCTTTGGAGAGGTACAGATTTCTGCTCTACATAATTTACTTTCTTCATAGGACTTTTCTTCTTCCCTGTGGTGCAAGTTTCAGAGTGGGCTTCAGAGCATGTACCCCTATCCTGAGTTTGTTACCAAAGTGACTATTCCACTGTGTTCAAAATACTCATACTCTGCCTTGGAATGATTGGTCTCAGGTTGTCTGCTGATGAATAGAAATGAATAGAAGAACAGGAATACTCTGTTTTTTAGCCAAAATTTGGAGTGCATATTTTTCTGCAATTTAAGTGGCTTTTCATGATGATGACTAGAACAGAACGATGATGTCAAATTTTTATTACAGAAATTTGATCTGGAACGATTTATTGGATTCAGCTTTCTCTTTTTACTTCCTAAATTATAATAGTTTTGTTATAATTAAGAGTTTTAAAAATCTTTAAACTTCAGCATTTATTTTAGGGGCAATTTCTGTTTTCTTTCACTTTTACATTCATAATCCACAGAAATGAAAATTGACTGTCATGAAGCCTTAAAGACCGCTTAAATATTTTTAAGCAGTATGTTTTTCTACAAAAATGGAAGTTTAGTATGATACATGCTACTAGTCTGATATAGAGAGTAACAGTCCATTTTTCTTTCTCGGTGTTTATGCCACAGGGCCTCCAATTCATTTACAGGATGATTCTGGTGCAAGGAAAATGAAGTATTCAGAACAATCAGCGTGGGACTAAGGAGCTGCAGCTCTCACAGAGGTGCAGCACTGCAAATCTCTGCTGCACACCACTTGTCTACCTTTATAGGGAAGTACACGTTGCTTTTGATGGACACGATGATGATAGCACATGCTATTGATGCAGTCCTCCCAAGTTGGGGAATTCTAACATGTAAACCAGGTTACTGAGGCTTGTATGAAATTCAGGTCACACCTGACACAAGAAAGACAAAGGAGATGACTTCTGGGAAGCTTGATATCCCAGCAGTAAAAGAGAGAGCAAGAACAAGCTCCTTAAGTTGAGTTACCAAAGCTCCGTGGCATGCAAGTGTCAGCTGGTATCCTGAACTCTGTCATGTTTTGTGGCTGTGAGGATGAAGACCATTCAGAGTGAAAAGAGCACAACAAGAGCAGCAAGCATAGGGCTGATGGTATGAAAACAAACTGTTCAGGGAGCAGGTGGGAAGCAATGGGGGCCAGCACCTTAACCCCACTCCAAGCATGCCTAATGCTCCAGCAGCAGAAGGCAGCTGTAACCAGAATGGATCCTGAGGCAGCTCAGAGCTCCTGTAGTGTCATGTAGATCTCTTATCACTGGGGTATAGGCTGTGACTGCCAGAGTATTTCTGTTATGACTGAAAAATCTTTATTCAGTATAAAGCTTAAATTATTATCTCAGTTGTACTTATGCTACAGGTAAGGATAGAGCTGCTGAGCTACCTGCTACAGAGGTATATTGAGAGAGAAATGACCAGAAACTAATTTCAGTAGCTATCCCTCCAGAATTCTTCCGTAAATTTAACTTATTTAAGAGAAGTGTGTTTACTACTTCCTCTTTTTTTTTTTTCATCTGTGCCTGTTTTCCTTTGGTAAAAGAAAGAAAATAACTGAGTCGAAATTTCTATTTTAAAGATAAAATTAGCAGATCAGGTAATACTAGTTGTGTATGCCCAGAGGACTTGCTTCTGAAGTCTCTTTCATTGCCTTACAAGACAGAAGTCTCAATCCTCCATGAGTAATTCCACCAGGCAAACCTGCTGATTTGCAGCAGTTCTGCTGGACTTTGTGTCTTCTGCCTCTGCAATCCATCCCTTGCTTTTTTCAGAGGAAAAATTGAAAGGAAAAGCACAAGAAACAATTTGGTTCTGGCAGATTTCATGTTTAGTACATAATACATGGAACCACACAAGTACCTTCCCACCGTAATCCACACAAAGTTCTCCTAGTTCACAAAAGTCAAAGTCTGAGTGAGGGGAAAAAGGGAAATGCCCTACAGAAGCATCCAAAACTAAGGAAAAAGTGTCATGAAAACAAAATACCTGAGCTTATCAACGTACACAACTTGCCTTCAGAAATAGGTTTCCACAACTTGTCGAATCATAAGTAAAGAATAATTGTTTTTAAAAAGATAAATCTTAGATTATCCAAGTATTGACACAGACAGCAGTACACTCAGTTCTAGATGGAGCAGAGTAAACATAATTACTCTGCACATTGCAATACAGGTTTACAGAGTGACTTGACCTTTCCAGTTGAGGGGGCTAATTCCTTAAAGGTAGATTTCCACAGATACTTCCTTACTAGTGAAAAAAAAAACAAAAAAAAATCCCTAAAAGGATACTTAGAAACCCTAAAGAAGTTGTAACGATTTTTTCCCCTGAGGCTGTCATGCAAATAAGGTTTTCAGTGGGCTGCTATTTTACATTAAACTAAATATGTAAGGGTCACAAACCACTGTTTCAGTTCTGTAATACTGTAAATGCATGTAAATGAAGGGTATTGCTTTCTATTTACACTCATACCAGAAAATAGTCTGCTTTTATTTCTGAAATGCATATTCTCTTTCACTTTGTTTTGAGTCTTACATAAAAAAACCCACTTCCACTGTTAAAAATCATCATCAACCAAATAATCCAATGTTGCATGTATTTTGGAAAATGAATATGACCTAATTAAAAATATAGAGGTAAAAGCACCAGTTGCATTCAGTAATTGCCAGCAATGTTATTGCATGCAGAAAATTGACTAGTATACCCAATATAAATTATTGATGCACTCACATTGACTTATTCTGACTCTGATGGATAGAAAATGTGACACTATTGTAATGTGCATATTGTATTAATAACGTAACTAATCAAAGATAATTTTTAACAAACTATGACATAAGGCTCTAAATTATTGATGGAGAGCAGTTTAGAGATGGTTAGTGCATTAGTTAAATGTGCTCATTTCACTGACCATTTGGTCTGGTCCCATCTGCCACAAGTTAGCTTCCTCAGCCCTCTAGTACCCATTCAGGTGCATTTGGAGCAGCTGGGATATTAGTTCTCTATGGAGAAATAAGATCTCACCATGACTCGCCAATGCTCCCTGCAGTTCCATGCTCCCCAGCAGCCTCTTCAACAATAGGACAAGGCCTTTCTCAGTTCCAGGTCTAATAATTTAAGCCCATAAAACAATGTAACTTAGTCCCTCAGAGAGTCCAACCTTATTAATAAAAAATGCAGGCATACAATTTACATTGTTATAGTGACATTCCTCAATATTGCTTTTTTTTTCATTCTGTCAAAAGCTGCTTAATAAAGAAAAGACTTATTCAAGGAACTAATGTGGCCATTTGAGGTAATTGGCCTAGGATTATGGCATGAAAATTAGGAAAAAGTGGAGGCAATGGTGGGAGGGATGTGAGAATTAGGGGAGTTACTCTATAAAAGGAGATTGTTTCTTTAATTCTTTAGTTTGTGGAATAGTAACAACCACAACAAGAACAACAGCAAACAAAACAAGCCACCCCCAGAATACGGAATTCAAAACAATAAAAGCTCACTTGATCAATTTACAATTAAATGTGGTAGTATCAAATAGGCCATATACTATTAGCATCATTTAGCAATCTGTTGGACAGGGAGCCAGGACAATTTATATTGTGGCTCAAAGCACTAAAACATGTGGGTACCCATGACTTTTATTTAAGTTTTGTGGTACAAATCAGCTATTGTGTATCATGCAGTATTTGCAGACTGTGTCCATTTCCACAGATGTTTTCAGTTAGAAGTTGTTCTTTGTTGTTAACCCTGAAACACCATCTCATGAGGAATGTCAACAGGAAGCAAATGGTTGGAAGCTTAAAGAAAACATTACCTGATGGCAAGCATCTTTTGAAAGAAAATACTTTTCATACCAGCCTTCACCAAGGGTGGTGGGAAATGACACTTGTTAGCTTACAGCTTTGTAAACCTTCCAGAACTCCCTTCCACCCTGCTGATTTTCTGCTGTATAATGCCTTTGAGAATGTCTACATTTTCTGAGATCAGTTTTTAGACTAGGCAAGTTATCATTGTGCTAGAAGATTTGTCATGCTCCCACGTGGTCTTCTAGGCTGAATCAGCTGTCCCACCTAAGCAGCACTCTGTAATGCTTACAATGCCTCTCTGCCTTAGCTAATGCCCTGAGTGCTAAATGGGCTTCAGCAATTTCTAGCAGCAATCAAGGCATGAGTCAGAGGATGAAGTCAGCCTCTGAATGCACAAAAAGATATGTCAAAGCACTATTTAATTAATGCTGCCAAAAATGTCCTTATTTCTGATTTTCCATAATCAGAGAGTGTACAATTTTACTTGCTTTTCCTTTAGGTAGGCTGCAATTTACAGTCCCCACTGAAACAGAATGAGGTAGGTCTGAAAAAGCAGGGGAATTTCAGGAAGTATTCATACAGCAAACCACTGTTTACTGTAATAACATGGACCCAGCAGACAGTGATGAAAAATATCTGGATTTTTCATGTGGCTCCTGAAAATCAAAGCAGTGTTTCTGTCTCTGTCCTCAGCTCACTTACCTTTTCTGTCTCTGAAAAAAAGTAGGAAACACTTCTCCAGAGCTAGGTTTTTGTCCTAGTCAGAGGTGACAATATTAAGGGCAACTGAGAAATATCACTTCCCCACTCTGGTATGATTTCTCTCATTTGTTATATGTGACTCTCTCATTCTCTCTTTGTTATATGTGACTAACATATAACAAAAGAAGCTGTGATGAAGTTTCCAGCTTTCCAGCTCTGGTGGCACACACTGAGGATTTCTGTGGCTCTCTAGCTCAGTCATTTGGGGGGAATGCTTGGGAACTTCCAAGAACCCAAGCTAGTCTATTTCCTTTTTACTGATGAAAGCACCACATTTGGTTCCCCATTCTTTCCAGACGTGACTAACCCTCAGGACTCAAAAAAGTACTTCTGATGAACTGTTTTCTCCACAGGATTTCAGGCATATAAAAAGCGACGAGGTTTTTTTGTTTGTTTGTTTTTTGTTTGTTTGGGGTTTTTGTTTTTTATTTTTAATCTTTTTAAATGATACAAGGAGACTGTGTCTCATGAGACAGCAGTACCATCAAATTTTAACTCAATAGTGTTCTCACAGGTTGAACACGGCTGCGATACCAGTATATGATTTTTAGGAAACATGGCACGAAGTACAGAAGGGACAAAAACGTGTTTTCCTACTGCTGCTGGCAAAAGGAGTACTTATTTTGGTATTCTAACTGCTAGAGAGCATATGATCTCCAACTGTTTCTTCCAGAAGAATTAAAAATTGTCAAGTGGCATTCTGCCTTCTTTCTGCATTTCATGGAAACAGCTGGCTAAACTTCTGTGCTTCCTCGTCCTTCTGCTGGAGCCTGATTTTTAGTCACTGGCTTGCTTTTTTGCCCATCTATTTAAACATTGTTTACACCTTGTTAATCTAGGCAGAGTAAGACATTCTGTAAGGTTTTGAAATGAAGCACAAGAATTGTGCGGTAGATTTATCAAAACCCACTTTAACAAAGACTGACATCTGACACTCCTAGTGTTAGTCAAAGGATCTATCCATATTGGATCCCTGTACAATTTAATCCCTGTAAAATTTCACAAATTCACAACATGAACAGTCTAATTCATGAAAAGAAGCCAGAAAAGAAGTTTTGTTTTTGTTTTTTCTGATCTATATATTTTATAATAAAATGGGTTGTTCCCATGTCAGAGAAAATTGTGCCTCTGTCTGTCTGCATGTTGCATCCTCACTGAGGGATGCAGTTAGCTTTGCATTGAGGACAAAAAGCAGAAGTTTAGGTTGTACTGTACAACATCTCAGAGACTGCAGTGTTACAGGCCATAAAACATCATGAAAAAAATGGTAAAGTGTAGGCAATGTCTCACCTATGCAGAGTTAAAGATATTCCAGGGGAAAATTTATTTACCCACAAAAACTGTGCAAATTAAGGCACCAGAACCTAATTAGAGATTGATGAAGTCAGTCATGAATGGCTGAAGTGCTCTGCCCTGCCAGTATGGGGAATATGGGCAGTCAAATTTTCACTGGTGGTCTCAACTGCCCTTCCCACTCACACAGTGATGGCAAAACCATCGTGCCCCTCAGTATCCCATTGCTAAAGTAGGGTACATTAAAAAGGTATGACTAAAAATCAGATGTGGTTTTATATGGAGATTTCTAAGCCTCTCTAACATGTTTTCTGAAGGGACTTGGGTTTCATTGGCTATAGTTATATTGTAATGAGCATATGGACACAAGCCCAGGCTGTGGCATGGGCATTCCATGAGCTTCAGTGCTTGTGGAGACAAAGCCTGATTCCACCTCCCCCCGTGCAGAGAAGCCCTGCCCTCCTGCCTGCAGCACAAAGTGCCTTTGTGCAGTTGTCCCAGCCTCCTGCCTGTGCACACAATGCCTTCCAGTGACAGCACCTTGCCGAATTCAGGCAGTGAACCTGAGCTGGGAGTGCTGAAAGAGTCAATACCATGGGTGGTAAGGACGGAAGAGGGGCAACAGGCAACCCAGGGTGGCTGCAGGGAGGTGGGAAGGGTGCTGTGCCCTTGGTGGTGCTCTGGCCCATGCCCTGCTGAGCAATGCAGCCACTGCATTGTTAGCATCCACTGCTCCAGTGCATGTGACACCTCACACTAAGGTTACTTGCTGCCAGACATGCAAGTTAGAGTGTTAATAGCATAGGAAAATACCTTTTCTTCTTTTTAAATTTATAAACATGGCTTTTTCTCCTGCTAAGTAGCACACGACTATTTCATCTTCTACTTCAAAAGCTTTTGAAAATAAGAAAGTGCTACTTGTTTTATTTGGTCAAGAGAGGTGCAAATTTCAAAGGAAGTCAAGCTTTTGTTTGTGTACTATGCTCAGCTTACTCATCTAGAAAGGTGATGTTACTGAGCATTTGTCTGAAGAATGGTTTCTTTGGCACTGCGTCATGAAATATATTGAAACAAGAATATATGTACAGTTAGTGCAATCTCAAATGACTGATTCGTTTTAATGAAATTAAATTCCTCACAAGACTGCCCCAGAACTATACAATGATTTGAAGGGCTAATGCTTGCACTGGGATGTTTACATTAGCAAACAAATCTGGGAAATAAATGCATCCATTTGTCTGCCTTGCAGGGATATTCCTGAGGAGGCAGCTGCACACTGTTTAGTTTCATTGTGTTGTTTTGGTTTTAACCAGCTTGGCTTTCTTTTCAGCCATGCTGCAGGACAGGAAGGCTCCATTTCAGTGGTAAAACTGTTGCCTTTTAGCCAAAAAAATAAACATGTCAGCTCCACCAGAGAATTTGTAAGACTACACAGTGCAGCTCTTTTTACAGTAGGATGGACTACAGCAGCTGAGAGCTGGGCTTCTTAACTTCCCTCCCAAGTTCCACCCTGAAAGCACCCTGTAACACCAAGGTGGGTTTTGGTGTGGTAGCCCTGCTGAAGTCACTAAAAACCCGTTTGCCAAGTTTAAATTTCCCAAAAATATTAAACACGAAATCATCCTGTGGATATAAATTCTTGAGAGACAGCTGAAATTAACTGCTCAAGTAAATACTTCACTAATCTAAATATAATTGAGATAATCAACACTCAAAATAAACAAGTAAAAACATTGGGAAGTCTTAAGCAGATGATGAGGCACATTCAGCAGATAAATTATGTATCCCATTTAAGAACCAAACTTCAGACTTTAGTGGGGAATAAGAAGAAAAATATCAGAAATATCTTAGGTAGAAATGTAAATTAACTTTTAAATTGAGATTATGTATTTGAAATTCAACAAATTTAATGGTTAGCCTCAAGAATCTCTCCTTTAGGAATGGTTTCACTGACCAGTCATATGCAAAAAATGAAGGAATCAAGCTATAAGCAGCTGAGAATGTTGTATCTGACTTCCTTTTGATACCAGCTAAGGTGACTGAAATAACTTGGTTCCCAGAAAGGAGGCTAATATTAAATCCTACTTTCAAGTAATTGTTTGACAAACTCCACATGAGGGCAAACCTTGGAAATGAGATTCCACAGCTGCAAAGGCATGTATAACTGCTATACATCTCATCTTTTGACTCTGCCAAGTGATATACCTTTCTCTCCTTTATCAGTCTTCAGAAATGTGTGAAATAAGTAGAAAAAAAGACAAATTCTTATTTTTCACTTGGAAAATAGAGACTGCCCCCATGCTTTACTTTGATTACTTAATATGAAGATGCACCTATATAAAAACTGTTAAATTTTTAAAGGATATTTAGGCTAGCAGGTGCTTCATCTAATTTTTATTTCAATTTTTAAGATGTTTGGAAGAGAGAGAAACAGAGATCCTAAACCCCTACTAAAACCACTGTCTCAACTCCCAAGACGGTGAAAAGAAAGAGGCATTTCTATACAGTTAGCTTAGATAGAGAATCTAACCTTTGGTGGCTTAGGTAAAATGAGATAAATCCCATCCCCTGCAAAGCTGTGCTGCCAATTGCAGCTAAATAAATATTCTGTCTAAAACCTCCACTGTGAAGATAAATTGGTGTTTGGAATTTATCTTTACTGTTCCTTCTTCTCACAAATGTTATCATTGTACCTGCCAACCTGGGAGATATGTGTATATATATATATATATATATATGTGTGTGTGTGTATATATATATATTTCCCACTTTGTGTCTAACTACCATTACTGCTAGTAGGAAATGTACATGGTTATTGAGAGCAGAATGTACCCGCGTTTCAAGTACCTGAATTATTTTTACTTTGCATGGAAATATGATTAGTTGTAATGAGAATTCAGGATTCAATGAAGGCAAGGTAGTTTAATGGTAAGAATTCAGCACATTTTTACAATCTGATTAACTTAAAATATCTCAACTTACAGCTTTTTCAAGCAGACATAATGGACCTTATTCAATAAATTTGCTGAATCAGGTGTTACTTTCAGGGAAATATTACCATTCTTCTAAAAAAGAAATATTTCACTTCTATGTGTTACTATTTGGTTTCTTCCTTTTCTTTCTACAAAAGGAATTTCTGATACAGCCCTGAAATTATTTTATTAATGTTTTTATTTCACTGAAACCAAAATGGCCTGTAGAACTAGCTCCTTTGTGTTCAGGCTTCCATATATATATTATGATAGCAGTAACACACAGACATTTTAGCTTTCATAAACATGATTTGGAAAAGTAACATAATGAACAAACCATGGCTTTGTAGGAACCAGGACAGCCATCATCTTGAGGGCTGAGGCACTGAAGAATGGACCTCCTAAACCTGCATTGTCACTAACTCATCACATTGTTTCAAGCAGCTTCTCACTCCTCTGCCTCAGGGTCTTTATCCTTAAAATACAGGCAGCAAGACCCAAGTGGGTTGGGATTAAGCAGTCTCAAGTGAAAAACCATAGTCTTAGGAAGACACTCAGGGTTTTGTTGTTTGGGTTTGTTTTTTTTTTTTCATTTTACACATATTGTGCATATGTATACAAACATACACATTTGAAACACCTAATAAATCATCCTTTCTCATTTCCATGTTTAAATGTCAAGACAAAGTCAATACTTGGGTTGTTACCAATGCAGAGGTATGAGGAAAGTGTCTTGCACATGTGATGCCTTGTGGTATGCTCTGTTCAGCTGCATGCTTACCTGTCTGGGTGAACTCAAGCTGCCTAAACAGTAATTTTCCAGTCTAAGCCAGCTGAACCCAAACACAGCACTTCCTCTCATCTGCAAAACATTGTTTTGGAAGGTGTAGTGTACTGTCCTTTGGAGACATTTATCTTTCCACTGAGTATACAGGGGTCTAAATGACCCCTGTAGTTTAAAATTAAGGAATAAGTTACAGTAGCATTGAGAAAATGAAACCAGTTTTTAGGTTTTTAGCTCAAAAATATTTAAAACGTAAAAATTTTGTGCAAACTGTAAATATACCAATTAGTTCTAAAGAAATAATTCATATTCAGCCCCATGAAAAACAAGGCTGTTAATGTTATGGAATAGCTATGGTTAATTTTGAACACCTGGGTTTTTTTTATAGAAAACACAGATATTGCAGGTGATGGCATGAAACACAGAGATTTCTGATGGAGGGTATGTCATGCGAGAAACCCACAATCATTGAACATACTGGTATCCTATGCAGAAATACTAGGCCAAACAAATGACTAACGTTAGGAATTACAAAAATCTGTCATCTCACTCTATCAGCATCTCACCACTTTTTTTAGTGCTGCTATTTAGTATCAGACAGAAAGCCTATGTAATGTAGAAGACAAAAACAAACAAAAAAAAATTGAAGAATGAAATTATTCAGAAAACATCAGGACAGGGCAAAATTGTAGTGAAATTTCTATTCATTTTTCCAGCTGTGATATCTTTCTACTTTAAGAAAGCCCAAAACCCACATAACTGGAAAAAAAAATTGAAAAATATTTGAAACATTTTAACCCTTTCCTTCTTCTGCATTAACTGTACAAGAGATTGAATTCTGTAGTTCATATTCCGAGTTTTGTCTGGGCAAGAAGGAAAGATCATATCTTGACATCACTTGCCAAGCAGCACTTTTTACTGACAAATATAGAAGGTTAGCTGTGCCATTGAAGTCTGTCAATTCTCAGACTAGGTATCAGAAAGAAAAACTCATCTGGGACTGAAATGATAAAAGCACTAAAATCCAACACAGAATGAAGAAGTTTGAAAAAAGCTAAGAAGAAAGTATTGTGGTAAGTGCTTTAACTGCAGCAAGTGCCAAATGGCAACGTGACTGAAACAGTTTAGAGGTCATTCCATGACTCTTGGTGCTTGAACAAGTTTAGGACTATTTTGGATTGTGATCTAGAAAGTCATGTCTTATTCATATCTAGAGAAGCCACCAGAGCTGTTCTGTACTCACTGATGATGTTGCTGTTACCCCCACCTTTTAATTTCCTTCACTAGATTATAGGAGTTTTCCTTTGTCTCATTGTCACATATATTGAGAATTTTATGGTTTCAAAAATGGGTTGTCATCAAAAATGGTGATTTGTGGAGTGTTTGGGTGATATTCAGGGTACTGTTATATTATTGTTGTCCATTTTGGAGTCTGCCATAGCTTGTGAAGCTTTCTGCACGTTCAGAGAAAGTCACTTTTCAATTGTCCCTGTGCCATACACACATATAGATGTGTATATGTTTTTAAAATCTAGAGCTTTCAGTGATTGGCTCAGCTAACACCATCCTTAACAAGCTTGTTCTAGTCTATTACTTCAAATTAATTTTTTAAGACTAGAGCATTAGAGAGGATGTCTGCTGGGGCTACAGTTGGAAAGACAAGTCTGAGGGCTAGTTTCTGAAATAAAAACAGCACATAAGGGAAGAAAACTGCCTAAAGGAAACATACTGCTGTTTGAAGCAGGCAAGAGGTGGGAGGCAACCTTGTTAAAAAAACAGCAAAAACAAACAAACAAGAACAAAAACCAAACCAAAACAAAAAACTGGGAAAAATGTCCAGATCCTCTTGAATATCTCAAAAATATATCTCTGAAACTGAGGTTTTGCCAATATTAACATAACCTACACATTTTTCTTATGGTTGGCATCTGAGAATTGCTAGTAAGAAACCCTCAAAATTTGCAAAAGTCTTAGGGTTTGAATTCTGCCTGCTGACAGATATACACTGGGGAGGTGAGGCACAGAGGATGCTGCTGGTTGTCTTTTTTGTAGTTGCACCCATTCATTTGATACATCTGACATGGCACATGGCAGAGAAATATAATTTTGAATATAGCTTGGTGCACCTATTAAACTTTGTGCATCAAATTCCAAGTTCCAGGAACATTCCCCAAAGTGGAGAAGTTCTATTTGTAAAATAGAAAAGAATAAGAAAGCACATAGACAACCAGGAGACTGTCATAAACACACTGAGACTGTATGTGCTGGTTCCTTTTCCTTTTTTTCCTTTTCCTATTTTTGGACTTGGAAAGCTCGTATCTTAGGTAATATCTACAAGATAAATTATTATTTCTTAAAGAAAACAAAGATTCTTCTGTGGCTCAGAGTTCTGGACCTTAATGGAAATGCTGTCCTATATTATGAGGTTGTTGGGTTTTTTAAACTCTGTTGGGCACATTGCTGGTAGTTTGCCAGGATTTGTTTAGATCTGAAATCTCAAACTTTCAAATTTACACCTTCATCCTCATGCTAAATTTGTTTTCTGTCTTTAATAAGTTTCCCACTAATTTAGCTAATACACATCATGCATGTCATTCTTACCAGACTAAAACTGCTAATTAAGACTGAACAATCATTAATATGACCCTCCTGGGTAACTCTATTCTGGAGCAAATTACAGGCAGTTTGAGCTTATACTGTCAAAAATTAGATATTAAATCAGATGCCCTCAGGATGACCAAAAACTGGTAAGATTCCTATTTTACTCTGACAAAGAAACATTCCTAGAAAAACAAAACCTATGAAGCTACAGTCATCCTGCAGTGTGCAATCCTTTGTGGGAGAATCAGACAATCAGAGGAATCCCATATTGGCTCGGACAGTTTGTGCGTGCATGCACACATGTAGAGTTGTCTTAAATGTGTATTACTCTCACTCCCAAAAGTAAAACGGGAATAAGTCAAGCAGTTTGCTGCCAATTTAATGATCTTTACATTTAACTCTTTCTCTAAATGTGCTGTGTTCAAAGCAGGACAGAAATATTATTTTCCTAAATATATTTAAGAAAAATATTTCTGAAAATTGCCACTACATAAATTTTTAAATTATGCTTAACAACATAATTGCTGCTGAACATTCTCTTTCCTGACACCCCCAAAAAGAAGGATAGGATTTGAGGATAGGAAATGTCATTGAAATGCTGGGAACAAAAATATTTCAAACTGCTCTGTTGCTAGCATAGTATGGCTATAGCAAAGCACATACTAGTGAGTTGGAATCATATCATCCTGAGCATCTGCACTACTCCTCCTTGGAGAGTGCATACTAATCATCTCTCTTCATGGTCAGTAACCACATAAGGACAACACCAGACGATGCCAGTGGTTTTGGTCCTGTAGCATTTATATGCTTTCCTGCAAAGATAGTCATGCCAGATAATATTCGTCAACCTTGTCTTTGGTCTTCTCTCTTGATTGAGGCAGATGTTTATTTTCCATCTGCACTATATGTCAGTGCAACTGCAGCCTTCATCTGGCAAAGGGTGCCTGTAATATTATGAGGCCATCGCATAAGCTGCTGGAAAGATTACTCTTGTGAATAAAATCAGTTTATGGCTAAAAACATTTATTCTTCATTTTGATAAGCCCTTAACAAATGAAAATTTGCTTCCTTACACTTTTGCCAAGCATAGGACCATGTTTATTTCTAGCTATATGGGTCACGAAGGATTCCCAGCTGTTAGATAGAGTCAGTTGTGCATTGCTGCACTCAACAACATCTGTTTCACAAAAACAGTATCCAGCTTTTAGCGCTCAAATGGAGGTTATACCATATGCCAGCAGACCACTTAGTTTTTACCTTGGGAACCAACTTTACACTAGTCAAGGTAACAGAGGAAGTACTGAGTATTTAAATGCTACCAGGCTTCAGTCACATCTTCATGTGCTCTTGTCATTTCCAACTATATATAGTAAAATTAGTTCCAAGCATATACTGCAAGCTGTTCCTCTGTTTAATTATTAACTGGAAGAAAGTTTGTTTGCAAAACAGTTGAAATGTTTTTTGTGATAGACTCTGATGTTGAAAGTGGTGCCATAAGATGCTTCTGCAAATACAGAACCTTGTTAAAATGTCAAATAATATCAGCTATCAACAAAAGCAGATCAGGCTGAATACCCTTTAACTACTGAGCAGGATGTTAAAAAGCCATACTACCGTGGAACTCTTCAGAGCCTCGCAAACCATTCAAAATGTCTGGCGATGTTATACTACCAGGATGTTTTTGATTATGATTTATGTTGTGCTACCAACTGTCTGCTTTCCTCTCATTTGGTTTTAATCACTTAATGACTCTCTAGAAATAAAGTTTTAAAAATATGTATTTTTGACAGCAACAGATAAATTAGGTTAAAGGAGATGTTTCTGATGGGTGAATCACTCTCTCAAGAGAATACCAAATAATTTTATGCCCTTAATGGTAGCAGGAGGACAGTTGCTCCTGGTAAAAATTGCATAACATTGTATTGCATTTGGTGATAGAATAAAGCAGGTTTGTTTGTCAATGATTCATTTCTATTATAAATGTTTTGTTGCAAAATACATTCCTTAATTCCCAGTAAGATGTTTTCAATAGAACATGGGTTGAATTTGGTATGTACTCCAGACTAGCTACAATACTCCCATTATAACTGATTCTAGCAAATCATGTCACTGAAAATGTGAATTATTCCAGTGAAATGAACAAGTTAGATTCTGTTAATATAGACAATATTTCCTTGTATGTAATTCAGTTGACTGCAGTGGAATTATTCTTTACTGAAATAATGCAAAGAGCCAGTCATGGTGTGACAGACCAGTTTGCTCCAGGTCCCATCCTTAGTCTGTAAAACTTAAGAATGAGTAGTGTCAAGAAAACTGCATGTATCTATTTCTCTGTCATGACACAAACAAGTAAGTGACAGATTCATATCACCAAATAGGTTTTGTTCTGACAACTTTCAGGACAGTAGTAATAAATTCACTTGGTCCATTGTAACTCTTCTGTGAGTATTACATGTACACAGTACAGGCTGTATCTGGCTTAGGCTTGTCTCTTTGACTGCCTTCTGAGCTTTGCTATGCACACGCCTCAAGCTCCTCTGGTTCTTTTCTACCACTTATGCGTTTATTTTGGATGAAAATGATGTGGTGTTCACATGCTGGTATGGAGTTTACATCCTGATATGCAGCAAGGTATAGACAGAAAAGCAACCACCTCCAATAACAAATGCTCTAAGTTCCATACTACAGACTATGCCAGAGCCTGACAAATCCATGCTTTTGGGAAGTGGGTCAATAAATCTACAAAAGAAAAAACAAAGTTCTAAGTATGCCAAGTCATAAATTATACTAAGAATTCAGGGAGTTTGTTCCCAAAAGGAACACCAACAAAAAAAAGAATTCCAGAGCAGACCACAACCTTGGGGGCTGTAGATTTATGAATAGGATGATGTGAATTCTGGTTTAATTTTCATACCCTTTTGCAAAAACACATATCGACACTTCAGAGAAATAGAGTTGGAAGAAAAATAATATTGCCTAGTTTTTGAATTCAGGCTAAGTACATGATAGATTGAAAATTTTCCCAGATAGCTGGGTCCAAAGTGGTTTAGCAAAATTAAAATCAGAGAAGTGACATTCATTTATACTGCATCAGGACTTGGCCTCAAACCCACATCTTCTTTGCTGTTTCCTTTTCTTTTGTTTTGCTCACTGTGGTCAGATATGGAACTGAGCTACTCCTGCAAAAACATTCACTTAAATCATGGGTGGAAAATTGAGTTTTCAAACCTGTTTTCTGTTTTCAAACCTTCAAGAAACCATCCAATTAAGAATAATTTACTCAAAGGACAGTATGAAACATTTGATGTATTAAAAAACCCCAACAAATCCTTGAAATGATCAGTTCTATTCCTTTATGATGGAAAAAAATTCTCTTTCCTTATATTTTGAATATTCTTTTTCCTACCTTCATCAACATTGAGAACTTTGGGACATTGATGCCCTTCTGTAAGTGCGCATCATGCCTGTATTTGGCTATTTCTGTTCTGCAAATAGTACCAGTTTAGTTTGTTCTTCTCCCAAAAGCTGAAATTACTGAGGCTTTGGATTTCCTATTTTCATCACCAGTAATTGTCTAAATAGTCACACCCTCAACAAAGTAAAACAAGGGGTTTATTTTAAAATAAAGTGACCGTTGCAGAAATGAATGGTACACTTTCCTGCTTCAGAGATTTCATCCTAGAATGCACCTTATTTTCCAAAGAAGATGGGAAGTGCTAATTTTTCTGGTTTTAAGTGTTCAGAAATTTATAAGTTGCTGTTAAAATTTCCCTTCTATGCATTATTATTTGGCATCCAGCTCAGTTTTTAAGTGTTGGCCCTTGCTCTTAGGAAGCAAGAGGATTCCTGGGGATGAAAATACCATGGGAACATCTAGGGTGCTGTGAATATTGCTTTTCCAAATTAAACAAGAGCAAAAATTGTTCACTCTTCGATCCATGACCTTATGACAGATTTCTTTGCAATATTTCTGACCAATCATGCTGACCTTAGAACAGTAACTCTGTACAGACAGTATACAGAGGTGCTGCTGCCCTCACTGGTTAGACAGGAAAGCTGACTCATCCCAAACATTGAAACTCTGCTCTTTCCTCCTACTGAATCATTGTCAGGAACAACTCTCTCTGCCCCTTTTCAGACCCTTCATTTCCACAACACATCTGTAAGCTTTGCTCCACATGAGAAGAATTTCATGGGGACTTTGAACGCCCATCTTGGGCCTGGAGTGCCTGCACTGCTGCTGCTGTAAAGCCACGGTGTCTTCACACCTAGCAGCTCTACAGAGACACTTTTCATTTGTCATCAGTAGACACAAAATGTCCATGTTGAATTGGTAAGTCTCACCAAATCCTTAGCCCTATGCTGCCATTTTTCAGAGTCCAGCCCATTTCCCACAGCCTCAGCAGGGCGGCAGGTGTGTATCCTTTCCAGGCCAGAAGGGTAAGACAGATTCTTGCTCAACCTTTTGGTGGTTCTACTATCTCATTCTATGCTTTTTATACATTTCATCTACAAAATCAGTGATGAGTGGCACCATGTGCTTCTGACTCCCCATTAACTCTTGGCCACCTATTCTTTTTACTATGGTTTTGCACTTCTGCCTCATGAACCTTTCCACTCTCCCCCATTTAAAACTCTACATTGGTTTTATTTAAGCTCTCTCTAAGCCTACAAATTTGGTAAGCTATTCTGAACAAAATATATTAAAAAAAAAACAAGCTGGTTTTCCAGGTGGGTTTTCCCAAGCTCTCACAGCTCCCATTCAAGTAAAGTTTTTACAGTTACATCTGTGCAAACAGTAAAAACAAATACAATGTAATGGCACGGAGCTGAAGGAAGTTAAGTGCACCTCTCCACCTGCCAAGGCCCAGATGTGGGAAATAACACAGCACAAAGACCCCAAATACTGGGACACAGCAAAATTATTGCTACAGAAGGCTTTGGTACTATGTTAGTTTAATTTCTTGAAGCATAATCTTTTCTGCAACCATTGTTTTCCCATTCCTGCTGCAAGCAGTTTTAGCACCAAGTATGAGGTAAGATTTACAACATCTCTAAAACCAGAAATGAGCAAAATGTTTGTCTGCAAAGAAGAATGTCCATCATTAAGCGAGACCATAAGGAGAGATGTTTGCATCTACTACCAGAGATAGGTAGGACATGACTTACAGCAAGACTTACTGCCTTACAGAGTTTGGATGTTTATTAAGAAAGCAAAAGAAAATCTGTTTTACTGAAATTTCTCAGATATTCTAATCTCCCTCCAGTCCCCAAATGAGCCCAGTAACAGTCACTCTTAATATTTTTCTCTTCATAAAAACCTCTTCTTTATTCTTACTAAGTGATCCCATGTGGCACATAAAGGCAGTGTTGTTTCTTAAAAATGTTTCTCCATTTGAGAAATCCCCAGTTAGCTCTAGACATTTGTATCTACCAGACAGGCACCAGCTGATATTAACTAGAGCTGCTGAAAGCCTGGAAAGCTTCTGGGATGCACTGGACTCTGCACATCTCCTCATACTGGGTCAGGCCACAGTTTATCCTATTCCATCAGATACTCTATCCTATACATCTAGTATGTGTTCTTTAATAATATATAACAATATTAGAGCATGCACATCTCAACATTCCCCTCAAACACACTTCCATTTTGTGCAGTCTTACATACTTTATGGGCTAGATATACCAGCCACATATTTCCACTTAAACAGCCCTATTTTTACACCCATGTACAGAGTCTATTATATCCTTAAAATGAGCTCTACAACTTAATTACCATGTGAAAAAATAATGTATTGTTGTTTTGCTGCCTGGTTATGCACTTTTTTCTATAATAGAGAGGCAACAACTAGTTGCTCCCAATTCTTCATCTCTATATTTGTGACTTTACAGACTTGCCCTCAAACTTTCCTTTACCAGATTGAGTGGAGTTGTTTAATCTCTGTTCATGAAAGAAGTGTTTCTCTATTCTTCTAATCACCATTTTCACACTCTTCTTCTGCTGTGTCCTTCCTGACATGGAAGGAACCAGCAGCATGCAGAACTCATGGGACACACAGGGATTCACAATGGCATAGTAATCTTTCTGGTTTGTTTTTGATTCCTGTCCCAATATTTTCTAACAATATATCTGGAATTTTTTTATTGCCTCTGACTAATAACCTTAAATCTTCATATCCACAATGAGTGAGGATCTCTTTGCTAAACAGTAAAGTTGGCCTTTTTTCCCTAAAGAAGTCCGTGTGTGTGGCTGTCCTTTCTCTTTTTTTAGCTCAGTAACCACATCAGACAACTTATGTCTTGGTGCACATAAGTTTGTTTCTAAGTTAACAATTATGATTATATAAAGAATAATTCAGAAAGGCAAGAATCTGTAGAGAAACAGAAAAATAATTGACTTATAAAATTACAAAATTGCCACTGTAAGTAATACAAGAAAGAATGTAGATGGTACCGTAATATACATATTCGTTTTAAAGGCTACCAACCTCTGAGTGAACGGAAAAGAGCAAATGAAAATATTAAAAATGCCTTGTATTTACCTTGTGACAACACAGGCTGTTCACATCTGCCAAATTAAGATTGGTGATAAGTTAATGTACCCTTGGATTTCTATAGGAAAAATTCTTGATTTTTCCCATATATTGATTGATTTTATGATTGACTGATTTTTCCCATATATTTGCTATACTTAAAGTATTATCAAGGGGAAATAATTTGTTGGGCAAGAAAGAATTAAATCCTGTGCTTAATAGAAATAATTAAAAACCCTAGATTCATTTTTTTCTTAATTTACAGAAGTTGGAAGAATTGGACAGAATGGGTGTTAGGATTTCAAGTATAAGGCTTTGTCTCTGTCATGTTACTTTTAAAAAAGAGGTATTTATCAAGCTGTAATGTAGGTTTAAATTATCTGTCAGTGGAAGATAGTGGAAATTGAAGAAATATGAACAGAAAATATGTAGGAAAAATATAACAAATACCTTCACATAGACACTGATGTGTCCGAGTTACCTGACTCTTCAGTTTGCCCCAACAGCTGACTGCGTTTGTTTTGTGTTTGTTCCTAACCACATTTGTGAACCTTTTGTTCTTTTCCTGTGACTAAAGTTTCATGTATGATAGAATAGTGTCGTAATTTATCAGCAAGAGATTAATATTCACATAGGATCATATTCCACAAATAACAAACTGGTACAAGAAAGGCTATTTAATAGTGTACCATTAAATGTGCATTAAAATATGGTCTTATGTTAGTGGGTACTGTGGAACCAGGCAAGTGGTCTCCATTTGTATTTAGTTCAGAAATTACCTATCTTTGTTTGAATAAGCAGAATACTTTTGAGAAAATAATTGTGTTCCTAAAATCTTGTCGTTTTCTCAATGACTTTCCTCAATAGCAATTTCTCGGCTGTTCTGATGGGACCATATTACTGCTGCCTGCAAACCCTGACTTAGAAAGATCTTTAAATCTCTGTAGGTGATGATCAGCAATAATTCTGTCACTTGTTTTCTTGGCAATTTTGGAGGATGTCGGTCCTCCCACTGCCAAAAGACTCAAGACTAATGATATTTTATTTGTCTTCACCTTCCCTGGAAAGTTTGAGACTGAGTTTTCCTTTCAGTCCTCATGCTGTTGTTATCATCTAAATGAACCTCTAAAGACCTTATCTAGCCGGTGAAAACTTTCTGTTTGGGTTTTATTGTTTAGTGTTCTCCTGAATCCAGTTTCTCTGAACTTTAATGTAATAAAAATTGTGGTCCTTGTTCTGACTTTCTTAGCATAGGTGTAAGGACTGTATAATCTCAAAAAATTTGGACATCTGCAGTAACTCATGGCTATATCTGAGATTGTTTTTCTTGGCTTCCTCAGTGGTCAAGAGAAAAGGATAAGGTATCTGACCAGTCTTTGACATCTGCTTTATGATGGGATGGATCACAATTTGAAAGAGGATGTCTGAGGATGTCTCTCTGTCACTAACAAAGGACTAAAGGCAAGTAATTCATACATAGAATCTCCTCTGCAGATATCTATATTGTCAAATGAATCCCACATAGTGTGGGCTTCCACTTTTTCAGAGTTGAAAAGTTTCAATTGTTGTAAAATTTCAGAGTTGTAATACTTCAAGCCAACTGAATCCTGGGCAGCATCAAAAGCAGTGTGGCCAGCAGGACAAAGGAGGTGATTCTGCCCCTCTGCTCTTGTGAGACCCCACCTGAACTGCTGAGCACAGTTCCAGCGCCCCCAACATAAGAAGAACGTGGAACTGCTGGTGCCAGTCCAGAGGAGAGCCACAAAGCTGAGAAGAGGGCTGGAGCACCTCCCTTACAAAGACAGGCTGAGGAAGCTGGGACTGTTGAGCTTGGAGAAGAGAAGGCTGGGTGGAAATCCCATTGTCACATTTTGGTATCTGAAAGGGCCTACTGGGAAGCCAAAGAGAGACTCTTCATCAGGAACTCGAGCAATAGGACAAGAACAATGGGTACAGATTGAAAGAGGGCAAATTTAAGTTCAATATTAGGAAGAAATTTCTCACTGTGAGGGTGGCTAGACACTGGAACAGGCTGTCATGGGAGGCCGTGGAGTCCCCCAGCCTAGCAGCATTCAAAGCCAGGCTAGATAAGGCCTTAAGCAACTTGGTCTAGTGTGAGATGCCCCTCTACACACAGAAGTGGGACTCTAGATGATCCCTAAAGTCCATTCCAACCCCTTAACATCCTATGTTTATATGATTCTATGACTAACAGAAGCAGTTGAAGGAGAACACATAATATTTGAAAATGTTCTTTTACCTCCAGCTCACTGATCTGAATGTAGACTGAGAGTGCTCATAGTCTAACAGCTGTTCAGTGACCTAAGTGACATGCTTTGAGTCTTCAGATTTTGGTTTTGCAAAGTTCTAAAAACAACCTTCTTTTTGCCATCCACTTGCTACATTGCCACTGCCTTCATGCTTGGGGTGTTTGCTCAGGCATGTTAAACATGCTTTTATGTATCTCCTTGAAAACAAGCTCTTTAGGTAATTATTATGTCAAATGCAAGAATAGGGGGAAGAATATAGATTTATCTGGTCATGACAGCAAACTCTATCGTCTAGAGCTATTACCAACCAGTAAAGTCCCAGTCAGGATAGCAGGAGTCAAGAACTTCCTAAATACAGAATTGCACTTCAGCTGTCCACTGTCCTGATAGCATTTTTTAATGATAGCTAAGATATTTGTCCTAATTTTGAAAATACTTCATGGTTTAACCCCAAGTTGCATCAAATTTGTATCTATGAATCCTGCTGACAGCTAAGCTCTTTGGAGACTACACTGACCAGAAAGCTGAGAGTGAAACTGGGGACACAGTGTTCTGTGTTCAGGGCATCTGGCTAAAGAACAACATCTCAGAGAACAACAGCATTAGGAAATGTTTCAAAAAACCACCGGCAAGCCTTTCGGCCTAAGAAACTGAAATATACAACTTATCTTTGTTACATTATTATTCCACAAGAACACCTTCACTTTCTGCATGTCAAATTCTTACCTGAGAAAGCCATATCCAGTGGAGGTGGAGAGCCCCACAGTAAGGGAACCTGTACCTCTCCCCTGGAGGGAAAGCCCTTAAGCCCTCCCTCCTTGTTATGTGATCTGTTACTTTGCTCCCGGCATGCCTTTCTGTTACATGTTAATTTGTTGTACCCCATTGGCCCTTCTCCCCTTGTACCGCCCCTGAGCCCTCAGACCATTTGCTGTAGCTTTACCCCGCCCTTCTGGCTATCCTATATCTACCCTGACTACTCCTACCTGTGAGACGGTTTGTGTCTGGACCCTTCAAAGAGGAAAGAATAAATCCCTCATGTGTGGCTCTGAAATTGCTCCCCACGGGGAGCAAGCCCAAGGACGAGCCTGTGCCTCTGGACCGTCCTCTAAGGGTGCTTCTCCAGAAGGTCACAGGCACTCCACCATCGCCCCAGGCCTGCTGCAACAGTATCCCAACAGAGTTTTGGCCTTAGATGCTTTGGAGATTCCATGAATACCTGTTTGTACTTTGCTACTGTAAATGCCTTCATATAATGCCAGGACTTCTGTGAGTGGTATAAAACTCTGAAACATACAGAAGAGAAGGTGTTTTCATTCTCAGGACTACGGCCATTGGGAGGGCATGGGGTACAATTGAGCCAAGACCTGTAGGTTGAAGCAGACAAGAGTGAAAGTGAAGGCAAGTACCAGAGAAGTTAGTCAGATTTCTTTTTCGTCACTGCAAGGCACATGCCAGCCCCTTGTGCTTCAGGTTATTTGGGGAAGATAGCAGTCTTGTTGCCTCTTGAAGAGGCTTGCATTATCCTCTGTTCAATTTCCAGGAGATGTTACTATGTGCCTGGCAGGACTAGAAGCCTGTAAAAGGATTAAAAATGCAACTTTCCTTGAAACATTCATACAAAATCTGTATCTGCCTAGTTGAATGCCTAAACCACTTAGGCTTTCTGAGGATTATATAACTATACATTTTCCATATACCACACTGTTTCAAGATTTCCTGAAAAGGCTGGCTCTCTGGAGCCCATCACACGGAAACATTAATATATTAATTGTGTCTGTTTGTATAACTGAGAAACAAAGCTGCGAGTGTTATTCAATCAAGTGATATTAGACAAGTCAGAAAACACTTGCAGAGCCATTTTAGAATGCTTTGATTGTAAGTGTTCATAATGCAATGGCATTGCCACTAAATCCCTGGTACATATTCATACCATTCTCATACAGACAATCTGGGACCCCTGGGGGTTCAAGGGCTGTTTTCTGTAGGCAGTGAGACTTCATAGGTACTCACATTGGTTTAGTTGTCTTGAGTCTGAAACTGATTATTAAAGGAAAGAAAAAGGTCTCTGAAACTCTCCATTATCTGTATTGTGCCACTCACCAAAGGTTCCCAGCCCTTTCATTAGTGCAGAGACACACAAGCAGTGAACATGAAGTTTGTAACAGCTGCAGGATAGATTTCACAGAGCAAAAGGAGGAAGGAGGATGTGAAGGAAACTCCAGAAACCTATGTAATAAAAATGTTTCCAACCATAACCTTAAAATAATAACTATGCTGTTCATCAGGCATTACAGCCAATAGCTCATGCTCTGTCCCATTGCATCATACACTTGCATCCCACTGGTAATGACTTGTTCTTTGAATTGCAATTAACCTATTTAAGACCAATTAAGAAACAGATCTTGAATAGGCCTGCAGTATTACAGCTCAGTACTCACAGAAGATGACAATGATGTTTTAATTAAATATGGGAGCAAAAGGTCTCAAACTGAAGCTTACAGCTAACTAAGCAGCAGTCATTTGGTTACTGAACAGGCAAAGAGCTTTATGGTCTCCTTCCACATGGTTCAGCCTCCATAGCTCTCAAGTTTGCTTAAGGCTAAATAGCTTTCCTAATCTATTATTGCACAGAAGAAGTCCCTCCCGCCCCCATTTTCCAGATCACAGTTTGGTATGTTTTAACAGACTATGATAATCCCTTGGTTTTTGCGGGGCAAGAGTATTGCTGATAAAGTGATTTCATTTAGGCAAATTAACTCTGTTAGTTACATGAAAGATTGAACACTGTTATCTTATGCTGGTATGTGCAAAGTCTCATAAGTGCAAAATACACATTAAGGGCCAATTTTGCATGAAAAAACTCCTGATAGTATAAGAGCTGGTTAATATTTCTGAATTATTAAGTCTGACAGCATAATCATGCTTTTTTGTTGTTTAGGCTGTTGATACCAGATGTTTAATGCACAATAAAATGTAATAGTGTAATAGGAGGCATTTTAAGGAAGCGCAGTTTTGGAAAATGAAGAAACTACTTGGGGTAATTTAAAGCATAAAAACAGATGTTGGAATTTGGAGCTGTTTTAGTTTTGCATAAAGTGGAAGCCTTTCTTTAGAAACCTGTAGGTATTCCCAATAATTTGCTTTTCTCTCCTGGCATTGCTGTGGCCAGCTCAGGCTGGGAAGCCAGGTCCAAGTGTTGAAATGTTGGTTCTCACTCTAGCACAGCGTTCAACACCGTTCCTTGGCTGTGATCACTGGGAATATGGTGGAGAGATCACTGCCACCATCACAGGGCTGATTGTTCTGCACCTGATGGTTGTTTAGCACATGAAGACCACAGGACTGAATGAAAAGCTTGACTTCAGTGTTCTTCCTGGTGTAGTATTGAATTCTAAGGAAGACTTGCTGGTGTTTCCAGGGACACCAGATTAAAATTTGGATGTGTTACCAAGTTGGTTATAAAAGGCTGAATTTTGACCACATGATGCTTTTGTTGACTATTATAAACTGAGTTCATTAAAAATACTGTACAATAGAACACATATATTTATTTAAAAGATATACTTCATTTTATATATGTATGTATATTCAGTGAGTTGAACATTAAATACTAACTTAATATGGAAACAACAGACAGTAATGAGGGCTGATCAGTACTTTGGGACTGTTGAGTCTAATAACATAACCATGCTTCCCTTCTCCTTGCTGCTTCTTTTGGTACCAGATGTCTTAAGCACAGCAAAATAGAACCTTAATATTCTCAGTAATTAATGGGTGAAAGCACAGAAATATATACAGGCACATAGTGTTTCTATTAAGAGGTTGTCACATAATTTATGAGACAAAACAGATGTTCCTTTAAACAATTTTCACTTGGTGTGCCTGGAATTCCCCTTGAGAAATTGGAAGTTGTGGGAATTTTCCATGACATAAAGGAGTGAGTTTCATACTTAAAAAATAATTTTTATATACAGCCACAAAACTTGTCCCAGCAAGAGCCATTGCAGTTTGGTTATATATCTCCTTGAACATTTCAAGAGGTCCAGATCAACTGGGGGAGAGAGTTTACTTAGAGGAGGTTAGGTCTGTTCTTATCTCTAACTATTTAGTATCTTGTTTTGTTTTCTTTTCTCCTTCATATTTTTCATTTGTTTGTTTGTTTTGTTTTTGAAAGTCACTGCTTCTTTTTGCCTCCAGTAAGCTCTGTCAGATCCGCTTTGACAACCATCTGAACATAACTGGTATTGCAACTGTCTTCAGTGGCTCTGATTTTCAGAGAACAGCTGCTGAGAGCTTTTTAATGACTGGAGGTTTTTTTAGGGCTTCACAACACAACCACCCAAAAGAAAGCAACCAGATAGGCCTTCGTTCAAACAGGGTTTGGGTCATTCACTTAATGGAACAGTGCATTACATATTCAAAGACCTTGCAAGTACTTTTCAGCAGAATATCTTTCACAAGTGAAGAAATTATTTTCAACCTATGCAAAAATGTGGAGAAAATGAAAGAAGGCAGTGAGAAGTTACACAAATAGAAGCTAGGCTCAAATCAGAAGTAAGGGCTCAGACATTCCATGAGATTCTTGCAGCTTTTTTATTTATCTCAGATGAGCTGAAGGGCAATATCCATCTGTGAACACACATTTAGTCCATGACAAAGGATAGGTTAATCACCACACTTCAGTCCATGGTGAAAGAAGAGGTTTAGATTGTGCACAACAACATTCCTCTTGTCAATGGTCTTCAAATCCCATGTTTAGGCTTCCCAATCATGATTTATAAAATACATAAGCAGCTAATCAATGTATTTACTTTAGTTTGCAAAATTAGGATAAATCTTCCATTGACCTGTCTTTTCATCACTGGTCTCCCCAGTCTTCAAACAACATGACCAAAGGCTGCTGCCACATGGTCTAGACCATTAGGTAGGACAGTAGGAAGATATAGAGCATTACTTGGTCAGCACTGTTCCACAGCAAAGCAAAGATTCAGGGACAGATACTGGATCTAAGATTGCTGCACTATCTTATTTCAAATTAAAACAAGGTTCCCTAATCTTTCATTGCACAATCTGGTAATATGTTTTGTAAACAGATGTGTAGTAGACAGCTGTTTTGTTTAACAACCAACTGAGAAAACCAGACTTTGGCATGCAGTAAACAAACAGATGAAATGTTAGCTTTTGAATTGCTTCTTTCAGGAATATCAGCCTCAAAGTATTGGTGGAGCCACATGTCTTCTCCTTTCTCTTTTGAGAAAACAGATGAACTTCTCTGTTGCTAGCACACGTAAATGAAAAGCAGAAGCCATCCACACTCCAGTCTGTACACCACTAGTTTAGCTTATACAAATATGATTTTAAAAAGAAAAAAATCAAAACTGGAGTTTTGGTGCAAAACTGCACTAATTTGTAAACATAAATTTGTAAACATTAATTTCAAGGGGAAGTACAAAGAAAAGTACCCTCATTTGAACCAGTAACGCCCACCTCTCAAAATCCTACTGTCTCACCACAGGATTGCAATAGTTTTTCCTGCTTCGAGTCGCTTAGCAGGGTCTGATTAAGTTTTATGAGAATTTCAGTTAATACATTTGGGAAATTCTCTTTTTTACTTTCTCTGGAGGGAAAAATTAATGAAAAATTCATTTCTGTATGGTTTTGTGAATTTAGCATTTGCTTCCCTCATTTTTGGTAATCCTGGATAGGTAGAATGTTGGAAACATCCTTTCACTATGCCTCCATATGGCCAAAATTAAAAATGAACAACTGTCAAAAGTAACTTACTATTTAATGAGGAATCAGAAAACCAGGACAAAAAAATTAAAATCTTTGTTATTTTCTTACAATACAGACTTATTTCTCCTGGCAGACTGGTCAACTGAGTATTGTTTGCATTAAATTGCATGACTCCCAAAGTGTCAATGAATTACATGAGATTACCAAAACAGTGGAAATAAATACTTTTTTTTAATTTATACACGTTCATATTATATATTTATTTTCACAACATAGTAACTATTTAATATGATAAAGATTCCCAGTTCAAAGTTCAGGATTGCTGGAAATAATTCACACAGGGTTAGTGGAATAAGGAAAATTCTTGAAAAGCATGGAATTTTTTCAAGTACTTTTCTCTCCTTTTAAAGAAAAAATAATTAAAAGAAAAAAACCAAACCAACAATTTTATATCTAACAATAAGCTCCATGCAAATCAATGGGTTATGATAGAAACACCCCTCAGGAGCAAAGAACACTAAAAATACTTAGCCTGAAACTAAAGTCATGATGATTCCTTTGCTTGGAGAAGCATGTCAGTCTAAGTGTTCTCTGCAGCTTCCCTAACCCCAGCTGTACTTTTCAAGGATACAGATGACTCTGATGATAAGCCAGGCTGGCTCTACAGAGCACTTTGTTCATTCCCCAAAAGATCTGCTGCTCGAGGACTTGGTGTCAAGATAAGTTACCTTGCTTTGCTTGCTATGCCCCGGGAGACTGAAAGAACTCCTGCTCCCAAGAGCTTTCATAAGAGATGTGTTTTTTAAAAGTCTGTTTAAAGTCAGGTGGTTTTGTCTGTTTCCCTGCAAGAGGACTGTTCCTGACAGTATTTATTTATTTCCAGAAGGTTTAGGTCAACATGCCTACACTATTGATCATACAGGCATATCCTGATCTCAGTTAGACTGGAGTAAAGCATATGAAATCATTCCAGATTTAAACTTGCACAATGATGCTTCGAATACAGCATCTAGTTTTGTTGTACATGAGCTAGCCTTCTCATATTTGCTTGGAGAGCTACATCTGGGGGAATGTGAGGATTCTTCAGTGTTATCATCATAATTTGTGCATTGCACACAGATTCTGTTTCACTGTTCTTTTGTTATTCATATAGACACAGTCACAAACCACCATGGAGGAAACCCTTTACAAAAATCAGGAGACACATTGAACTTCCACATCTCTCTTTGATTGTAAAGGGTTTAAAAATTAGCATGCCTGAGGATGTTAACAAGACTGTAGGCAGTGTTGGTTTAGAAACTGATAGCTAAAACACTAATCAGTTATTAAAAATTCACTTTTCTTTAACAGAACCAAAATTTAATGACAAATCTCCCTCCCTCAGAAAACAAGCAAACAAGCAAACAAACAAACATGTTTGTACATTAAATATGAAGCTGAGGTGAGAGGATAAATGATTTGTGTCAAACTTACTGTCAGGAGGAGGAAGGCACTTTATCAGAGCGACAGTTCAACCAGGTACGAACAAAGGTTGTCTTGTTCAAGAGCAGATTTTGAACACATTGTTCCATAACAAATGATGATATGAGACAACAAAACAAGGAATTAAACAAGACATGTAGGAGCAAGGGGAGCAGGTAAACAAGTGAAATGGAAATACAAAGAGACTGAGTGACAATTTTGGGGAGAAAGGAAAAGTACTGCTGGCAATCAACCAGGGTGGGATTCAGTTCCATACTTAAACACCTTAAACTTAAACTTCTTTTGCAGGCATTTACATCTGCTTTTCAGTGTCCACTTGGTGCTTACTGAAGAGCTATGCTGAGTGGAGCCCAGCATTAATGATGCCTCATGTCCATTCAAGGATAGTTGTCACCATTTACCATACGGAATTTAACTATATAAATTTAACTAATTTATCAGTAGACACCTACATATTCACCTTTGTCCATTAAAACACACTTACTTAAGTGTCCTGATCTTGAACATAATAGGCTGTGTTGAAATGACAGGTGATGATGTGGCAGGAGCCATACTGAGATCTGACACTGGAAGCCAGGCAACCATTACATTAATCGGAGGAAAGGAGTGGATGGAGAAGGAAACTTTAACCTTGAGGTAGCCTACATTAAAGACACTGAAAGGGATATCATAATATCCATTTAGTGTGGTTTCAATTTACATATGCAGGTATATTCCAGTTCATATATATAGACAAATCAACCCTTAGAAGTATTTGTGCTGCTAGGCATTCAGAAAACAAACTCATACAGAATTAAAAAAAAAAATTGTGACTTTCAAATCTTAGTGCTACTCATGCTTCTTATATCTCATCCGCAGCAGTGCCTGTGAGAATAAGGGAATCATACACATTCAGAGGCTGATGGAAATCAGAAAGGATAGTCCTCAAGGTTCTTCATTAGTGATGAATACATCACATTTTCAGATAGCACTTTTGCTGAACATGCTAGGCCATCTGCTCATGAGGCTTTTGGTTTCATTTCAGGCACAACTGGCTTCAGCCCACCTCTAGCAGTAAATAAAAAGAAAGTTTCTAAAAAATGAATTAGTGTCCCAAAACACAAATCACTTTTTGCAAATGTTGTGATAAAGTTTCCAAGCAATTCAAAGTGGGCTACCATATGTGCAAACCTCTGTGGACTGGTGAGGAGGGAGACATTCCCACTGTAACTCACTGTAGCCATGTAAATTTTCATTTTAATATACCAGTATTAAAATCTATATTTGTTCTTCCTTTTTTGTTAGTCACCACTGAAAAAACGCTTTTGTTCAATTTAAATACCCAGACTTAACAATTGCTTTTCTTTTTCAAATCAGAATGGTATTTTCAGTAATCCTAAGAATGCAGCAAACAGAACACACATTACATGTTGTTTGGAAGTTATTTATAGACATTTTTTACTGTGGCTTCTCACTTGAAACAGGACCATCATCAGCTCAGGATCAGGTCAGACAGCTGCTCAATATCTCCATGGGTGAGATAGAGTAATTTCTCTCTATAACCCCTATCACTGTCACATTACTCTCCTGTTTCCTAAACCCAACCCCAGGCCACAGCTTGAGCTTACTGTTTGCTTTCAATACAACAATGTTCCATTTTGTTTTGTTTTGTATTATCGAAAGCAAAGTCTGTAAGAACAATTCAAGCATCAGATCACTTGATAAACAAAAGTGAGGTAGAACCTAAGGGACACAGACAGGTTCTGTCTGCTCATTGGAATGAAAAACTTATTCTGCATTCAGCTCTTATCGATGATCCTGCGCCACAAGCATTTCCATCCTGTGAATCAGAAAGGATTGTCAGAGAAAAGAAACTCTCTGGTTTTGACCTAGTGTTAGCTACTCCTTTTCAAAACGCCATACATCTAAAAGAGAGGCTGATTGAGGCACTGGAGATGTTGGGGATCAGTACTCTGCTTGTCACAGGAAAGAGCAGGGCACTGTTGGGTCTGTGCTGCTGAGTATTACCAGTAACCTGTCTTAGAAGGCATTTCCTGAGTGTTTTGGCAGACTAAGCACTCACTGCTTTATAAGTTTACACCAAAAATTTGACATAGGTGATTTAAACTTCCCATATAGTAATCTGTACATAATTAAAAATGGCATTTGTGGTTCATCAGTGTCCTCCTGATACTGGAAGAGCAGGTGTTTTGTTGACATTTTAAGATCGGGATGATCTTTGAATTTGAAATTCTCTCTCAGTGCTGACTGCCAAATTGCAGCACAGAGAAGCCTTTTAGCAAGGGAGGACAGTGCAGGCTGGGCTTAGGAAAGACACTTGACTTGTTTTGACTGGTTTGAGCAGTCTGGAATCTAGTTCCATGTTTTGTTGAACCTATATTACCTCTTGGTCAAAACAAGCACTATCTGCACTAGGCAGCTGTTTATAGAGGTGCAACATCAAATAAATTAGTGGACTTGGACTGCTCAGTCTAAGCTGAAGGACTGAGGCTCTTGACTCTTTGGATCAATCTGAACGACCCAGTGGTTGAAGCACTTTGTCAGGGAAGACATGGCTCCTTCTGTACAGCACTGTTTGCTGAGATGTGTGAAAAGTCTAGCGTTGCTATGACCCATGGTATTGCCTTTTCATGAATGTATGGAAGAACTTCAGCCTCGGGTGACACTGATCTGGCACCTTTCCCTAGCACAACGCTGGACCAGACCCAAAGATTGAAGGTGGAGCTGAGGCAGCCCTCAGGCTGGAGCAGCTCTTTGCCAAGATGTTGGAGCCATAATACAGTACACTTTTGACTCTAAGCTAAGTGTGACAACAAAACCTTTCAAGGTGAAGGCTAAGGGTCATGAGATCAGGATCAGACATTTCTAACTCCAATCATTATTACACATAAACAGGATCTATAAATGCAAATGGGGGGTTATCAACAGGGTAATAATAAAAATAACTAAGCCCATAGTTACAATACTAAATATTACAGTAAAATAGGGTGTTTGGGAAGGATCATACCTTCTCATTGCTCCAAGCAGAAGCACAATATCCCTTGGAAACAGGAGACAGCCTTTACATAAATTATTCTGTAACCAATTTCTGCAAGGATCTAGTAGCTTACACTATTGCTTTTGACAGAAATTGCTTCCTAAAAAAAAAAGTGGGCCACTTGCGATAGCCAGTATGATGATATTTACTTTTCAGAGTTCTGGGTCATAGCCCCATCCTGGCAGAGCTGTATTGGAGACAAGAGAGAGAGAGACACTCCCATGCATACAGATAATAAATGAAGTGATTGTTGCCTCACTCCATTTGCTGTCATCTGCAGATGATACATGAGTCAGAAAATGGAAAAGTTATTTGCGTACACTTTCAACACAAGTCCTTATTTTCATATCTGCAATAACTAACACTAATTGTTAAGCAATGAAGGAGCGAGAAGTACCAGAGTTATTCACATCTTCTAGGTGTAATTTCAGAGTGTCTTTTCTCCTATCCACTTCAGGAGACAAACAACTCACTTGAAACTCAACATGTTGCACTGCCAATAAATCACTACATAAAATGCTTTGATTTAGTGCCAGTTAAATTTCTTTTTAAAATAAAAGTGAATTGACACACTGAATTTTATTTAGTAGTTGTTTTCTATAATTTCTGGTGGTTTTGCTTACAAGAACAGTGTAGAAAGATGCATACTATAGTATGGAGAGAATATTTGCCTAGTATTTGACTTTCCGTAAACTTTTAAGGGCAAAATTTTATTATTCAGAAAAGAAAAATATACTTAACAATTCCTGCACATATTTTACTGCTTTCAAAATTGTTGAGATAGAAACTTATAAAGGTATCAATTTTAATAGGTGTTAGAATAATATGCCGTTTTCGAGCAGATGAATAATTGTACTATTACACTTTTCTGCTTCATGAAGATTTCCCCTGACTTTGGTAGGAATTCTAAATGTGAAAGACATATAGCCTCAAGTCCTTGGTGTTGTTCTTAGTGCTGAAATAGTATCTGTTACAAGAACAAAATTTCCAGGAGATGCCTCTCACTATTGTCATTGAACTTCAGTAGTCTCTCAATTTGAGTTCAATGAGACCATTCAGGCTTTTATAGATAATGATAGTGATATATGGAATGAAGACCAACTTTTTTCTAAAATATATATATAACGGAAAATACAACTTAATGATTACAGAATGAATTTTTTTATTGGGATATTTAAACAAGCAACCTGATATAAACAGATTCTTTAAGCAAACATTTTTTGTTCTCCTTCAAAGGCCAAGCACTGGTTAGAAATTTAAATGCAAATAGAAGTAAACTCTAACTTTGAGATAAGCTCAAGAAACACAAAATGTACCAGTTATGCAGTGCCACTAATAGGCATTTCCTGTACTTTTAAAAAGTAAATTGTAATTTACTTAGAAAAAAATGCATGGAATTCTAAGGATAATTTCAATATAATACCACAGAAATGTAAATAGGTGCCAGCTAAATTTCAGAACAGAAGTGAACAATGAATTCAGCAGAAAATGATCATGGTATCATTATATTTTTAACCAGCCTCTGTCATGTAATAAAAAAATTGGTGATAGAAAAGGAGATAGAAAAGTCTGCAAGCTATCAGGAAAAACAATGGGAAAGACTTGTTTTTCAATTAAATGGGACCTTTTCCAAAATAAGGAAAGAAATATGATAATTTGTATTCTGAATATATAAAAGTTTGAAATTCATAAGGGCTTATTAAATATATATATGTATATATATATCCATTTAGTGCTTCTGAATATAATACAAGGGCATAATGGATATTGGGATGGCACATCTTTAAAGCTGATGTAGCTGGTTACCGACCTTCACAGATTCTCCTCTTACAAATGCTGGAGCACTGATGCTTTTATCTGGAGTAATGGGAGAGAAAGAAAGTCACAGCCCAAACCACAGCTCACTCAGAAATTAAAACTGGGGAAAGTGGGTAGGAAGATATCATTGGCTTCTGGATGTTTCTGGAAACAGAGGCCAGCTGTGATTCCTCTAAGTGTTCAAGATCAGGTTGGATGAAGCTCTGAGCAGCCTGGTCTAGTAAAAGGTGTCCCTGCTCACAGCAAAGGGATTGGAACTAAATGACCCTTGAGGTCACTTCCAACCCTTCCTATGATTCTATGATTTGCAAATGAGAAACAGTCAGAACATCAAGCAGAGAGCAAAGACAGGGAACAGTGGACCTGGCAGAAGAAACAAAATAATGGCTAGAGGAAGGTTTGGAAATACAAACAGTGGGAGCACTTAATTGTAGTCTGAGCTGGAAATCAGGCCTTTGTTCTCTGTATAGAAAAGGTTTGCATCAAGGAAATGTCGTAACCCATTCACCACCAATTTTCCTTCTCATAAGGGAAAAAAAGTGACAAGATTACAGATGTTTTTCAAGGCAAACAATTATTTTACCTTTTTAAATACTTATTTTCTGGTTTGGGAATTTTTTTATTTATTCCCACTTGCTTACATTTATAGTAGTCATTTGTTTGATTGGTGTTTGTGAGCTCCATTTTGGCCTGGTTTTCCACACTCATGTGGGATATGACCAGAAGACTGCTGCTTTGGTTAAAACACTGACATCTGCATCTGGTAATATATTATTTTGACTAGTCCAGCTTTTGAAGAGTATAACTCAAAGTATGAAATCATCATTTGAATTGAAACCTGGGTAAGTCCACAAAGCAGCAGTGACTAAAGGAAAGTCCAGGGTGTGAGATTGAGCTGTAGGGGGGGGGGGGGGTGGTTCCCTGTTCAGGAACACCTACAGCAGCCCCCAGGCTTGTCAGGATTTGGAAGCCCTCAGCAACCAACCAGGAGAGGAAGGGGCAGTGCCAGGAGCAAGCATGGGAGATTTAGATGGTTCCAGGGCACATGAGCAACCTGGAGTGTGGCACATCAGTTTGCACAGCAGCTCATGCAAGAAGGGCTGCTCTCCAACCCTTCCAGTAGAGCCAAAAGAGGCAGCAAATGGACTGAATACCTGGTAAAGAAGAGCAAAGAGATCCTTTTAGCTCCAGGGTTTTTAGCGTAGTAGTTTAACCTTTCTTAGCTGTGGTGTTGACATGCCATCAAGCTTGATTCCCCGTGAGGGTCACTGGCCCAGCCGTGCCAGTGGGCCTCCAGCCAACCAGACCTGTGATGGTAGATGACACAGGCTGTCAGGAGTGCATGAAGCTTCTTTGTGAGGTTGGGATGACAAAGAGTTATTTTGCAGAAAGTGTGCTGTGTTTGAGGAGCTGTGTGGAAGGTGGAGCTACAGGAAGAAGTGAACAGGCTACGCAGTATCTGAGTGAATGAGCAAGAGATACACTGGTTATTTTCAGCAAAGCTTACAGTCTCAGATTCCCAGGAGTCTTGAACTTCCATTGTGGTGAAGAAACAGATGGACTCAGAACCCTGCAGGGTTATTAGTCAAAGGACTGTTAGCCAAGGGCCTGTTAAAGATGAAGGCTGGAGGCACATCCTGCATGTACAACAAGAAGGTTCCTCTTTCTCTGAATTTGGCAAGTAGGACTGGTGCCTTTTCTAACAGGTATGAGGCTCTGAATCTAGAAGGCCAAACAACTGATGAGGTGGGGGAAGAGCTGTCTGAAAGGGTGGGGCCTCCTGAAACAACACCACCTGCAACCTGCATCAAGACCTCCTCTGTTATCAGGAAAAGAAGGATAGTTGTGACAGGAGACCCTCCTAAGAGGAATGGAGGGTCTGATATGCAGACCTGACCCAACTCACAGGGAGGTCTGCTGTCTCCCAGGGGCTCGGATAAGGGACATTACTGGAAAGTTCTCCGTTCTCCTAAGGCCCTCTGATTACTATCCACTATTGTTTGTTCAAACTGGCAGCAATGAAGTAAAGAGAAGTCTGAGGGCAGTCAAAAGAGACCTCAGTAACAAGGTACACATGGCCGCAGTTTCTTAGCCTACAACAAACCTGGAAAGTAACTTGGGCATAGGCTGGCTGCATACCTGTTTCCCACTTCCCCTTTTGAAGGATCTGTGCTTGCTTCACTCTTTAAGGAGAAATTGAGATAAAGTAACTTCTGAGGTCCCATTTCAGACCTGCCTGAACTTAGTCTCTTTCCACTCACTGGAACACATAATTTAGCAAAAGTATCTTTTTAGGACAGAGTCCAAAGTACAGACTCTACCCCATACTCCACCCAATTCCTCTAATCACGCCACCTCCCATAGGTGTGCCCACACACGGGGAGTCACACATTTAGCAATCCCAACAGTTTTAGGACTTTAGGCTTTGACAGATTTGCAGCACAAAATAACAATCCATGTAACATAATGACGAGGCATTAGCCTATGTCCCAGGCCTGTTGTGAGGTCTCTGGCACAAGAACCTACATGCCCCATGAGCAAGCTGAGTCTTGCTCATTAAATATCAAAGGACGCATTCAGATTTGGTTTGCTTTGATATGGGCAATTGAGAACTGGTGCATCAGGAGCTGATTCATGGGCAAATCAAAAGTCTTCACCTCAAGAATGGGAGGGTCAGTCAAAAATGTCCCAGATAGGTGGAAGAAAACAACTCCAGGTTTTAATCTATGGGTGAACTTTGAGATTCAAAAGTTTCTGTATTGGCTTCGAAAGAAGCCATTCCCAAGGAGAAGGAACAGTTAAAGTAATAAACATAGAGAATATTGGAAAAGAAAGAAGAAACATACAGGTCATCTTGAAGTACATCTGATTTGGTTTTTAAAAGTCAATCATAAAAAGTGCTGAGTAGTACCAAGTACCTTTCACTTAACTGATTGCACATTAGCTCTGAACCACTGACTGCTAAGCCAAGTTTTGGACTCTCCAGGTACATTCCAAATTTCCTGTGCCACAATGTTTTGCTTTTCGTTTTTCACAGTTAAACTAATTAAAATTATTAACTAGAATAAAATATAAACCCAAATCTTTTAGACATCTTAATGATATGACTGATCAGCAAGACCACTACTACCACGCAATATCAGAGGAACAAGCACTGCAGTAAGCTACCAACACCCAAAGAATACAAATATAAAGGCATGGTTTAAAAAGTTGCAGCAGCAATATATTGACAAACTGTGGTTCAGAAATTAGAAATAAGAAGAAAAACTGGTTGTGCAGGAGTATAGTTAGCATCTTTGGAATAATTGTCAGCTCTAGTCTAATATAGCAGGATTTAGAAATTGTGTGACTGAGTCATATTATCCAAGTCACATTTTAAGTCTATGTGAGCTTTTCCTCCTTCAAACCTGATTTGTTAACTGCATTTCTTCACAGTGTGAATGTTAAAACACAAATATGCATTTGGAACTGGTGCGTGTCTCCACTTTTTTACATATAATGTGATTTTAGTTGATAATTACGCTGTGTTTTATTGCTGATTAACTTCTATGTAAGCAGTAACATATCATTGCTCTTGAAACATTTCCCACTGCACTTTGATCTGATCAGCACTGCTCCACCTTGTTTGCTCTTGCCAAGACAGCTCACAAGTTTTTGAGTGTATTACTGATTTTATTTCAGTTTAGCAGGTCTAGTCTCCTGTTTAAACACTTCTATTTTTTAAAATGTATTTGCTATATGTATCTGCCCTGTTTTGCAATGGCTAGCATTCATGACGTGAATACTTACTCATTTTAGGGCAATACCCCAGCCACTGACTTCATTTGGTTTGCGATCATGTATTTCCTGCATTTCCCTGTGTGGGGTTTCAGAAATGTCTGTAGGTGGAATCACAGTTGTATGATCATCCTTGACAAACTTGATCATGATGATAAACTTGTCTGGATTTTACTGTCTTCCTTTTCCCGGCTTCTGTGTCTAACCATTTGGCTCATATAATATTCTTACATCACCGTGCATCAATAACACACTTCTTAATAGTTCTGGAATTTTTCATCTACAATCTTCATTCATTCTTCTCACTTGCGTAATCATGTACTCTTTACACTTTCTCTTGAACTGTTTCTGTTTGCAACAGGATATTCACCCTCCTGCTGACTGGTCCTGATAATGGACAAGACTGTGAGAGCTGAATCTTTGTTTTCTATACATACATTCTTTCTTTTCTCATCCGCCCTCCTATCTTCCAATTTGAGCTATAGCTATGTTCAGTACTCCAGGGAAATGAAAAATGTCCAGATGTTGTTTATATACATACACCTGCCAGCTAATGAGTTAATACATGATATTTGTTTTTATAATAGTACAAACACTATTTAGTTGTCCCAAATATTTGCTGCTAGCAAAGGCTGCATTATTCCCAAGGCAAATTAAACTGAATTATAGCACTGAAAAAGTACATTTTGAATGTTACAAAGTCAGCTATTAGAAAGTTAAAAAATCCCAGAATTGTAGGCCTTTAACCAAGGTAAATATAATGTAGTTACATTAATTTTTTACTATAACTTTGCCAAATTCTGCATATATAATCTTGTGCAGGGAATATAGCATTCTTCAAAACTTTGTTAGGTTACTCAGTGCACACAACTGAGCACCTGACTATATTGCAAATATAAATCCTGTTTAGGCTACACCAGCTTTAATATTTTCATGGATGCTCATTAGTGGGGAAGTTAAATGCTGGAGGTTTTTATGCTAAGAGTGCTTTACATGTTCCAAGGGCAAATCCTTAATACACCACTGTTTTTGTAGCTAGATACTATAGATACATATTGCTTTTGATGGGCTTAGCACTTTGGGAAGTCAGACCTAAGCTCTCATATTGACCTGCAGAAAATGAGAGTCTATGAGATAATTAGCCATGGTATGATGGTATAGAAATTATCCACAGAAATGGATGGAATATAACTGTGAAAGAGAATCTTTAGTTAATTTATCCAGGACAGCCACAGATCTAGCAGTCACCTCCTTGCCTCACCAGGTTTCCAGCTGCAACAAAGAATAAACAGGAATTCTCCAGTCTCTTTGACTACATAATCTAGGTTTATCAGTCAAGTCCATTCCTAAATTATTTCCTTGTAGACACAAGTATGTCTTAAAGTTTTCTCATTAAAAATCCAGAGTGAAAATATGAAAATTCTTCCACATGGCATCTGTAACACAGCTCTCTTTTTATTTAACTCCCAGGATGGGATGCCTCACTTTTCCATAGTCCACATCTTAGACTGCCAGTTTATTTCCTTCTAAAGGTAAAGATTCAGCTTCAGAATGAGTGGAATCAATGGTGCCATGCTAGCTATTCCTTCTTCTCCTTCAGCATATGAGTTTTATGCCAGATTAGGAAGTAACCAGATCTCACTGTGACCACATGATAGCTTTAACAGAATGGAAAAGATGGGCTTCCATGGCTTGTGGCACAGATGGCAGTATGGAGAAACAGAACCATGTCTTTTGAAGCTCTGCAGTTGTATAAAGTAAAATTGCAGCTAGGAAGATATAGCATTTTCTGTTGGGCGCTTCTTATCTTAATCATCTTGCCCATCACTTTTACGTTTTCCCAGAGCCATTTTTTGACCCAAATTCCTTTCTTCTTTCCCAGTGAAACTCAGCCTACAAACTGTAGGAACCGTATTGGAGGTTTTTTACCTAAGTCCTCTTGGCTTCTCCCCTCCCATACTACCATTCCCACTCATTTCCAGTTCCACCTCTGCTCTTGGATTTCATGTTTGAGTCATATCACAACTCCACATCCCAATCTCTACACCAAGACAGCTGCCAGTCTGTCACACACCTCCTCAAAACCTTTTCTATTCTTACTGTCATCTCTTTTCCTTTGTGTCCCAGATTTCATCTTGCCCATTTATCCTCAGTTTACCCTCATATGTTCCTAATCCTCTTTTCTTCCCCTTCCTGGCTCTCATTCATGATCTCTTTGTCTATTCAGTTTCTGTCCTTGTCCCTGTAGACCTCTCAGCTTCTTTTTTTTTTTTTTTTTTCTTTTCTGATGAGTCCATATGTTGGTGTATGTAGCAAGTATGTGTTTGGCATGGTATTCCACATGATAGTGGGAAATAAGACCAAACATTTGACATGCAGGGATGGATGAATGGGACTTCTCAGCCATCTCAGCGTGAGATCTTGTTCAGAGCTCAGGCTGATCAGCTGTGATTGACACGGGAGGCCATGGGAGAGCGCCTGCAGTGCTGTGTTACAAAAGCATTAAATGCAGATTGGTGTGTACTTGAAGGAGAGAACAGAAAGTGAGAATCAAATTATTAGTCTTGAATCAAGCAAGATTTAAGAGGTCTGTAAGCCTTTTCATCCTACACTTAAATCACTGCATTTTCCTTTGCCTGTATTCTAGCAGGAAGGGAGACGGAGAGCAGGGAACAAAAAGGCTTTTAGTTTCATTGCCCTGAATTCAGCCTGATCTCTATTAGCTCAGAGCTTCACTTCCAGAGAAAACAGCTGCTGAGCTAAGAGCTGGAAGCAGACCCAGTTCCAGTGGCATCTTCACAGAATGAAGCCCCAAAGGTCCAGCAGGTCATTAGAGTGTACAAAACCTCTTTTCTTGTGGGGCTTATAACCTAAATAAATTTGGACAGATTATCTTTGACACAGAGGTTAATTTGTTGACCCCATTTCAAAGTCTAATGCCACTGCCATTTCTCAAAATCACTAAAAATGTTGCCACGGGTATTTTTCTCTAGCATTGTTCACAAAAAAATACATAAATTTTTTTGGTTGAAGTAATTCATGCACACTTGAACTGAAGGCAAAAATGTCCTTGAACTATTGCAACTGCAATGGTTATAGCAGATCAAAGCTATAAGCTGTTGAAAATAACCTTTGAATGAGTAGTGCTGTGTGAGTGGAAAAGCAAGCCTTGTTCCCGCTGTTGCTTATAACACATGTCACTGGTGTTTCAATGGTAGAGAATCTGCTCTTGTCTAAGACTGGGAGTTTAAATCCTTGTGCACATGAAAGCTACCCAGTAGAACAGGCATTTGTCCATGTGCTGCATATAGCAAAATCACACTGTGATGTGTAAAATACTGTACAGATTGCAGTATATACTGTTCAAAGTTTATTTTGAGTCTTCTGCATTTTCATAAGACAAAAAAATATGATCTATATCATCTTACAACATTGGCAGTATGAAACATACACACAGTATGCATTTTGAACTGTAGCATATGTACAGAATGTTCACAATTCAAACAGGAGAAATGTAGCTGAGTATCTATCTATCTATCTATCTATCTATCTGAAATCTTTCCAACTGAAAAGGCCTCCAAGCTTACCTTATGAATTCTCCATCCCTTCCCCTCCCCCCTCAAACTCATAAGTACTTGCAAACGGTTTCACCTCTCTTCAGCCTGCAGCTGTTTCTAGAAGTTTTCTAATACATACAAAGGACATTTGAAGAAATTTGTCAAGGAGCCACTACTACCATCATGGAACAACAGCAATTGCATCCCACCAGTAAGAATAACAACTGGACACAGTTGTATCCAGCTGGAGAGTAACATTATCCATTTGCAAATATAACAGTATTCGTATTCTTTCTCCTCACTTACGACCATGCTTCAGCAAGAGCTCTATAAAGATCTCATGAAAGCTTGAAACTGAAAATCCTTCCAATACTTAATAAACTACTTTCCTAACAAGAGACCACATCACTATAAGACTAGGCTTGCACCTTCTGGAAATTAAATTAATTTCCTCTCTCCTGGTAGAGCTATATTAAAGGGAACTGTTCAGCCTCACCCTCTTTCTCCAGTTGAGATGCCAATATCTATGGATACATCTATTATAATTTTAACTGGTATGTTATGTGTAAATATCATCCAGTTGGATTTGCATTGACGTAATTCATACTATATATAAGACATCAAACTTAAACATGTCTTAGCTTCTAACTCATTGAGATTCCTTCACTAGCTAAAACTTTAATCCATCCTCTTAGACTTTTAAAATTGTTGACATAGAACAGTACTCAGCATTCTTAGGGACTTAGGATGTTTCAGAGTTTGTTCCCTGTATTTTAAAGTGCTTATGGTGTGGTTCAAAATGCTTTTTGGTGTGGGGGTGGGGTTTTTTTCATCTGCAATTGACCTGAGACAGTAACTTTCAGCAAACGTGAAAAGTCCAAACTAAAAAAGATTGTTGTAGCCCTCTTCACACCCTTTGGCAGAACTACGGGGATCTTGGTGTGTTGATGTTTAGATTATGCGTGAGGGCTTACTCTAGCTGCCACAGCTATTTAATTGAACTGAAACACCAAATTTTCACAGCAGAGGTCACTTGTAAAATGAGTAATATTTTACTGTGTAATGTCTTACAGTGCAATGCTTTTCAGTTCTGAATTAGTCATTTTCCATGAATTAACAGGACTAGTAGCTAAGAAAGCCCTTGGGATTCCCAAGATGGGGATTTCAGATTACCTGCAAGAAGTTCTAAAGAACTAGACGTGAAGCATTGGTTTCTTTCATGGTTTCGCTCCATGCATCATATTGCACAATAAGGCTGTCTGATTTTTTGGTCTCAGGAGGGATAGAAAACTGATGGTTTTAAACAATGTTGCTCAGATTTGGGTCACTTTTAATGTGGGACACATTCGATTTTTCCTGATTAACACAATGGGATTTTTAAACATTTCACTGCAACTGAAAGGAATGTCTGAGGAAGAAGATACACAGCTCTGATGACTTCAAATCCTCAGATATGCCTCAGGCTCTCAAAAATCATGAAATCTGCTAAGGAAGGTTTTTTGTTAACTGGCTTTTTTATCTACTGAGATACATTTGGGACGCTACAATTCTGAAAAGACTTGCAACAGGACAAGTCAGAAGACTGGTGTTCTACAATTTGTTCCCAAGATGAAAGGAATATTTAAACCACCAAGCATTATGAAACATACAACATATGATACTGCATGCCGCCGAAAATGAGCATGAACTTGTCTGTCAGCATTCAACCAAACCACAATTCCAAAACCTGAATGACTTTACTCCATCTCTCAGTATGAATTCGCATTGAAGAGTATCTTAGATCACAGCAATATTTGAGTGTACCTTGTACCAAATGGTCGTGAGCGGTAAGGTCCTGCTGCTGCCCTGGTATTTTGTTAGTCCCTGCCCTGCCACGAACTCTCTCTCTTTCTTCTCAGACAGCGTTAAGAACCAACCCTCGCTATTATCATACCTCATATTAAGTTTTATGAAGCTGTGGGATGTTTCCTCGCTTTTCTAAGCGGACACATATCGGGTGTGTCTGTATGAAAACCAACCGGAGGTCAAAGGGCTGCCAAAGCTGCCTATCCCAGTGTGGCACCGTTCGCACTGGGGACACGCCACCACCACTCCGCCACCCGAGGCCACGTCTGCGGGGCACCGAGACCCTCCCGGAGTGCCGTGACGGCTGAAAGGGATTGAAGGGCGGGGAGCACTGAGATTCCCCCCATCATTCCCGGGCCTCCGTCCTGGCACCTTCCCGCCGCATCGGAGCCTTTTCCCGGCAAGCCGAAGGCTGGGACTCCCCCTCCTCCGCCGCCGGGAAGCCGCGGGGGCGGGCGGGCGCGACCCTCCCCGCGCCGGGCGCTCCCCGGGGAGGAGCCGGCCGGGTCGCACCGGGCCCGCTCGCCAAGTCCGGCTCCGAGCAGCCAAACCCAGCCCCCTGGGTTCGGGGTGGGCGGGGAGGGACGGCCGGCCGGGAGCCTCTCCTGCCGCGAGCGGGAGGGCGAAACTTTCCTCCCCGGCGGCGGCGGCGGCGGCGAGGCACCAGCAGCCGCCGAGGCGGGCGCTGCCAGCATGGGCCCCGACACGCTGCCGCTCGGCACCTACGGCGGGGCGGCCGCCGCCGCCGCCCTGCTGCTCTGGGCCGTGTGCGTGCTCTGCAGGAGGAGAAGGTACCGGGGCGGGGGGCGGCCGCCGCATTCCTGCACGGCCGGGCCGGGCGAGCGGGGCTGCCGGGCGGGCGCAGCGCATTGGGCCGCGCTGCTCTCCGCCCGCCCCTCCGCGCGGGGCCGCCCTATCAGCGCCGCCGGGCCGGGGGCGGCGGCCCTCAGGGATGGCGGCCCCCGGGGATGGCCGCCCCCGGGGATGGAGGCCCCGCTGCGGCTGGTCCGGCGCGGGACCGCCGGGGGCGAGGGAGAGCCGGGGAGGTGCGGCGGGGGGCGGCTTCTCTCCTGACCTGGGGCGGGGGCGGCACGTGGGATTCTGGTCTCGCCTGCCGGGGGTTCGTGGAAGCCCGTGCTCCGAAAGGAGCTGTGTCCGTAGCACACCCGCGGGCAGTTGGGCGTGTGTGAGAACACGCGACGCTGAGGTTTGCTGAGCACCTGAACGCGAGCTCTGAGCCCCATGCAGCGGCACAGACCCAGCGCGGCCCGGGCAGCTGCCCCGCGGAGCCCGAGGGGCGCCGGCCGTACCTGCGGCCGCTGCCGCCGCGGGGTTGTGACATTCGCCCTCGCTGCCCTTCTCTTTGAGCCGAGTAGCTCGGGTCATGGACATTCTAGTGACTTCTGTTAGTGTTTCTCATGCTGGTGCCTTTAGTTTCTTTCAAGTGTACGATCTATAAATTCGAAGAAGGTAAACACGTTCTGGGATATTTCAAGAAGAACGTGCAGGTTTTTTTTGAGGGGAAAAGAAGCACTGACTGGAAATATGCTTTCTGAATACCTGTTACTTCATGTGCTGGCATTTTCCCATGACGTGAAATGCTTGGCCACGTGAAGCCAATACTTGATGCTCTTCAGTGTCCCTTCTGCACTTGATTAATACATGTGTGTAAAGGCTGACGGAGGAGGAGTGAAGAAGGGGAGGGATCAGTATTCACTGGATTGTTCGCTTATTTTTAATTCATAAAATGAGATGCATAGAAATTGTTGATGTAATTCTGAATAGTAAACTGTTACTTTTCCTAATAATTGTAAGTTATTTTGGAAGATGTACACAAGCAAATGCAAAAAATAAATTGTGCTGCTAGGTTATAAAAAAAGTTAGAAAGGTAGTCTGGCAATTTTTAGACCAATATCCCTAACTTTAGGACCATGTATAGAATGAATTGAAAAACAGTGAAAATTCGTGTTTTTATCCCAGAAGTCATCTGTAAACAGACACTGGTTATTTCCATGTTGTCTGGTTTGGAACCATTATTATATGTGATTTGACTTTAGAGAGTCCAATCCTTTCCTTAAGTGAGACATCCATCCCATCCATCCCAGTGTTTGAGTGGGGTCATCCTGTAACACAAACTGCTTGATGGAGTAGTCTGCGATGCTGCTTCATGCTTCAGCTCAGTTTATGAAATAGACAGCTGCTGCTCAACAGGTCACTTCTCCTCCTCCTCATCATCATCCATGTTGCTTATCTGACCCTCTGTGAGCTTATTCTGGAAGCTAAACACATAAAAACTATTTAATTTTTTGATGGGTTTAGTTTGCTGCCAGTCTAGCTCCCTAAAGAACATCATCACAGAAAACAAAAGGGGAGCTGGAAGGCAAATGGGATTGGGTGTCTTTTTAGGCTGGAAGGTACTGTACTGCCTGAGTCATATTATAAAATTGTGCCTGTCATTCGTTTAAATTCTAGTACAACTGTAAAAGGCAGAATTTTTGCAAATGGAAACAGGCAAAGCTGCTGCTTGTAAAGTTTTCAGCCAGATGTGCGTGGTAGGGAAAATGGTTCAACGAACTCATTTTGAATTATTTTTATACCACTTATGCTGTCGAATTTTTCAAGTGCAGTCTTTGGAGTCTACAGAAAAATGGTTTGGATGTCTGTGTCACAGCAGAATGATGTTTTACAGAAGACCTCACAAGAAGGCGTACTCTCTTGTCCCCAAAACCAAATTGCTGTTTGATTAATTAACTACTTGAATGCCTGTGCTGTTTCTCAACTGTACAAAGCACTAGCGAGCAAGCAACTCAAATAACAAATAATAAAACCCATCAAACTCTGTGTGGTACAGCCCCTAGCTGAAGGTGCTGGTGTTGAGGTACTCTCCTACTCCAGTAAAATGTGCAATTAAAAGAAATTATGTGTGGTCTGTAGAGGTGCCTAGCAGCAGCCTGCTGATGTTCAACAACTGTTTCTGATCTGTGGGAAGAAAAGCTGTTCTCAGGGTGCAGTGGATTAAAAAATAAGGTTAGAGCTTAGTTAATGCTTCTCAGATTTGGTGCAAGTCTGTGATCTCCCCTTCCTTATCAGACCCTTAACAGTTTATCCATCCCCATGTCTTGTCCCACTTGACATCCTCTTGTCAAGTGCTCCATCCACTTGTCAGATTTCTTCTTTCCCTTTCTTTTATTTGAATCTAACAAACTCTGCAGCAGGTGGGCTACCCCCTACCCTCCCTCAGGAATCCACTGTAAACATTTGGGAACCTGTTGACATAGGGATTGTTGAGAGATTACTTCACAAATAAACGCCAAAGTCAAGGTTATATTCCTGGTCATGGACTGTAGCCTTTTGGACAGAAGAGCAGACAATGTGGAGCTTGCCTATGCTAGAAGAAATGTTGGTACTTCAGGCATGAATGTACTCTTATACAAGTTAATACATTGCCTTAGTGTTGGTATGCTTGTAGCAGTGTGCAAACCCTGTATAAGGGCCTTGTTATGTTTAAGATACCAAGATAAACTTTGCCAGAAAGATCAAACTTGACATCTTAACCACAGCCCTGCATGGATTCCATCAAGATCACTACAGCAGGCAAGTGTGTGTATATATAAATGAAGAGCTTAAGTAAGTAAATAAACACCACTAACTTGCACTTCAAAATTCTGATTGTTTTGCTGGGTGATGCGTCTGTCCTGCTTGACTGAGGTGATGCACAGCCCCCTTCATGGCTCTTGAGAGTTACACATCTAGGAACAAAATGAGGGTTTGTATATCCTGGAGAAGAGAACTTCCTAAATCCATCACTTATGCTCCTTAAGCAGATGTTTCAGGATTTCACCTTCTTTGGTATAAGGTGCTTCCCCTCCGTTTCCTTTCAAGCTGAGGTTCTCATTACTGGAGCAGAAAAGGTGGTGTATTGACTTAAAAGTTTGTCAGAAATGTGTTGTATTGACTTAATTTGCTGTTGCCTTTTTCTGTAATGCAGTTGATGTAACCTGGCATTACAAGATTTGAGGGTGAGTTCAGTACCAGTTTTCTCAGAGAGGGTAGAAAGGAAGAGGAATTTCCTTTTGTATAAGTGCTTATCATTTGAGTGCTTGTGGCAGTAATAACACAAAGGAAACTAATTAGAGTCTTTGCCAGGTTTTATATCACAGATGGCGAAGAAACAGAAGTAGAACAAAAGTTTCTGTAATCACAGAAAAAATTAGTTTGAGTTAGACTCAATGTCAAATGAGTCTCAGTGCCTTCTGCATGCTAAGAGAGATCTCCCTCTTACTGGCTGAAGTGATGAAAAGCCTATCTAGGCTGTTTGCTGGGGAATGTGTTTTCTCCAGAGAGCAATTCCTTTTTGCTGCTACACAAAAGTATTTCTGCTATGGCAAAAGCTGATGATTTCCTAGACTGGAGACTGTACAGATTATTCTCTTTTGCCTTCATAAAATGTCTTACCTCAACCCCAGCTTTATCTGTTTTTCTTTTGGTGTTTTCAAACTGTTTTTTCACTAGCTGTACACAATCTCATGGAGCAGGAGGTGAGGTGTCAGATGAAGCTAACTCCCATTTGTCTTACAGCAGTGATGCTGCCCAAGTCAGAGAAGGGTCCTTGAGCTCTCCAGAGGCTGTCTCCTTCTAACTTCCATAGGTGTAGTACTATTCCAGTTTTTCTTGCTCAAATTGATGCCTATTTTTGGCTGCTAGTGTTCATTGCATATCCATGACTGAAAATGGTTGCAAATTGTAACCAGCGATTTGTGGATAAGGCTGGGGTATTCTCTGACCCTCTCCTTGAAGAGCAGATGCTGCAAATTACTAGGAAGAAGAAGCTCAGGCTGGCCACAGATTAAAACCACTGCCTAAGGGGAAGAGGACAGTGGAGAGAAGTGGAACAAAGATTGTTGTGCCCCTATTTATCTATTGAAATTGAATCCTTCTCCTAAGGTTTGAATCCCAAAGTTTTTCAGATAAGGAAAATACAGACCAAACCTGGAAAAAGGTTCCTCATCAGAGGTTTATAACTGCTTGGAAGGTTAACACATATCTGATGTGAGATGCATCAATGGTTTGTAAAAATTATTCCCTCTGCAATTCTATTGCCTTAAAATGGAGAAGGTAGATTTACATCACATAATAGGAAGAAATTCTTTATGGTGAGGGTGATGAGCACTGGAAGAGGTTTCCCAGAGAAGCTGTGGCTGCCCCATCCCTGGAAGTGTTCCAGGCCAGGTTGGATGGGGCTTTAAACTACCTGGTCTAGTGGAAGGGGGCCCAGCTCATGGCAGGGATTTGGAACTAGATGATCCTTAAGGAACTTTCTAACCCAAACCATTCCATGATTCTGTAGGCTTGTAGGCTTGGTATTTTAATTATTAGGAATGGTCTTCATGGTCAGGATTGCTTGTGAGAAACACTATGATATGTGGCAAATGTTATGGGTTTTACTTTACAGCAGTGTAGGAATTTCTGTGCTGCATTAGATGGGACATGTACCTTCTAATATATAGTTTTTGACCAATTTCTAATGCATCAAAGCATGGTATTAAAAAACCTCCAAACTTAAACAGTGTAATTGTAGATTGAAGTCAACATAAGAAGAATTGCATGATGCATTTCTCAGAAAGGATTTTGCTGTGACCTGAGTTAAGGATTTAAAGCCTTGTTGAACCAAACTGTCTTTCATCTTTCCCTTTTATTCTATATTTTAAAATATCTCTGATGTATACAATTACATTAATCTAAGATACTTTTCCCCAAAATTGCTCTCTTGAACCCAGACAGATATTGTTGAAAAAAATATAGATTTTGTCTTTGCCTTCAAGAACATCTTATCCTTCTCTGTGACAAGCTGTGAGCTTGCTAACAGCTCTCTTACCAAGCGAATTGTAGTTCACAAGATGTCATCAGCCTGTCTTTTTTACCACTTCTGCTAATTTAGGCAATATGTTAAGGTAGTTTTCAGTTGGAGGGAACATCAGGAAGGACAGACAGAAGGATACCAGAAAAATCTGGCCTCTTCCTTCTTACCTTGGCCTTCTACAGAGGCCTTTTTCTCCATTGTTTTAATTGGACCTTTAGGGAATGCACGTGTTTTCATGACCTTTTGTTTACTGTCATTGTCCCCTCTTACTCCACTCTGAAAAAGACTGAAGACTGAAACTGTTTAAGGCAGAAATGTAACAGTTCTGTTTCTTAAGTAGCCTTAGGAAACCTTTCTTTCTCACCATCACACTTGGGTTTTCTGTCAACTGTTCGCTGCTGTGCCAAGATGTGGTAGAAGCTTTTTCCATTACTTGCTTCTGCTGGTCAGAGCCTAAGTGAAGGTAGAATAAAATTAAGTCAGCGAAACCATAACCTTCTCAAGGTGTACAAGTCTCCATTCACGGGCTGTTGGTTTTTCTTATGGCTCTAATAGAGCTGGAGAGCCATTACATCATGGTTCTTGCACAGTAGTGTGTTTCAAAACAGGCTTTTCTTTTTCTTTTTCTTTTTTTTTTTCGTGATACTTCTCATCCTTCTGATTTGTAGCCTGCATTTTGAATTCCACTTCCTACCTGTACTTTGAAGATGACACTAAAGATGAGACCTATTTTAGAAGATAATGAACCTTCTCGATAATCTATGATTTACAGAATTCTTTGCTTAAGGTACACTGCCACCTAGCAACAGTTTCCCTTCCTTCCCAGTTTTCTTGACCTACTTTGTTGGGGGTTGTTCAGCTTTATAATTTATACCTGGTCTGGTCTTGATCAGCATCCAGAACCCATCAGTAGATGCCATGCTGGTAAATGTATATGTATGAGAGGTGGAGATATTTTTAGTGGCAATAAGAACTGCTAACTTCTGGTTTCTGACTAAAATACAATAGTTTATACTTTCATGGTGTTTTTTCCTCCCTGTGTTTTTGTTGAAAGAGCCTATAATTTTTTTTCCCCTTGTAATTATTGATTTTGCTTTCTTCTGTTCTTTAGAGCAAATGAAATTAAAGGGTGAGAATTAAAGGGAATTGCTTTCAGCAATTATTTATTTTTATTATTCCAGTGCAACATGAAGCATGGAGCATCCATCTAGAGCACTGTACACAAAAGCACAGAGCTTACAGAAAGTTCTGAATAATTAACCTTTCTGCTCCCCTTCCAAGCTGATAGTCCCAAAGGTATGAGTGAGGACAACCCAAGTGAATACATAGTGCTTCAAAAATGATGTTCATGCTTACCACTATATTTAGGAGAGGAAAGCAGGCTGGTTGGCACATCTCAACTGAAACATTACAAATAAAGGCTGATGTGAAGGAAGACAAAAAGGGGCAAATCGTAATCCTAGCATCCCCTGACATGAACTACAAACTACTTTTCTTAAGCATGATGGTGAAATTTGCCCCCTGATGTGTTTAATAATTGGTGATGTAACTAGAGAGCTGCATCATCAGGTGATTGCAGGACTTCCTGGGGTCTCACCTCACAAAGCTACCTGGATCTTAGCTCCCTCAGGAAGGAGTGACTTCACTGGGGTCCAGGGACTTTGCTAAGTCCCAAGCTTGCAGTCTTGCTTGTGGACTCCTTCTCAGTTCTCCTACTGTAAGTTGGAGGTCAGTGTGGTCTCTTGATTTACAGATAACACAGAAAAATGCTTCACTGGGCACTCAGAGAGTTGTCAGAGATGCTGAAAAGAATTCTTCCATGGTATAACTGCTCAACAAGTGCTGAGGAGCTGTTGCCTGTCCATCCCTTTCTCCTATATGCTGAAATACAATTTTAGGTATTGTATGTTAGCAATAGTCAGCTAAGTTGTTGGATTGTGCCAGCTGGTTTAATGTTCTGCTCAGTTATGAGAATTATGGTCCCATAAAAAATTGTTTGTGTGGTTTGGGGGTTTTTTTGTTGTTTGTTTGTTTTGGGGTTTTTTTTGTTTTTGTTTTATTTTTATTTTTTTTTTAATTTTTTAAATTTTTGTTGTTGTTGTTGTTGTTGTTTTTTGGGGTTTTTTTTCCAGTCTAGTGTTTTGATTAAGAAGTTGGGAAGGACTTGTTTTGATAAAGTAATATAACTGTTCTTAGCACTTCATTTAGTCACTTATTTAACTTAGTGCATCACAATGCCAGAGAGTGGGGAAATACAGAAGCTAAAAGAAACAGCATACGTGCAATGTTAATACACTATATGAAGTTAAGGAAAATCTCACTGTTAAGTTGGCAGTCTTTTTCTCTTTTATCCAAGTTTTATAGATCTCCTTGGTAGTGGAGCCAGACTTGGAACACATTTTCCTGACTTCTAGTTTTGTGCTTTAACTTGCTGCCTTTTCTTTCCAAGACATTTACCATATATGTATGACATTATAGCTGTCTGGTAAACTAACTTTTTCAACCATGAGGCAGATTTTGAATTCTGATTTCAAACTTCAGTAGTGTTCTTTTTCTTTCCCCATCATTTACTGATCCTTTTACAAGAAGCATGTAGGATTTTAGGCTAATATCCATTTGCATGCCGTCTGGGAGAATTTTGGCTGACTGAGAGTCCCATAAAACAAAAGTTTCCTCTTTACAAACCACATGGATCTTGGCTGTAGATATTCAGTCCCTTTCTCCACAAACTGTTTTTAATGGTGCCAGATTCTTCTGTTTCTTCTCCTTGTTTGGCACATGTCAGGAAAAAAAAATCTTGGCTCTTGTATAGAACATATCTTGTTTCCTCTTAACTGCTCGTACTTTCTATTCGTAATTCAAATCAGCACAAAAATGCTATGGTTGTGCTTCTCATGATTTAATCTTGTAGTTTCCTAAGCAATATTCCAATTCTCTTAAAAAATTAATGCTCTCTCATACTGTAGGCCTAGTGGTAGGAGGTTCTAGCTGAATGCAATGGATGTGTTCCTGTTGATTTTGGAGAATATGCATGGAGTCCTGGCAAAGTGGCCTGCTCAAGCCTGTGGAGACACGTGAAGAAGAGATGCGCAAAATGAAACTAAAATGGGGTGTTACAGGAGTACCCTCTCCACCATCCAGCTTCCCCTTTCTGACACTGCAGTGAAAACCTGGACTCCAGCACTGCCCTTTGTAGATTCATGTTCATAGTGGGCGGTTGAAGAAGTGTCTCCTTCCTGGCCCGTGGCAGCCCAGGGATCTGTCAGAGAGCCTGTGTGTCTTTATAATTTTCCTTGCTGACAGCCTTACTCTGCACCTTTTGAGCTCTTACTTGCATGAGTCAATGTGCCTCTGATGGCTAAGGCAGAGTACAGCACTGCTAGGTGTGGTTGTCTGATTTATTGTGACTCCCCCAAAAAGTCAGCAAACTGCTTAGTGGCCGGCTCTTTCCTTACCCCATTGTCTTGCTTCTCATAAAGTTGTTCCCCAGATTTCTCCTGAGTGGGAGAAAAATTTTTATGTAACTTGCCTTGTCTAAAATGATTTGAACAAAATTAGAAATTTTTAAATGATATGTTGAAAAAATGATCATAGAAAATTTCTGTATTTCATTACTATTTGAAGTGATACAGTATTTAGAAAAAATTACAGTCTCATTTCAGCGTGGTATGAGAATGCAGAAGTCTTGCAATTATTAGCTCTGGCAGCTCTGTTTATTTAAAAGAAACAAAAACCAAAAACAAAACCTAAAGGAACCCATATATTCCTTAACATGAGAAGACTATTGCTGTTAAAACACAGTGGACAGAACTGATGAAGTCAGTTTTTCAGTCTTTTTGTACTCTTTCTCTCTCTTCGTATGCATGCCAGTTTGTAATACACTGTACAGTGTAATACTGTAGTCTCGGAGGGCTTCAGAGAGACGCCCTTTCTAATAGGCCCCCAAGGAAAATAAAAAAATATTTTTAGAAATTGCCATTTAATCAGGTTAACAAAAGCAGGATGCTTTGGAAAGAAGGACAATTGCTAGTATCTCCTCAGAGAGAATCTGAGTGACTTCTATTGCTGGTCCACTCACCTGATGCTACAGCAGTGTTTGGTCATTGCATCCCTAGCTGGAAAGTACTGCTCTGTGTTTTCTGCTTCAGAGCTGGCATGGTTTTTCAGGTTACAATAGCTCATCTTCAGAGCTTCTGGTGTGGGATAGATCATAGCCATGCTAATTCTCTCCAGCTGGTTTTTCAGCATGAGAAGCTTTGGTAGTCACATTTGGGAAGCTTCTCTGAAAATAGCTCAAAGAGTGGATTGATGACAAGACATAATTTTTCCTCCAGTTGTTCAGGAACTGATCTGCAATATTTACGCAGCTTAGACTTATACTTCATTAAGACAGAAAAATGTCCATGGAAGATTATTTTTGTTTTGGTCGGTATTAGTATTTGTAAATTGTTTCCATTGCATTATGTGTTTCCTCCATATTCCTCTCAAAAACTTCTATTATTTTGTTGGAGCAGATGCTTTTATGTTTCTAAAAGATTTTAAGATGACTAGGTTAGATTCAGCATAACTGTTTTGCTTAAATAGCAAATTTCCCAGACCTACAGCTGAGGGTGAGGCGTGTTGCCAGAGCCCGCGCTGCAACGTTCATCTGCGATTCCTGTTTAAAAAGTAGCAGCTGTGTAGCTGTACGAGAAGTGAAAATGTCTCTCAGTTCAGGAGTCATCCAAGAACCAATTGTAAAACATGATGAACCCACTGAATTGGTATTTGGGAGGAAAAATGAGACTACTGTGAGAGCTGGCTTGTATGTGGTGTTCTTTTTAACCTTAAGTACGTGCCTGAAAGATTCTGATTGAACAGCAGTAGGGCTTAGGTGTGTGTAGCTGATGAAATGGTGAAATGGAGCCCATAGTGCATGACTACACAAAAGATGTTTAGGCCTCTCAGTGATAGTTGCCATCACAGTAGCCATGACTGATGGTGATCTATTTCTAGGCCCTGGAAAAAGGGCAACAAGCTGGAGTCAGAGCCTGGGCTCCTTCCGAGGACCAAATGAGGGAAACTTGAAGTTTGTGTCCTAGCAGCTTGCACATAATATCCTTTAAAGCCAGGTTAAATTATCTGTCACCGTTAGGCGCGACACAGAATTGTTCACAGCAGGACTGGAGAGGTTCCCCCTGTATGTCAGTGTTCAGTGGCTTGGGAAACAGCTGCTTGCGCAGTGTCTGGTTTTGTGGTTGAACAGACAGCTCAATTTCTGGCATTGCTGCTTTAAGATACAAAAATTATAACTAAGCTTCAAAGAAATCTTGCATATGTGAATGAGTCAGAATTATTTTTTCTTCTATAAGCTGTTTAGTTTCTTGCATTTTATGTAGTGAAAACACTGCTTGATCCTACTTGGTATTACCACGTTATGAGTGAAGGGACTTTTTTCACAACCTTTGGACTTCCTCACATAGAACCACATCAGCTATAATAAATTTAGAGCCTTAAAAATCTGTTGTTATGAAGACTTTAAAATAAAACTGTGCGGGCTGTGTCTGTTCAGTGGTAAGAAGCTAAAATAAGACAATGCTGAGATCTGTTGGGCTCAAAAGAAAGTTCAGGTTTCCTGCCTTCGTGATCTCCTTTCCAGAAGGAGAGCCTTGTGTTTCTCTCTCAGAAACCCAGGTCTAATAAAGCACAGTTATTGTGACCCATCCAGTCTGACTTCCTACATAGTCTAGCCCTTTGCAACGTCTCCTGCATTAGCTATATTGAACACAACTGTGTATGGAAGGATGTCCTGCCTTTGGTTTATTTTTGACTTTGAGGGATGTTCTTACCATTCTGTTTTTACTTTTAGAAAAGAGGGTGGGTTCACTCTCATTAGTGGATGTATATATCCTTTTAAACATTGAAAAGATTTAAGCAAAAGTTATGAAAAATATCCTGAGATGTTGTCCAAACAAGATCATCTCCTGTTCAAAGTGTTAAATACTGCTGTTGCAAATAAATACATGCTTAAAGGTGTGGGCAAGCTCATCTGACACGTCTTTACTTGTATATCAATGGAAATTTAGTGTGGACTGAAGCATCTTGCTTTTTATGCTTTCTCATCCACTGCCAAGAATGTTTGGGTGGACCAATTTATGTGTGCTGCTTGCTGCTGCTGCTCTGTACTCTCTGCATTGCATACTTGCTTCATTGTTTTGGGGAAAATTCGAATTCTTTTATCAAAGACTGTGAAAGCCAGAGATAATTCAAATGGGACCAGATGAACCAGTGCTTCATTTTTTTTTGCTTAGACATAAAAAAAAAAATCTTGTTTCTTTTGTTTTGCACACTATTTCAGCATATTTTGTTATTAATAATATCTCTGAGACTATTGTTTAGGAGTCAGGCATATGTGTTATCTCATGCCTCCAAATTATGTTGCAGCAGTTCCAGATGCACTGTTCTCAAATGTACTGTACCCAGTAGAAATGTGAAATATAGAGCTGTTTAAACTCTAGTGATACAGTTGGTTTCATCAACATGAAGGCCTAGGAAGTTTTTTCTTGTAATTGTTTTTAGCAAAAGTACTGTGTGCTGATTTGGAACATCAAATAGTTTCTGTTGTTAGACCATGTGAAAAAACCCTTCTATGTGTGCATATAGTTGCAACTTTGTAGGTAATTGGTGGTGCTGGAAATGTCCTACAGAGATACGGTTTTGATCCCTTGGTCATTGTATTGAAGAGTGCACACCTGGCTCAGTTCTCACTGAATCACTGCAGTGTTGAAGGTGATGAAGATGGAAATCCCCAGGTATGCTGTGATGGTGGTGGATTCCAAAGTGAAGGCTGCTCGAGGATTCCCACATGTGCAGGGCATTTTCACCCCCTTAGCTTTTGTTCAGTGTTCAGGATCCAATGCTCTGAGTGACAAAATCCCTGCTGTTACCACACATGACCATTTGTACCTCTGGTATCCTAGTTAGTCCCAGGTGCAGTGAAACTTTACAGCTGCATCTTCAGCCCTGCTGTGTCTGATCTTTCTTTTTACTTTTCGTGGCAAATATGAAGTCATCTCCTTAAAGGCAGCAGAGTGCTGGGAACTCTATCCTGCTCCTGGCAATCAGATTTCTTAAGATTGTGGAAGGGATAGATTAGTTTATTGCCTGCTGAAGTATGAATTTTACTGTAAGTCAGTATGGAATGACATAGAATCATAGAACCATAGGTTAGTTTGGGTTGGAATGGGCCTTAAAGATCATCTATTCCAACTCCCCTGTCATGGACAGGGGCAACTTTCACTAGATAAGGTTGCTCAAAGCCCCGTTCAACCTGACTTTGAACACTTCCAGGGCTGGGCATCTTGCCCATCCTGGGCAGTCTGTTTCAGTGGACATCTCTTTCATTTTCCAGGGTTGGGTAGGTCAAAGCAGCCTCAGTAAATAAGAATTTACATGCTAAATTTCTCAGAACTTAGCAGTCTTAGCATGCTCTGTTTAGGGGGAGCAACCAGCACGGTGGGATTGCATCATACAGATAAGGTTCTTAGGCTCTTTTGCAATCTTTTCATAACCGTTACAACCTGACTGCAGAGTTTGGCTGCTGCGTAGCACTAGATTTATGTCACTAAAGGGTAAAGTCTGTATTTATCACTCCTCACTTTTCAGCAGGCTCTGTGTTTTGTATCATCCATTTTGTTCTGCTAGATATTAGAGTACTTTTTTTGGGTCTGATTTCTCAGTTCACTTTTTTTTACTGTTCACAAAATTCGTTGTGCTCTTTAGTAATTGTCTTCACGAATTCTCATTGCTATGCTCAGTGGGTAAGCTAGGCTAATGAGACCCTTTTTTTTTCATTTGAGTGAGTTTTGCTAATTGCTTTTATCACACTGGAACCTGTAAGAGGGTTTTCTGTGGACAAAATGACAACAAAAAAATGAAGCGCTTTTGTTGGTAAGTCACCTGGCAATTCCTCCTGGATCTTCAACGTAGCTGTCAGCAAACATGAGTGACTCCTTAACGCCCAGTGCCTCTAATTGCCCTTGATTTCCTCTCTGTTTTCCTTGTGTGGGATTTCTCAATTGATGGGATGTAACTTGAAAGCAGGTAGTGATAGAGTGCATCTCCAGTCAGCAGTAGAAAGAATAAAATAATGAAATTAGGAAGGTCAACATGCATCAGGAGCAGAAATTTCATCCAGCCTCCTGCCCTGTCCTGTGGTTGTGGCTGATCCCTTGCCATCTTAGTTCATAACTTGTATTGTTACTTCCTTTACAGCTCAGCTCATGCTAGGACCCTGTCATTTCTGCAGACTTAAGGGGTGAGGACTTCAACACTTGCCCTTTACAAAGGCTCTGTGCTTTCCCAATTATCAATTTGTGTCCATCTTCTTCCCCAAGTCTTGCCTACTGTACTGAACATCAACCTAAGCACTCATCTACCCCAGAATTGTGTAATTATTTTCAGCATGGGGCTAGCATAAGGTTTTGTGAAATTCCTAGGAAGGTATAACTGAATGAATTTCAAGCTCAGAAATGAGATGGCAGCTATTAGTTGAATATATCTAAAAGGAGACAGCCTCCATGAGTCTTGGGTTGACCTGTGCTCTAGCTTTTGAAGAAAATTTACATTGAACCTAATAGAGTTTATTAACCAGTACTTTTAATTATGTTTACAAATTTCACTAGATTTGTGTTAAATCAAGATATATTTGGATTATTTTTTTTTGTCTTGCTTGAAGTTTCCCCCTTGAGCTCTGCTATAGTCCTTTATTATCTTTGACTTTGTTGAGAGTAGCTTGAAAGCTTCTTTCCTTTTCTGCCATACCTGCCTTCTGCAGGACTCCTTGCTTCACCCAGAGAAGGGATTAGAGCCATTGCTATTCTCTTCATTTATATAATTCTGTCATTGCCTTGACATCAGCGTAATCTTCTTGACTGGCTGATCAAACTGATTTTCAACAGTTTTAGACAGAGTAAAAAATTAGTGCATTTAGGTCTTCCTTGATTTTTCTGGCAGTTTTCTCTGTCATTCAGTCTAGCAGTTTTTTCTTTATCTCAAATACCTTTTTTTTTCTGTGCTTATCTTCTTTCTTATAAAATAACTACTACAGCTGGAATTTTCTGACTTTCAGACCTTTAATTCTTCTAATCTTATGTCAAAGCAGTTAACAAGTGATAACAAACCCTTATTAGACTTTGTATTGTTGAGATTTTTGCCTTACTTTAGACATTTGAGATTTTCCACAAATTTCTGTAAACCCAGGATTTTATTTTAGATATTTGTTCACAGCATAGAGCTTCAATGGTAGCTGCATCTTAATCATATAGCCAAATGAAATTTCTTTTGCAAGTGGTGTGTGTAGATTTAGCCTTTTTGTGGTTCATAGCACATCAGTAACAACTGGAATACTATTGCAGCAAGAAAATCTGTTCAAAATCACAGCAAATCCTGCTGCTGTAGGCTTCTGAAAAGGCAGCAATACTCTGGTTTGTGATCCTGTTTCTATCATGAAACGGCTTTGGATTTTGTTACAGAGGAAAGGTTTGCATTTTTACTTTGCAGGATGAAAATACACAGTAGTTGAGGGTGCCTTTGGAATAACTGCAGACTCTGGATCTCTCAGTGACATGTTAAAGACCAGCAAAATCTTGCCAGCCTGGCTGCATCAGATGGGCTTGTGGTTTGTCCTCCTATCAGGGCTGTGCCTGCAGAAGCCTCTGGCACTGGCAGCAGAACCTGGGCGTAACAGGGGATTGCTGTGCTAGCTCTTTCTGGTTGAGGAGCCACCTTTGTGTGTCTGCTTGAGACATGTTTGCTCACATGGAATTTACTGAAGACTAGGGCAGACCAGGCCATACAGGAAGGAGTGAAAGCCTTAATGCTAGAGACATGTAGCCTGGCCATGCACGAGTTCTTTGCCTTTGCTGGACTTCACCATCTCACCACCCTTACAAGTGGTGCCTTACCCCTCACCATGTAAGGGATAATACTTGTGAGTTTAGTTAGGGTTCACAGACGTTCCCTTGCATTCTTATTCGTTGGATTGCTGAAGTGATGGTTCTTTTTAAGTCTTTGAATAGTTTCTGGTTTTAGTGGGACTTGAGCTTCTAAGTGGAGCAGAGGCTCAAGTTTTTTGCATTTTCACACTGAGGCAAATGTGAATTTCTAGTTTGATGGTATGATACAGAATGTACAGCAGTATTTCCTCTCTTTAGTGGTACTACTTATGGGGCAAAACTGTGGTTATGCTTTGAACAGAATTTCAAAGTTCATAGAGGAGGAGACCACTTCTTGTTGGCAACTGAGGTTACTTAATGATAACACTTTCGCTTCCATCTACATACCCATGCTGGATGACAGCTTTCAAGGCTGAGGCTAGTACTAGGTTTCCTTTTATATGCAATACCACATACGTTTTAATATATGGATTGCATGGAATTTTAATGGCCCTGATCATGAGGCAAACTTTTTTTCTCATTCTTGAAAATATGAAACAGTGACTTGTTTCTCAAACTCCTGCCTGGGTCTGTAATGTTACCAGCTGCCTGTGGCTAGACAGAGTTGGCACACTCACTTCTGCTAAACCCACCCCTTATTTTTCTTTCTGTGAGTTTGTGCTTAAACACACTGGCTAACGAGTCTGATCTGATGTTTCCCAGTGGGATACTAACTTTTTTTAAAGCAATCTAAAGCTTGTTCCCCTTTCATGAAAAATAATGGGGAGGTGTAATTCTATTCACTTACATAGAACAAAAGTACTCTGAGTTGTTTAGAAGGCTGAAGTCTTTAGAGCCTTTTTGCAATTGTAAACAGTAAGATGCACAGTCAAGGACTTCTGTCTTCCAGCTGTGAACCAATCAGATGTGAATTTTCTCTAATCACAATGATTAAACTAATAACATAGTTGCTAAATGTCACATAGTGGCTTTTGAGCCACAAAATTTTTCTGATGTTATAGCATATTTTTGTTTATTTTGGGCATCTAGAAATGAAGATAGAACTTCTTCAACAAAATCCATCCTGAGTTTGTGAGAACTTCTCATGAGAAGTTCTTCATGTAGCTTTCAGCTGAACAGATTGCTACTATCAAATTTTTAAGAATTTCTTATGGTCACTTTAGTACAATGTAGTTCCTTCTAGTATGAACAAAAGTCTGTGGGTAGTAAAAATAATGGGCTTTTCCTGTTGTGAAATGTGCCTGTGTTTCTGTGCACTTCTGTCCACAGAAACCAGCTGTGAGGGGAAAAGGAGGATAGGCTGGCGGGGATCCCAGTGTACTCACGGGGTGAGTCACAGGACCCAGTCAGTGTCTGGGAAGCAATCTTTGTCCTACTCTGCAGAGATGCATGGAGCTTAATTTTTAATTATTTTTTTTTTCCAAATAAAGGACTTTTGCCTCATCAGTGATCATATTTATGCCATTGCAGTCATGAAGAGTGTGAGTCCTCTACTCTGTTTTTCCTTACTATCAGGAATATCACTTCTCCTAAACCTGATGTTCAATTCGTAGCTAGAAGTTTCTACTTCCGCTTCAAAATCATTTATTTTTAGATGTTTTTTCCTAAAAAAAAGAGGGCTGAAGTAAATGGGAAGATAACTCCAGGTGTACAATGACAAAGGTTCAGGGTAGGTACTTTCATTGGGGTAGAAAGGGTGGTAAAGCTTTTGGAAACAGAGAGAGCTCACAAGAAAAGAATGGCAGGCTGAAAACCCCTGCTATCCTTTGATTACTATCAGACTCAAACATTGCTGCAGTCTTAGCATGCTAATTGACCACAACTGATACATATGGATGCTTGTAAATAAGCAGGTTTCCTTTAACTCTGGTTTAAGTCCTGAAGATACTGTATTAGGTGCTTATTTTTGTCTAAGCTTGGCATTCATTTACCTGTACTATCTGGTGTCAAAAATATTGATAAATGTTTAATGGGATATATCTTTTTTAAAATATCAAAACATAGGTCTTGTCACGTTATGACAATAACTTTAAAAAGAAAAAGATCTTTTTCTTTTTTCCTTAAAACTGATTTCCATTGCTGCTATTTTCTTTAGTGTCAATTACCATTTGTTATCAATTCAGACACTTGAAAATCTTTGTGTGAAACTGGAAGCGCAGTCCAACTTCTCTAAAGTGAGTTTGTTTCGTATAAATGTATTGAAATGTATGTGTTTTCAGAGTTCACTTACAATATTCTGAGCTTGCATTTTTCCTTTTTTTTTTCTTGAACCACAGAACATGCTATGGGAACCAAACTGTAACCAATCTTTGGGGTTTTTTTCAGATTTGTCATTTGACTCCCCAGCATGACTATGGGGCTGCAGCTTTGATTTGGCAGTTCTGGAATGGTGCTGTTTGTGTGCTGTTTTGATGATCTCTGAATTACGCCATCTGTGGTGGACTGTACTGATTCTTGGTACTTGAAGGTCATCTTAACTTTGCTACTGCCGTGATGCCACACTGGGACTCAAATCACTTTTACTCCAACACTGAAATAAAAATGCTGAGTGTTCATCACTAAATTTCATGGCAAAATTCAGTTCATTATTGCACAGTCATACAGTGCTGTCAGAAACTTTAACCTCTTTTTACAGGCTGGTTAGGCAAGACTTCACTGAGTAGTTAGTTTTGTCCACACGTGGGATTTCACACTTTGTGTCATCTGCCGTGTTTCTCAGCTTTGTGTGTGAGAGCACCTGATGTACACATCTCCATAGAAAGCGTGGCTAGTTCCTCACCCTTGTGCTAATGCCAGGGGTGCTGTGAGGATCCATTCTGGCTTTCATGTCCTTTGCACTATTTTGGACTGATGGACTTTGCAGACTTCACTGAAGTTTCCCATTGACAGCAGGGATTTGGTGTATGCTGGGTGCATGTGGCTCCTGCAGAACAAGGAGTGCCTCTGTTGCTCAGCAGGGAGCATCCTGTTGTATAAGGAGGTTTTATTTTTTTTTTTTTTCAGAGTAATTCAAAACTTATCAGGGTGAAACTTGTGTACAAGATAGGATTGCTTGGATTTTTTCATGGCTGAAAAGTAATTGGCTCTCTCTTAAGCAGGAGTAACAGAAGAAGGTGATACAGTATTAGAATGCAGTAATTTCATCTTGTCTTATTAAAAGTGATGACTGCAACAATAATTTATACATTTTTAATCAGGAAAGAGTATGGAATAAAGACCTTCAGGCAACTTGTTTGTAATTCCCCTAAATGTACTCTGCCTCACATAAAATTACTGCAAGAAGTTGATAAGTCTTTTTTGCTCCACAAAATCAAAATGAAAATTGCTTTCCGTTTTTTCAACCTGGTTCTTCTGCCAGATTTGTTATGTTGGGAACATGATGTGGTGAAAAAGGCATCTGTAACCTCAGGCTCTCAAGAAAAGGCCCATGTTTTATACATTATTCTCTTCTCTTAGATGGATACCTTCTAGGAAATGTCTTTGTTAGTTGTTCTTTTTTTCCAGTACAGAAATACTGCTTCAACATGTTCTGTGCTGAAATGTCAGCGTTGTGCTGTTGTGTAGGTGGTAGTATGTATTATACACAGTTTTCAAAACCTGAATAATCAGTGATGTGCATGACTTTGCCAGGGAAAACAAATGGCTGTGTCATTTTGATTTCGGTATATCAAGAAAATGTAACCTATAAAAGTTAATTAGCATTCTTCCAGAAGGGGGTTGTTTAACTAACATCTTTATTTCCATGTTTTCAGTTTTGTCAGAAGTTGGAGGGGAGTGTTTTATTCTGTTGCTAATATATACCCATAGATTTACAGAGTATTTCACGGAGTTTTATCTAACATGCATCTGTCCTTCATTTCAGCAAAAGGATAGATTTTTCACTCACTTGAACAACCACTTAAATCCACTGAAAAATTTTATGCAGTCTTTCTTATGATTTTTTTGCATAGTTTTTATAAATAAAATTCCTTGAGACTGTTGGTGTTCATGTTATCTATCAAAAGGAGGTTTTGCCAGTGATTTTAACAGGAGAAATCTTACAATTTGTCATTGGAATCCTGACCATCTGCATCACTGGTCACTGCAATGAGTTGATGTATCTCCACCTCTCATGAATTTGGTTCTCTGGTAGGCTCAGTTCTTCCCATTATCCTGGCTATTACTGTCGTTGAATGCACAAGAGTTTCTGGTCTGAAACAAAAGTGAAGTTTGGGCACCCATGATACTGAATGAAGTACACTCACTTTATTTTCCTGTATAATTCTGCATTTCATTACCCTTCCTCCACCACTTTAAAAACTAACTGAGAGAAGGTGTAGCTATTTGCACACCAGCATTACTTAACTGTGTGCTAAGATAAGTTATAAAAATTTGAGAACAGATTTCTCACACACTGCTTTGATAAACTCTGTGTACACCTAAGGTCTTCCCAACATTAAAAATTCAAAGATAAAATTATATTAGTAGCTTTACAAATAATGTAAAAGTGGGGGTTTTATTCTGGGTATTACTTCTGGGTGTTAATATTTACAAAAAAGTGTTTTAAGAAAAAGAAGTTGACAATTCTAATTTTTATTTTAATGAGGCCCTTATAGAAAACATAATCCTTAGAGATCACGTTCTCAAGCCTGCTGAAGTACACTTGCTGTGTATCAAATTCTGCCTTAAGTGCTGAAGTAAAGATAGTCTTATGGCTAACTTGGCTTCTTTTCCACTGTTCTGTAAATGCACACTTGAGACTTTAATTTTGGAATCAACTGTGATCTTGTGTTACAAAACTATGTATTGAAATATTTGGAAATATTAATGCAAAGCATGGATGGTGGCTGGAGCCTGTGCAGAGACTTCGGCATCATAACTGCTTGTGAAACCACCCCTCCTCCTTGCTTAACCAAGCCACAGGGAATTGCAGCTCCCTAGGGTTGGCTGCAAAAGTGATCAGGAGCAAATATTGGAAAGATAGTGGGATTTATTAGTCCAAGTGACGGAGAGCTGAACAAATAGTGGCTGGGGGAGGGACTGGGGAGCAAAGGAATTTGACAATTAGCAGTGCATAGAAGACTGAATGGTGAATAAAGTGCTGTTGTTTCTGCGTTGCTGTTTTTCAGAAGAGATTTTTGTGTTGCCTTGTTATGATTAGGACTATTCTGAGCATAGGGTGTTTGATTTTGTCATCTTTTTGATTATAAATCTAAGACTCTGGGAGAGCATCTACTCTGACCCTTTGCTAGAAATGGGCCTTAACATTTCACTTGGTGGTCCAACACCATCATATCTTTAGAGAGTATGCATCTTCCAGACTATCCCTGTGCTTTCCTGGAAGCCAGCTCCTTTTGTTCCTCATCATCTTGTTTAAAATATCATGTTTATAACAAGGATTTGTTGTTTCCCTGTCACTGGTGGTTGCTATGTGTTTCTCTAAGATGAAAGCCTGCTCAGTTTATTCATTTGTTTGAATTTTTGCAAGCTTCTTCATTTACCTGTGTGGTGGTTGATTCCCTTTCCCCTTTAGAGATAGTGTCTTTGTAAGAGTTTTTTTTTTTTTTTTTGGGCTAAAGTCCTTATTGTTTAGGACTGAATTCAAGCCCCCCTCTTGACTGATAATTAATACCCTTCCCCATATTTCCAAGCCAGCGTACTTTCACAGAAAGTTTAGCTTTCCTTTTCTATTTTTCACTGTTTCTAATATGCTTCCTCTAATTTTTAGGCTTACCAACCGTTACCATGTTTTGAATTTGTTCCTGTGAGGGCTCCAAATGCCCATTTGCAATAAACTAACTGACTCTGTATCTGTGAGACAGTTACAGAGGATTATTAAGTGTGAAAGAGAATACCCATTAGAAGTAAACTGTGGATAGTATAACCTTTAAAGTAAGACTATGCATTTTATGTATTATATATGTAGAATATCTCTTTCTGACCTTAGTTTTCATTAGTAAATTTTATTTTCAGTTCTTTACTGACCAAGTTGTATAGTTTTCCAACCTTTGGCACTTTGGCTAATAATAATCCGAATTCTCTTGAGGAATTCTAAATTTCATTTGCATTTTCTCTTTGTAATTTTGCCCTCCTGGGTTACAACTGTTAGGCTTTCCTGTAACATTTGGGAACTGTTCTTTAAAGTTGTTGACTTTGGAACTGCCCGTGTAGGTCGTAATCCAGGACATGGTTACTGATTACTGCAACACAGTACAGCTTCCATCCCAGTGATTTATTACATCTCTGTATGTCTGCATATCTGTTACTCTGTCTTGAACAGGGTATCTCTACTGATGGTAAGAGGTGAAAACTCTAATGGTGTTTTCTGACTGCCTGGCACCCGAAGAAAAGCCCCTTCACAGCAAAATAATTTTATTTCACATACTGGATGTGCATGAGGATGAGTGCATCCCTACCATGTGAGAACAGCCTTACTAATCATGCACAGTTTCTTTGTCACCCCTTCATCCCCAAACTGCTCAGGTGCAGAGCTGTACCTGTGAAACAACAGTGAAACTGAGCAGCACCATGACTTTGTTGGGCCATGGGATATGCAAACTGTGCACAACATGACCCTCCACCTCTCTGTGCTTCTGATGCAGAGTCCAGCATGAAGAACCAGCTTGGGAATCCAGCTGAGTGTTGAGAGCACAGAGCAAGCACAGGGACAGCCTTCAGGAGCTCTCAGACATGTCAGCATCTGCCCTGCTGATTGCCAGAGCCTGTGCTGAGCTGTGCAGTTCCAGTGCTTTGCACTGCCCTCCAGCTTCATTGGTCTTCAGTGGTGGGAGTCAGGGAAACTGTAGCTCTTGCAAATGAGGCTTTGCTTTCCTGTTGATACTGTATAGTGTACATAATTTAACCGTCTATTTCAGTCTCTTTTGAACTTTCAACTCTAAGGAATAGGTGACATTGGAAAAGTACTGCTTTGCCCTGTAGAATACTAATTCCAGATATAGTAAGAACAATTATAAGGCAAACTCAGTATTTTCGTCTAAGATCTTAAATGACATGGAGATATGGTGAAGAAGAGAGTGAAAGACTGTTTCCAAGGTCTGGAACTGAGAATGGTGTAGGGATGGGGAGTGTAGCTGTGCCATGATAGGCAGGCAGGGAGAGATTTTAGTGCACCTTCTGAGATGGACCAATTCTTTGTGGGTATGGACAAAAGATTAGTAAAGTTTTGAACAGTAGCAAAGTTGAAAAGTAGTGTCTCTTATGCACAAATATCTCTGAAGGTAGGGTAGACTTCTGTGCATGAGTTTGAGAGAAGAGGAAGACCTGGAGGTGGGAGGAAGATAAACACTCAGCCTATCAGCTCAGACTTCCTATAGGCTTGGCTTGTGTGAAAGTACTCTGGAAAAGCCCAAACAGACAAATATTTATATGGTTAAGACATGGGATGGACAGGAAGATGTTTCCAAAGGCCTGAGAAATCTAAGTTCAGTTTAGTAGCTTCTTCTTAAAATGGTGAATTATGAAGGAAAAATTTGTAGCAGAATATTACTATGGGGAGGCCATGGACATTTGGTTGCTTTTGCATTAGCACAGAATATGTTTAAACTTTCTCTAGACACATTTTCCCATTCTGGAGTATTGTCATGTTAGAGGAGAAGATGAGATCTTGCTGTATCTGAGTTCGAATGAAGAATTATCAAGAAGATATCAGAGAAAAAAATAAAAGAGGAATTTCAATAACATGGTGAGCACTTCTCTGGGCTAAATGTTCTATCGTACCCAGTTAGTGACCTCACGAAGAAGACTCCAAAGTTCACATTTCCTTTGCCAAATATAAAAAGAATGTGGTTTCTACCTAAATAAATATTCATTACAGTATTTTGTTCAATTCATAATGTCATTTTACCTCAAATAATGATGAAAAATGGAGAGATAGTATATATGTGTGTATTAATGCTAAATGACACGAGTTTCCATTTAAAAAGTTTTCTTGGAAAAACCATCCCCTCCAGTACTGAAAGAACTGGAGCTATTGCTCTATATAAAAATTTTAAGTGACTATAAAACCTGTCTATCCAAATTAACTGCATGAAATTAATTCCATGAGAAAGGGTTAATATGTCATTATTATAATAATTACAAGTCTTGGAAAAAGAAGCATTGCTAAGTGAGAAAAAAAGTGTTGCATTCAGTTCAAGCTCTTTTTGAGAGGTTGCATTTATTTTTTTTTAACTATTCTACATTTTGCTTCTGTATTTCTTCTGTAATTCAGTGTGAGGACGAAAAACATACCTTCCACAGTGAACCCCTACTGTAATAAGAATTACAGAAATGGGCAATAGTGCTTTTATACTTCTATAGATGTATAACATTTATTTTTATCTACCTATATATATATAATATTTAAAACTAGTCCTTTCTCTCTTGTCAGTGTGTTGTGCCATATGGTGCCGAGCAACATGCCAGATGATAAAAATATTCCTAGAACATATGATATCATCAGTCAATTCAAGAGGGGTGAAACTTCTTGACCAAAGCATTTGTGGCTTTGATACATTTTCCTAGGTGTAAAGTGTATATTTTGAAATGATGAAGTGTGTCCAAGAGGTCTCCTTTGAATTTGCATAAGCAAATTCTAAAATACCATCTTAGAACATTTTGCTTGTTAAAAAACATAGAAATTAAATAAATTTTGTTTTAACAAAGGAATTCATGGTAAAGCACTTCTTTTCATAGCAAAAAATGAATCACTACCTTCCTTTCAATATATATTGGTGGTTGCTGTGGTATTGGAACCATGCCACGAAGAATGGCATCTCTCCATCTCCCTTCTCCACTTGCAGAGAAGTCAGAAAACAGTGCTTGGTCAGAGGATGTTCATGATTGGTACAGACAGCTATCTGTACAGAATTGGGAAAAGACCATGTGTCCCCAGGGAAAAAACCTAAAACGTGACAATATTAACTATTATGGTTTTCTGTCAGAATAACTGAAGTAACTGAAGTTACTCTGATGTTAATTCTGGGATTTACTTACTTTATGTTGAGCCTCTTTCTTGTTTTAATCTCTTTGCGGAAAAGATTGAAAAAAGAGAATATTAAGTATTTTCCCTTGGCAGTGGGAATTGTGGTCAAGAGGCCTGCTCCAGGGAGATGGTGGGTCTTTCTTCAGAAAATACTCCCAGGATGCTACAAAGCAAATACAAGACCATATGAGCCTTAGGGATAATGCTGCAGGAAAAGTGGTCTTTGTAATGGGCTGGGCAATATATGCTGCAAATAACAAATTTACAGGCCAAAAGTGCCTATGCAACAGTGTCTTTAAATGCCAACCAGTCCTCTGTTCATTTTGTGTTTGTCATGGGATGACTATTAAGGGGAAAAGTCTCAGCTTTGAGTTAGGACCTAAAAACTATGTTGGTTGATTCACTGGTATCATGTCTGTGTCACTGGACTCTTTCTTCCTGCTTGTCTTCCTTCATCTTTTTCCTTACAGTGTTTGCATTATATCTGAGAATTTCCTCAGCTGTCAGGTCTGGGGGTCCTGGGTCAGTATTTATTTTTGACTCACCTTAAAACTTAAGTGTGTGTTGCAGCATTCTTGTTCCATATTCCCTGTTTTTAGATTTCCAGTCCTTAAGTCATCCTCACTTCCCATCCTCTCAAATATGTGTTAGGGACTTCATTGACCTTTTTGTGGTAAAAAAAAAAAAAGTCTTACAAGAATTCTTGAATATCACAGAATAAAGATCTCAGTTATATAAGGCATGGTTTAAAATAAACTGTCTGGTCTGATTGTAAGAATCTAATTTGTAGAATGAATGAATGAATTGGGCCTCAATGAAAAGTAGCATTCAGAAGTGTGGTTAAAAATCTGTTTTGTGTGTTGGTGAGGCTGAAATCTCTGATGTTACAGTCTCACCCGTTTTCCATTTATCCATTAAGTTCCCAGAGAGAAAGGATGCGTATTTATACCTAAAACCATGAAAAAACATGTATATGATAAAAAGGAAGGTGGGTTTTTTTTGCACAAATTGAAGGGGGGAAAAAAGGGTTCAAAAATTTATACAACAGGGAGCAAAATGTAAATGCTATCATAAATTATTGTCTTCTGTACCAGCACATGTGCTGTTGATGTAATGGAAAAAAATGCAGTCTATACTTCCAGCCTATATTTTTCAGCCTTTCCTTGTTGTGAGTACTTGCTCTTTTACATATTTAATGGTTCTCTGTAACAAGGTCTTTAAACCCATTAACCCATCAGCAATTTGCTTTTACAGGTTAATATACTTACAAATTATTTTGTAATAGAATATCCTCATTAAAGGGCAGATTTATTAACAACTCCCCCTCCACAACTCCCGATTTTTTTCTTTGAAGCCACAACGTGCCTACTTCAGTGCTTTTACATTGACCAATTAGTTTGGCAAAGGTGTGCTTTGCCTTGTGCTTGAGCTTGTAACCTTTTGAGTGTCTCCAGAGGTGCATCACACCACAGACATTTTAATAACTCAGACACTTTATGGTTGTTCAAATTTTGTATATTTAATGCAGAACTAAATGGGATGCAGATCCAGAACCAGCTAGATTATATCACCTTTTAGAATTTGTGGTTCTCTTCTGGAGAGCTGTATTTACCATGCTGACATTATTTGCTCAGAGTTGCTGCTTACAGCTGTTCTTTTCCTAGAGTCAGACTTGTACTCATCATTTGTGAAACAGAACACATGACTTTTCCATGTCTGCATTTGACAATATAACTGCAGCATCACAGAATCGGCCAGGTTGGAAGGGACCAGAGCATCTCATCTGGTCCAGCCTCTGGGCTCAAGTGGGGTCAGCCCAGAGCACATGGCACAGGATTGCGCCCAGGTGGTTCTTGAGTATCTCCAGTGATAGACCCCACAACCTTTCTGGGCCACCTTTTCCTTTGCTCATCTGCACAGTAAAGAAGTTCCTCGTGTTCAGGTGGAACTTCTGTGCATCAATTTCTGCCCATTGCCTCTTGTCCTTTTGCTTGTCACCTACTCTGGATGCTTACTCACATTAAAGAGGTCCCCTCTCTGTCACTGGGCCTGCTCTAGCAGCTCCATGTCTCTCTTGTACTGTGAATCCCAGAACTGCACACAATACTCCAACTGTGGCCTTGCCAGGACTGAGGAGCAAGCTACTAACTCAAATTTTGAAAATACAGCCAACCCTCTTGTATTATTTCTTCTCCAACCCAAGATCAGGGGTACAGATTCTGTATAAGCTTGTGGTTCTCCTATGGGTATGAGCTTATCCTTTGCCTGCAACATCTGAATACCATTGCTGAGGTCCTCTAAGCCAAGGTGAACAGGGACAAATCATGTTGCAAATATGATCCACTCCTTTCAGGGAAAATGGAAGTAATTGTCTGCATTTAAAAGCAAAAGACCTTAAATGATTTCTTAGTGGGATTCAGATACCTAAAAATATTCTTTATCACTAACTTTAGTCTGAACTAGGCCAGTATGTCAGAGCAAAAGACATGTATGTGATTAAGTGCTAATATGATCTATGCTCCATCTACTTCAAAAAAGAATTAAGCAATACTTAAAAAGTTATACAATCGTTTTTCACCTCCTTTCTGAGGATCTTGTCATCTCAGTAATTCGGGGCTAGACAGCATTATTGTCCATAACCCACTGATGAGGGGAATGAGGCATGGATTGAGACTTTAAAGATGCTGTTAAAGGAAGTAAATGGGTTCTGGACTAGCATGGGGCTCGACTGTGCAGTCACAGTTAGATACCACAGGAGCCGTGTCTGATCCATTTCCAATCCGTGGCAATCCTATACATTGGATCAGATAACGGGTGCTGCTGGCCTCTGCATCCTAACATTTATTAGTTTGCTGTCTTATTATTGTAACCTGCAGGCCATCTCAATTAATTCTCAAGAATAACCAACAGAAAGGAGAGAGAACCACTGTCTAAACAAGTAGGAGCTAACGAGGCTGTGCGATGCTCCATGCGGCTCTGGGGCAGGAACCTGCCTCGACCATCTTGGCAGGTGCCCCACTTGTGTAAGCTCAGCTAGGCTGCCTCTGGGCTGCAGCTGGGTTGTTTGCTATATAATGCACCTAAAGAAAGCAAATCAGGCACAGTTTGCCATGGTATTATTATTTCTTTATGTTTGTGAAAGAGTTAATAAACCTTCACAACCTTAGCTAACCACACTAAATATATTCCATGGGGCTCTACAGTCTCCTAAGTGGTGAGGAGTAACTGGAGACAGAAAAGCTCAGAAGCTATAGGCAGTGGTGAAAGGGATTTGTGGGCCCTTATAACCTTGAATATTCATTCTCACAAGAGCTCACATTTTTAGAAGGTAGAAAAACATGGTTATGAGCACAAAAATAAGTAGGTTTGTATGGGTTAGTGCACTTGGTTCACTACACAAGCAAATGCATATCTCAGTACCTAATTACCTCTCCTGAAGTGTAGTTATGCAATGCATCCACCCACTTGCTATAAACCTGAATGAAGATATAGGCTGCATATAGGTTGTTTACATTGCAAATCTCTGCCTCTTTTAGAAAACCCAACTTTTACTCGCTTCATATGAGCAGCTCAGAGGATTTTAAGAATTCATCTTAACAGAAAGCAGATGGTTTCAGAAAGCTGAAATGAAGAAGGAAAAGGAAGAAGTTGAACATCAAAACTGAAATATATAACATTAAGTGGAAGCTACCATGACAGATTTTTTTTTGGCTTTGAAGACAGGGCATTACACCAATTAGTTTTGTGTCCTGTTATGCAAGTAAAAAGAAAGTGCTAAACATGTTTTTAAAGAGATTATTTTTTTTTGTATCTGGGAAATGTTCAACAATAAATTGCAGAGGTTAGCATTCCTTCTTTGATTGTCTGTCTCATTAGGAAATGGTGTCTGATTGCTGTACCTGAGTTTTCCCTAGCACCTCCACTTGGAAAACCCCATGTTTCCTGACTGTGCAAGACCCCAGGGCTCTTGTCTTCATAATAAAGTGAAAGAGGCCTTTACCTCCCAGACATGGGAATGCAAAATTCTCCAGTGTCAGCAAGAGGACTGTGTCTTTCTGCTCAGTTCAGCCTCCATCTCCAAAGATATGTCCTGCCTCTGTGAGACTCTGTGGATTAAGGAGCTTCAAAAGGACACTTAACAGTCGTACTGTGAAAATCAACAGACTGTTTTAAATTATCAGGAAGAGTAATTTTCTCTCTCAGTATCAATATTTCCTTATTAAAAGGAGAGGACAAGATTTAAATATAGCATAAAACTTCCAATACTGTGTAGTATTTCTTGGAGGACTGTGTTTGCTATGTTTATTTGCCTCAGGGGTAACACTTTTTTATGTACATTGTGAGGCTCAATAGTCTGGCAGCAGCAGCGCTCAGAGTGCTTTTCTTGATACTGTGCATCTGTCTCTGTTATGGTATCTATAGCAAAGTTGGTAGGGAAGAAATAGATATTGAAGATGTCTCTGGACTCAGTTTTTCTGTGTTGCTGTAGTTAGGGTTTTTAAAGGGTTGTAATTAATTTTTGTGAAAGCGAAAATACCAACCTTTTTTGCTTGTGGCTATTCTTAAAGAAAGAGTGATAAAAAATTCCCAGAGGAAATTTTGCTGTAAATACTGTGAGGACTAATTACTGCCTATTGCTTCTACATGCATAAATAATCTTCTGGGGCTTGTGTGGGAAGGATCATATATGCTTTATCTGTGATACTATTTGGTCAACATGACTTTTTATTATTTGAATATTTATTATTATATTCTGTCATGAACTGTTGGTCTCATCTTAAGAACCAGAAGTGATGAATATGAGTATAATCCATGTTGTTCATATTTGACAATGTCGCTACTTGTCATTATGATTTTTGTTCTGAAAGTTCATCTTTAAGTAGATGATGTAAGTATTGTGAGTGTATCTTCTCCTTTCCACCTTCATTTCTATAGAGACTACCAGTGACTACATGATGCTGCTATTGCTACTTGTGCTCTGTGTACTTTCAGAGCAGACCCTCAGCTTCCCAGTAGAAAAATATTTCAAAACAGGGCACTGTAAATTGCAGTGATGACAGAATATTCAAATGCCCAGATAGGTGAGGAACTGATTGTGAAAGAAAGCTTTTGTTCTTTAAACTTCACTCATGAGCAGGTGATTCCATGTTTAAAATACTCCACTCCAGAGATACTTATTTTTGTTCACGCTCAGGAAGTTGATATTTGCAAACCACAAACATTAGGCAGTTGTCTAGCAGCAGTAGCAGAAGCACCATTGGTGTGTATCTCCATAAAAATGTAGTTGCTGATTATTATTGGGGAAAAATATATATATCTGTACATATTCTCCATATCTTTGTGTGCTATATAGAGAAAGAGATATTCAGAAAAGGGCTAGCTATCTACATGGCTTATTAAGATCTACGCCTTCTGTTGCTTTTCTTCTTCACAGGTTAGCTAGGGATATAAATAGAAAAAGAAAACTATTTACTCAATGGAATTTTTTTTTCAGATTCTCCACTAATCTATTTATATGCTGGTTCAGAGTATTGTGCCTGTAGCTATTCTGCAGTTTCTGAAGATGGCAACTTGCTTCAAAGGCTGATGAAAACTTAAACTGGAATGTTTCCAAGTTGGAAAGCCACTTTCTGGTGACTACAAGAAGTCAGCATTATTGAAGAAAGTAAAGCATAGTAAGCCTTGCATTAGCACAGGACTGTACCTAGTGAATATAGGTTTTCAATGGCAAGAGCAGTGGCTTTGTTATGTATTGATTCTTTGGCTCTTAGTAGCACTTATGAGTTGGTCTGGGTAAGTTTTCACTGAAATCACTGCTGTAATCAGTGTCAATATTGGACAGCCTGATCCTTAGGTCCTGTTTGTGAGGTCAGGTGGTTAGCTTGTGCTCTGGATGCTTTCCTATCCTAGAGTGCCCACATGGAGAGCTGAACAGGAATAGTTGGTCTGTTTAGAGTTCATAGCCTAATTTGTTCATATTGAAAAGTTCTGAATGCTTTTGAGAACAGTTAGCACTGGCTTATTCTGGGGTCAGTACTGGTCCCACCTAGCCCAAAAGAAATTGTGGTAACTTCATTGCTGGAGGAATGCCATTCATCCCCAGAGTCCACAGGTAAAATCCGCTCTGGACTGAACTCCTCCTTCTTGCACTTTGAAGCAGTTTGTGTCCTTGGATTTGCCAGGAGATGAGCATTTCCTTTTTTCCTTTTATTCCTCCTTGTGGGCCATGTTTGCTGGTGGCTCGTATAAATAATACAGAGAACCTACCCTGAGATTCATCTGACTGCATGTACAATTTGTGGAGGGGAGCACTTCTAAAGCATGGTTCATCTCATTTGAAGTAAGTCTAAAACAGATTAGATAAACTGCAACTCAAAAGGAGATGGCTAATCCAGATGTGTCCTGGTGTGTCTCTGCCAGAGCTGGCCACATGTATCTAGCCAGGAATTTGTTCTTGCTGCTCTTAAAAACTGTTCATTCTGATAGCACATGTGCACAGTGTTTCAAACTGAATTAAAATTATCCTGGAAATTCGGTATCCAATGACTTTTGCAAACACTTTTGTGTTTTTCTAAGCCCTCCTGAGGATAAAACTAATTTTGTGTGAATGTCCCAAGTACAATTGCTTCTTGATTTGTAACAGCTGCTGCAAAAAAAAGGAGTCTTTTACATTAGCAATTCTGGGCAGACACTCAGATTTTAAACTCTTGGTTACTCTATTCTTTCTCCTCAACTTTCTCGAGGGACCAGCAAATTAAAAAAAAAAAAAATTTGGATATGTGTAAGATTTTGTGCAAACCAACAGGCTTTGAGCTTTCTGGAGGGATGCAACAAGTGCATGGAGATTGGAAATCTAATTTGGAGACATGATGTTATGAGAGTTTAAATGAGGAAAGAAATTTAAAATTTCGTTTAAAATTTTACTGGTGCAAATATTATTTAAAAAAAAAAAGAGTTTCTTAGATGGTCAGTAGAGGGCAGGCATATTTTATTTCTGAAGAACCTTTGCCCGCTATTTTGTGCAAAGAATATTTGCTCTATCTTCAGGTTTGAGGAGTGTAAGTCTACTTTGTCATATCACCGTGATATAAATCAGCAGTAGTAATTTAAAAAGACATTGTCAACCCCTTTGAGGAGCTAAATGTCCATTTTAAAGCAATTGGAGGATATGAGTTATGACTACAGGCATTTAATTTCTGTGTTTAGATTGTAAAAACCATGGCATAAAAAACCTGAAATACTGCCTCTACCAAGTACTAGATAAGAATCATTTCTCTGCTGAATTCTGTAAAATGCAGTCGTTCTTTCTGATGTGAACTACTATATCACTAATGGTGTGGAAACACACTCTTGAAAGTCATGATTGTTTAAATCTTCAGCTCAGTAACAGAGATTCTTCTTGAAAATCTGACTAGCCAAGCGACTTTAAACCTAAAGGAGCAATGCCTCTTTTAATTTCTACCTGCCTTCCTCTGTAATTGAAACAGTGTTTGTATTTCAGCTGGACAGAATACCTAACAGGTTCTGAGTACAGGGTAAAATCAGTGTCATATTTGATTAGCTCAACAGAAAAAATTAAAGCGGATTTAAAGAAGCATTTATTCTGAATGAGCTCATTTTCCCCCAGATACATTTAAGCCCTGAAACAAAATGTAGACAGGGTATTTTCTGGAAACACGTTAATATAAACACATCTCTAATATTGTTATGATATACCACTTTTAAGACTTTGTAATGAGATTTATTCTTTAAGAGAATGAATGATTAAAAATACATGTTGTTCCTGTAAAAGACTGTCATTTTTTTTTGCCTGTGTGTAAGTGTGCATACTCATACATTAACTCTATTTATATTTGTAATCAAACTTACTACAGTGAACCTACACATGTAAGAAGCAGTAACATGAGACATGGGTCATATCATCTATCATTTCTTTCTGTGACTTGACAGGTCCATTTTTTTCTGGCAAGGTTGATGTTCACATAGACACCTTTAATTAGGATCAAAAATAGTTTGAAGATTTGTCCCAAAATACGTGGTTTGCATTCATTTTGTCCTCTCTGTATCCATCAAAAGAAATTTGTTAGATTTCAGAACTATTCCAGCTAGAAGAAGTGAATACTCTGGAAGATGTTGGCTACCAGCTCCAACTTCATAGGCTTTGGAATGGGTGCCACGTTACCTTCGTTACGATCAAGACAGACGTGTGTGACTGAGATGCTGAGGTCCTTGAGTCACACCTGCAACTGAAAATGAAACCAAGTTTGTGGGATTACTTCTTGTTCTTTTTAAAGAAAAGCTGTGGCCTTACAGGCAAGGAGCTGAATTTTTATGCTACTCATGCCTTCCAGATGGTCTCTGGGATTAATTTCAATTTTTCGTTCTAGAAATTAATGGAGGTCCATATTTTCGTGCAATCCAGCTAGATACTGAGATGATGAATCTCTGTAAGAAATGAAAGCTGATTGAAGAGATGCAAATGTTAGAAACCTCAAATGATTTCAATCAAAATTGGACTTGCTATCATGTGGGTACATGTTACTAAATTAACTTCAATTTTATCTACTTGTGTCTTCGTTGAAGTCATCTAGGCAGATGGAAGAACTGTCCATATGCGGCCTATACCATATACAAAATTTACAGGATATACTTTATTCTAATCTTGTGCTTAACTCCTAAATGATCTAGTGTTATGTTTCCTATGAAATACTGAGTATAAAATCTGAACCTTCTGCTTCATGCTTTTAGGTGACTGGATTTTACAGCGCTCAGACCAGATAGAAAGCCTAATTCTTCATTGTGTATTGTTCTGTAACAGTGATGACACTGCAGCAATTTATTTGAAACCATATGGGTCTTAATTTAAAAAATGTTTTTTCTGTCTATAATGAAATAACCTTTATCAAGCCAACAAGTAAGTTTCAAAATTTTAATGCATAAGCTTTCAAAAATGACCTTTTCCTTTATTTTTTTTGTCTTTGACTTGAGATAGTGAAACTACTGTAGTGTAAATTCCAAGATTACTTGCACTGACAATGTCAACTTGAAACTTAGTAATTTCATAAAAAAATAGAGCTAGTAGTTTCAGGAAATGTTTCTATTTCCATGTTACCTTGCCAGTTTCTGTAGTTCTGCTGTTATATTTTCCTCTTTAATGATTTTTATATCCTGTGTTGGACTGTAAGGCTGTCATAAAAGCAGTGGAAAATTCATTTATGCAGTTTAACACTGAGACAGACTTTAAACAAAATTATACTTTTAAACACAAATTCTTAAGTGAATTTTTTACATTAATTCTTTTTTCACAAAGTAAACAGAGATTAGAAAATATAATTCTTTTATTAGTGTTGCCTATAAATGCAAACCTATTTATTATTACATTAGTGCTGAGCATGGTAAAAGCCTGAAATACTTTCTCCTGCAAGAAACTGCATCATGAAAACAAGACAAACAGATGGCCATAGAGGAAACAGAGAAGAACAGGCATGGACTGCTCTACAGAAACTCAAAGATTTTCATCAAGGAATACTGGAACAAGTATTCTTGTTAAGACCATAATACTGGTCTTACTGAATGTTTTCAGTACCAGCTTAAAAAAAACTGGAAATGCTGTTTTAGCCTCTCTGGGTTTTGTTTTTTAAGACTGAGGGCTCTGGTACATGTAGGCTGCCATGTAGCATACGTTAGCTGTCTACCATATCCTCCTTAGAAACGGTACTTGGACCACCTGGGGTCTCCAGCAGTTGCAAAATCACTCATGTAAATAAGGCTGAGGAACAGGCGTGACCAGAGTCAAGTGTGAGCTGTCCTTCAGGGCTGTGGAGGCTTTTGGCTGTGAGTTCTCATGCTTGGTCTTCCCTGTCTATGCTCACTTGTTTTCAGAGGTGCTGCCATGGCTTTTCCCATGGCCCTGCCTGCCTCACTCCTCTCTGATGCCCTGGCACCTCTGCCGTGCAAGGGATGAGACGTGTTGGAGCAGACATGAATGGAAACAGCAGTGTGGGAAGCTGGATCGACATAACCCAGACAGTGTTGCAAAATGAAGTGCAACACTTAGTTTAATATCTGTATAAAAACCTGTATGCTTAAAAAGACTTATGGAAGGGAACTGAGAAATAGTTCCTATACAGTAAGACAGGGAGAAAAAAAGGCATGACAAGGGATGAGAGATGAGTCTGTGGGGGAGGATGGATATGTTGGAAACCTAGAGGAGTAAATAGGAAAAAAAGTAAGAGGAGGGCTGAAAAGAAGAGATAGAAAGGAGGAAGAAAATAATTTCTTGTTTATCTCTTGCATAAAAATATGTGCATGAGAAAGAACTCATTTGAATATTAGGAAAATGTAAATAATTGGGAAAGATGACTGGGAACCATTAAACTGGAAGTAAAACAGAGAGGGAAAGGGCTTTCTTGTTTGGGTTTTGTTTTGCGATTTTTTTTCTTTGGGTTTTCTTTTTTTTGGCAACAGAATGCTCCCAGATTGCTGCTCTCCACCCCACCCTTTTTTTTTTTTTCTTTTTCTCCTGATTTCACAATATACTCTCATTCTCTAAACTGAGGTGGGATTTATGACTTCCCATAATATTTATTACTCTTATTGCAGTACCACTCAAAATCTCAAGCAAGGTCAGGACCTTTCTGGGAAAGAGGCTGTGAAAACAAAGAAAGATGATAAATTTTGTGTTCTGAAGCCTTGTTCAAAGGCTATTTGAAGCCTGGTTCAAAGCTGTTACAAGCAATGTGAAGACTTCTTTTACTGTGACTGAGTGGGTAACATTCTAAATGGTCTAGAAAACTAAATATTTTTCTGCATATTGCAATAATGTGTCACTAGGAGAGGTGAAGCCAGCCCTGGAAGTCTGAGCAGCAGAAGTCTGAGGTAATTAATCCCAAGGTGCAAGACCAAGTATTGGCCTTATTGGAGAAAATGGAAATAGGATTTCATCCGTGCAGCTTCCCAGACAGGAATTAGATTAAATTGTTCTTCTAGATCTAAATGATTCTTATACTGTAACAAGGTAATGTGAGTGTTTAACTGCAAGAGGGTCCTACTGTAGAAGTTGGCCGGGTTTTGTTGGTTCGATCTTAAACTGTAAGCCATGTTTAATGTAAGCAGAAGGAGCATGGCAGGGCTGAAGAAAGTCAGACTTGTCATTAATTTCCTGGATACTCCTTTTTACAGTTGCCAAGTCCAGTTTAGCCCTGGTTTGATCCCCCAGAGTAATGTTAGGACAATTCATAAGCACCTAGACAATAATCAGGTGATAAAAAACAGCCAGCATGAATTTGTCAAAAATAAGTTGTGTCAAACCAATCTCATTTCCTTCTTTGACAGAGTAACTGGCCTAGTGGATAACAGAGAACCAGGAGATGTGATGTATCTTGACTTAAGTGAGGCTTTTGACACTGTCCAACATGACATTCTTATAAGCAAGCTTGAAAAATATGGCCTAGATGAAATCGCTGTAAGTGGCTGCAAAGCAGTTGAAAAGTGTTCTCAAAGAGAAGTTATTGGTGGTGCCCTTCCCAGCTGCAGCAGGAGCCCCTCACCTGGCTTTGCTGAACAGACTCTTCCACAGAAAGTTCTGTTCTCTGATCCATCTAATCCATCATTCAGAATGCTAATGAGAAAATAGACTTTCTTTTTTTTCATAGAGTCGGGCAGGGGCAGGCAGGGAGGTTTGCAACACTTCAGAGTAGTGAGTCGGTTCAGAAGCATCTGTTTAAAAATTGACCAGGTGGATTTTTGGTAAAGAAATACAAAATACTGCTCACAATACAGTAAATGCATAAAGACAAAAGGTAGAAGTGACTGGAAGGCAGAAAACTGTCTGGGGCTTTAGGAGATCACAAGTGAAATACAACTCACAAAGGACATGCTATTGCAAATAAAGCACCTCTTTTTTCGGGATTCTTTAACAGGAGTGTCATGTGTAAGACATGGGAAGTAATTATTTTGCACCATATGGTGCTGGTGAGGCCTCAGCTGGAGTATTGAATCCAGTTTTGGGGACTGCATATAAAGAAAGATGTAGATAAATTGGAGAGTTTCCAAAAGAAATCATGAGGAAATCAAGAATTTTAAAAGAATGATTTAAAATGAAATGTTCAAAAAGTTAGTTTTGTGTAGAATATTTATGCCCCTTGCCCCTTTTTATGCAGCAGAGGGGTTAAACAATCTTCTGAGGTGTCTGAGAGTTCTGTTTTAGTAGTCCTAGCTGTAATATCATCAATCTGAATAACATGCTCACCTCAGTAACACTTAGCTGATGTTATAGCAGAGGTATGGGAGAAGTTCTGAAAAAGGAAGCAGACACTAGAAATGGCTTCAGAGGGTCTCTCTGTGCAAGTTCAGCAGTAAGGAAGAGTTTATTGGGAAATTATAATCCCGTATTTAAAACTGACATCATTAGTAGTGTAGAGAAAAGCTACTTTATACATGATGACTATATTTGTGTATGGCTACATGGACTAAAATATCTTCATTTTTATAAGTTGGTACTATGTCTCACCACTCAGGGATTCCCTGCGGTAAAGTTTTCATTGCTGGAGATTTCTGATTGGATTCAGAATAAAATTTCCCTGAACTGAAAGCAATAGATTAAGCACAATGTTTTTAGAAAAAAAAAAATTAAGAAGAATATAAGTCCACATTCACAGTATATGGCCAGATTTTTCTTTCTTTCTGTTATGACTATTTTTCAATTCAAAAAAACATCTGCTGAGTTGTATCCTTTAGATATTGGAGTATTGGCAAAGATGATTGCTGACCCTTTCTTTCTGTTTCTTTGCTTTTCTTTAGAGCTATGTGACACGCACTTGCATAGAGCTGCCAGAAAGTTCCCAGCATTTGGAAGATTCAGTCCCATGTGATCCGCTGAAAAGCAGAGTTAGAGTGAGCATGACGATGCAGCAGCTCAGCTCATTGGACTAATGCAGTGCCAAGTATGGCATTTATCTTTGCTGTGGAAAAATCATGTGGCCCAACAAAATATTAATAGATCAGTAATAATCTTTTTAAAATGTTAAGTGAGGAATAATAAATATAACCATCTTTTTTTTCAAAGAAGCCAAATCCTCTTATCCACCCTCAAGAAGAGTTCGACTTTTCAATGTGACTTAATGGAGTTTAAGTGACCCCAAAGTTGTAAGGATTTCTGGAGCAAATTGGAGTAATGCATCCTGTGAAGGATAACACTGCCTGGACATCCCAGAAGGATAATACTTCCCATTTCTCATCTTTAGGTTAGGCTTTGTGGCTGGTGGAGCTGAGGAGCCATTGTCCTTCATGTCCCTCCAGAAAAGTGTGACACAGCCATGTTCAAGGGAGCACAGACCCTCAGCTTTTTAATAGCACAGCTTATTTGCCTTGGAGGCTGCTTAGTACTGGTGACTTGGTTGGAAATGATGTGAGTGTGTCCATAGGTATGAGCTGGATTTATATAATAGTGCAGTCTGTGCCTTTCTCAATACAATGCCTCAAAAGCATTTGTGGTTTAGCCTGAATAAAACAAGCAAGCAAAAAATATCTCTGTTTCTTAGATACACACAAGCAAAAAAAAAAAAAAAGAAGGACCTGGTTTAATACACAGCAAACCTCAGGCAGCTCAAAGTTAAACTTCCCATTCAATTACTAATTCATTGCTTTTGTTTGTGGGTATTGCAGTCTATGTGGTTGGTGAGATTACCCGCTGATTGTCATTTTTCATAGTGGTGCTGCTATTCCACAGAAGGAGTTAAGACTGAAGCTTCCTTTAGTGCTTGCACTTTGCAGTGTTACAGGGCACGGGGAAGTTGTTTTGTGTATGTGCAAGGGGGGCTGCACGTGGGTGCGAATTAATAGAGTTTTTAAATGTATTTTTAATTTTTATCTCCAAGCAATGCTCTATTATCAGCTAGATGATAAAATGTCTTGAATAGTTGACTCTAGGGCTTTCACTAAACTGCCCATGAATGCTGAAACCATCTGTTTTTCTGGACGTTTGTCAGGGTGAGTGTGGCAGAGGCAGCTGTTTGAAAAGGGACGCTTTGGATGATGAACCAGCCCATTGTCTCTGAGCGATGCACTTGCATTCAGCAGCTCTACCCAAGCGTACTATAGAGCAATCAAAATCAAACTATTGTTTGTCCCAATCATATTGATCTGAAAAGAAGGTGGTGGGATGACCGCATTGTAGATGCAAATAGTTGTTTAGAGCAGCTGTATGCTGGCCAATATGTACCACAGTAGGAATCCCACATGGAAGCTAGAGGGCTCCCTGCACCCTACTGGGGACAGAGAAAAGATGATGCCAGATTGAACTTCAGTCTACAGCAAAAAGGAAGGATCTGGACTGTTGGTATTGCTAGTAATTTGCTTTTTACAGTAATGGTTGACATTAACCCTGTAGTGCCTTAGTAACTAAAGCCAATTGTTTGGTTTTTTGTGGTTTTTTTTTTTTGAAAGCACATTGCGAAGAGAGATTATCAAGAAGATAATTACCTAAAGCTACTGCAATGAAATATAGAAGCAATTGGATTGCTTGGATGTCGACTATCAATTTTCTCTTCTATAAAAATTAATTGCATTTTTGTTGTTGTTTTCTATGCGAAATCATTCATGCACTGTTTCAAGTTTTCATAATTTATTTATGATGATGAAAATATAGCAGCTGAATCGAAACATATTGTGGTGTTCGTTTCTCTGTTAAATATAGCTGTCTTATCTCTGCAGAAAGCAGAGGAAAAGATGATCTTTAGTGCATGTAATGAAGATTATAGCTTTTAGTTTGGAGTAACTGAGAAAGCTGCACTTCATCCATTAACATTTTAAGCTTTTTAGTTGTCCTTGTCACTTCATTGCATGCATGCTAATATCTCCTCATATAAAATTTAATCTGTCGAACTAAATGAAGGAATTAGTATCTGAAAGACATCTTTCATTAAGCAATTAACGAATCTTTCTAACAAATCTACAAAAGCATATGTGTTTATATTTAATAAGTATTTGTATGATCAGCCAATTACAATACATAGATACATCTTTTTTGTTTATTTGTGATATTACAAAATCTAAACTTACAATTAAGTTGTGATTATGCTTTTGAAAATGTAATTGTCAACAACTGTGGTTAGGGGACTGCTGTCTTTAAGAATCATATCATAGTCACATAAATCTTAATATTAATTTATTTGTGTAAGAATCTTTTTTTCCTTTCTCTTTGTGATTCATGGATGGAAATGTTGAGGTAGTAAACAATCTGCAGAGGGAACACATTCAAGGATATATCTTTTTAGAATTAGCCATGATGTATAAGTGCATGTAGGAGGGAAGAAAACAAGAGGAGGATGGCAGCCTGGATGAAAAGATGATCACCTGCACCAGCTGCAACATGTTTCTTTTCACAGCTCAGCGTAGCTTTTCAAATGTACTCTCTATTCAGGCTGCTTGCATAATTTAATAAAGGGACACCCCAGACTAACTTAAACTATTACTAAACCACTGTTAGCCTCTGTGTAAAAAGTGAAAAACATGAGTAAAAATAGTGACATTGTCCTTTTGCCCTTGCACAATCATTAATGTATTTGCGAGTCATTTTCTTAGCAGTGTCTGTGAGTGCTTCCTTCCTGGGCTTCCTTCTTGTTTGAATTAATAGTTTTTAGAACACTCCATGTGATTTATAAATGTCCAGATGCTGCAGCACTTTGTACTGTCAATTGACAAGTAACTCTAATATAAAGAAAAAGAAAAGCTACTCAATTTCCTTGAATAAGATGATTATTGCTGTTATTGCTCACTTTTACAGTTTTTTGGGTTTTTTTGGTTTTTTTTGTAAATGAAGTCTTCAATCATGCAGTTGTTTGGAGAAAAAAAAAAACTATGGTAAATCAGATGAGCTATAAATTATACTAGCTTCAAGAAATGTCCAGCTTCCTGTGTGAATTCTGCACTACTGGTTCTTGTTCAGGCACATACAGTGTATACAAAAAATCTAAGCATTTCCTTCTACTAAGTATTGAAGAGTAATATTCTTCAGAAACTTTTACCCTTCTAAGTACATATAGGTCCCTGGCTGTTGGCAGGAAAATTCCACAGAGAGAAACTGGAGATGAATAGAAGAATTGAAACCTCGAGTACTTAAAAAATACTGCACTTGCAATTATCTCCAGGGGAGAGACCTGTGAGTGAGGTGAGTTAGTGAATTATAGGAAGGCACTTGGGTGTTATAAAAATGAATTTGGCCAGTAGAAGGACTTGTTTTTCTTTCCAGACGTCCAAGCAACATTAAGACAGACAGTGTAGCATACTTGATTTGACTCATTTGCTTATCTTTTTCATTAGCATTTTGCTACCTGACTGTTTCAGAGCCAGTTCTCCAAGTGTTAAAATAACTCACCAGCTTGACAGCTATCATATATGTCTGGCAGTATTAACAAAGTGCAATCCTTGCCATGAAGTTAAAAAAAATGTATCAGACACCTACTTGCTGGTTGCCAGAGGACCAAACCTCTGAGCAAGAGAGAGACAGAGGGAATGCTGCACCACCAGTGAAGTTCAGGGATAGTGAGGAGCCAAGACACCTGCTATTTGCACCTCCTGGAAGGGGTGGAGTGGAGGAATCCTGGAAATCTTTGTTTACTCTTGGGGACTTCTTTGTCACATCTCTGAAAGTCTGCTCAAAGTTGCACTCTTTGTGTCAGACTCAGGGCTGTGTTTGCCTCATCCTGTGTTGTAGAGTCTGAAGTCATCTGCTCAAGAGTGCTTTTTAGCTGTGTGCACTGTGCTGCACAATGTACTGATAAAGCCCATTCCTTAGCTGGAAGAGCCCCAGCCTCTCTCAAGCAGTAGCAGTTTCCTTCTGCTTTTAATCTTTTGTTTGCGCTCACACAGTTTCCTGGACATGGGTTTGTATTGCAGTCCTTTTGTTACGTGCCTTGAGCGATTAACTCCAGTGCCTACTTCCAAAGGTACTCAGTTTTACCAAATATTGGTGTAATGACATCACAGTTCAGTTAAAAACAGAGATTTTACCAAGTGCAATTCCTTGATCTGCATTACTTCAGATGGAATTGCACAGACAGGTGCTGCAGAATATCAGTGTTTGGTTATAGTCCTTCTGATCAAGAGCAGTATGAATACATTGATAGACAGAAATCTAAGCCATGGAAAAATAATATGTCACTAGTGTATTGCACTTTAACCTTTTCTCATTACCAGTTTTTAACAGAAAAACTGTGGAGGTGCACTTGGGTAAAATTGTAGGGTTGTGATTTTATGCTGCAGTTATTGAAGGGAATCATTCACCTGTGGTCTCAGGTTAGATTAGATTCTACTTTGGTCAACCCAATGCCCACGTCTACCATGCATTGCAATCAAGTGTGAACATGGGTTGTAAAAGAGATGCAAATAACAATAATGCAGAACTATTAGTACTGTATGTCTGTGTATTATTTGGCTGGGGTTTTATCAGGGAAAAAAATGTGAATTTCTTCTTTAGATCAAGTGAAGGCTCAGATTCTCTGCATCCTATAGGAGACAGGGAAAGAGCCTGATGTAAATAATATTTCTTTGGGATGGGCACACAGAAATAAAGCTTCTTTGACCTTGCTTCCTTTCAGATTATAGTTTGCATTAGTGTAAAAATCTGTGTTTTTCTTTTCTTTTCGTTTTTTTCTTTTTTCTTTTTTTTTTTTTTTTTGTTTGGTTTGTGTTTTTTGGGGGTTTTTTTGGGGTTTTTTTTTTTGTTTGTTTGTTTTTTTGTTTTAGGACATGTTATTATATCCCTTTAAAAGATTTTTAAGCATTCTACTTTTCCTAGTGGAAATTTCTCTTCCCAGAGAAGCATTTTGACAATGATACTGATTAACATCCTTTCACAAGGTGAATAATATGTTAGGCGAAAATGTAGTAGAGTTAGAGAATTTGGCACAAAATTGGAATAAGGACAAAATGTTGTCAGAATTGGGTGCTGGAAGCCATATGCTTCTTTTTTGAAGGTGGGTCACGTTTTTAGCTGTCAGATGGCTAAGAATTCTCACATCGCCCGTGGACTTCAGGCAGAGACAGGTTTTCACCACGGTGGGAAGGCAGACCTGCCTGCTACCCCCAATTTGGCACATGAATTCAAAACTTGTATGACAAGGCATTTGATTTATCAAGCCTAATTTGTGACGTGGAAGGACTTCTCTTACAGACATTTGTTTTCCACTCTTCCTGGGGCAAGCTGTCGTTTTGCTACATATTTTGGAAAATGGGGAAGATTGGGTTTGTTGGTTTCTATCTTTCTCCAGATGATTCAGCTTGGAAAGTGAACTGCTTGAATAGGAATTTCATCTTCATAAGGACACAAACAAGTTTCTTGGCTTGTGGTCCTAAGCATCTAAGCTTGTGGTTGAGAGAACAGAAAGATAGAGTTGAAAAAAGCTAATAAAACCCATAAAATTAGACTTCTTATCTCAACCCCAAATAGCTAATCAGTAACACCCAGATTTTTTTGCCTACACTTTTATACTAGCTTAAATAAATCTGCTGTTTTTACTTTCCAGTTATTCCCAGTGTATTTTTGGGAAGCTGTGGTTTTACTATGATAAGTAAGTATAAGTCCTTGCCAAAGAACTGGTCTCACTCCTGTAGCATATTTATTTATTTATTTATTTATTTATTTATTTATTTTACTGTCCACTAAATTTTCTTTAAAATTCTAGATGAGGCTTCATCAGAGATTTTTTGAGGGGTGGTACAAGTATTTCTGTTGACAGTGTGTGGATTGAAAGTACTATTGTGTCTGTGGGTCTCATTACTAAAAAAAATTGATAGCTCTTGGTCCTTGGCCTCCTCTGTGTTTTCAGTTGTGGAAGCACAGTACTCAGCAGTTCTTGTCCCTGTCCTGAACTGCACAACCTCTCAAGTAAGACTAACAGAGCTTCCATTACTTATGTCCTACATTTCATCTTTGTGATTTCTGGTCCTTCTTTTTGTTGTGTCAGTGAGTTGACTTCACGTTCACATTTATATTTAATATCTTGTTGGTGGAAATTTTAAACCCAACTAGCCTTGAAGCCAGTCCCTAAAGTACTTCACTAATATCCTCCTTCCCATAGGGATATTTTTTTTTAGTGTATAAACTACTGGCATTGGCAGCTGATTCCAGAACTGCTTGTGATAATTGGAATAATCTGTGGGTTCTAGACAGATTAAGAATTTCTGGGTTTGCTGGTTTATTTTTTTGATGTAAAATATTGGTTCACAGAATCATAGAATTATGGAAGGTTTGGGTTGGAGGGCACTTTAAAGATCACCTAGTTCCAGCCCCTCCCATGTCGTAGACAGGGACACCTTCCACTCGACCCTGTTGCTCAGAGCCCCATCCAATCTTGGCTTTGAACATTTCCAGGGATGGGGCAGCCACAGCTTTTCTGGGCAACCTGTTCCTGTGCCTCATTGCCCTCACAGGAAGGGAATTTCTTCCTAGTGACTAAATTAGGGGGAAATAGACATAATTATATTGTGCAACTCTTGACTTGTATGAAGAGTGTATTTATTTCAACAAAAATTAGTACAGTGATTTTTTTTCAAAGCAGACTATTCTAGAGTTTTAATCCTTTTTTTCAGTGTTTGGAAATGAAGTTCCATTGTGTTCCATTGATCATGCAAAATTTCCATTTCTGGATGGTTTTTAATCAGAAACTTGTTTGTCTTGAAAAGTGTATTTCTAACTTTCCAAGTAGAAGCCAACAAGTATGGACCCATTCACACTGAGAGAAAAACTATCTTACTTTCTTGCAAATGAGTTTTAAAAAAAGGAAACTTCTTCTGCTTATTAAGACTTCCTATAGAAAGCTTTGTCCTGGCATGTTCATCCAATTCTTTAGTTGCTTCCAAATCATGTATCCCAGTCATCTCAGAAAATACCTTTCCCGTACTAATATTTGTTTTAGGTTTCATTTGATGATGCAGTCTTTATTTTATATTTGCAGCTGTCCGTTGTTTAATTCCAAACTGGTGGAAGTGGTTTCCGAGTGGCTGCACTGCTGTGGCTCTCGTGTAACTGAGTGGCATCAGCCCTCATAACAGAGCTGGCCACCAGTGAAATGGAAGCTATTTCTGTTTTCCTCGAGTGAGGGTGGCTCTCTGGTAGCTTTCTCTTGTTTAATTAGGAGGAATCTATGCCCTTTCAGTTCCTATGTACTTGGGAAAGTGGGTGATATTTCTAAAGACATGGAAACTTTTTGTTTAGTACTCACTGCAGACAATTATTGCATGTTCAGTCATCAATATGCTTGGTGATAACCAGTACCAAAAGAGGAATGTGTTCTCTGCCTTCAGCTTGAAGTAAAGGCTTTCTTCTTAAACAGCATGTCAACTTTCTAATTCCAGCATTGAGTGAATTAAAGTTTAATTATAGTAACACAGCTAAATTAACAGTTCATGCATGAAATAAATACAAAAAAAAAAATATCAAAACAGTTCCAGAACATGAAAGATTATAGGTCAAAAGCTTTCTGTTACCATCACTTTGTTTTTAGCTGATGAATATTTACCTCTGCTACTATTTTATGGCTGATTTCTCTCCTACACTGAACACACAAATGTAAAATACTGGTGGAAAATGCTGTGTAATAACAATAGTTACCCATGGATGGTGGGTGTAGTAAAATAAATACTTGGCATAATTATAAAGAAAAAATAACAGGTTTTTTAGCCTCTTTTAAATAGGCTTAGCAGTAAAATTTACTGTTTCTTTAATTCTATGAGAAATTTCACTAGAGTTGATTGGTTTGATTTATGCTGACAGTATAGGAAAAATATTAAATGAGTTTAACTTAAAGACTTCCCATGCCCAGCTGAACTGAGATACACTTTTTGATCAGACTGGATAATTTGCCTTTCATAGGATCACCATGTTATGGCATGTACTAAGGGAAAGTTAAAAATGGTTGCCACGGTTGCAGTAATTTTTCCAAAAGTGGGCATTGACATTGTTTAGCTACTACCAGAAAACGGGGCAGAGTGTTTGATTTATTAAAGGATAAAATCAGTGCTGCCACGTAAGTGGGAGTGCTCTGCTGCTCCATATAGTCTATATGTGCTGTCCAGTTTTCAGCCTGGTGCCTGCCTGGGGCTTGGTGGGATACATGTACAGACTCCTTATTTGGGTGTGGTGATATTTGTATCTCAGAGTGTTGAGCCCTTTGAGCTTCCAGCATATCCAAATGGGTAATGAGACCAGTTCCAGTGTATTTGTCCTCAGCTTTTGTTCTCTCCCTGGTCACCTCTCCTGAGATACTGCTAATGGTTTTGTGGAAATCATTTATGATGCAGGGACATACTTGTAATGAAGACATAAAGGGCACCATTCATTCTCTTAAACAGAGACGTCTGCCTTGTGAGGCCTCCAGCTGTGGGCCCAGAAGGATGTAATTCTCCATCCATGGCAGTGTCAGACGTGCCAGCTATGTGTGAATGTGGAATAAATACCATGGAACATCTCACAGTACTAGACAGACCCCTATCTTGAGGCAGCTGAATTGAGCCCTGCTTGTTTACTTCAGGTGAAATAAATCAGTTCGAGCTCCACTAATGGTACTGATTTGGGTACAGAGAGATCAAGCAATTTTAGATACTTACATTCTGGTACCTCAAATTTAATCTGAAGCCAACATACAGCCAAAAGCAGAGTACTTGCTGTCTTCATTAGTACATGGGACGGAGGCTGGAAACTTGTTGGCATGCCACCCTCTACCAACCTAATCATCATGGTGCAAACTCATCTTTAAATAAAATGTGAATTCTGATAAGTGAAGTGTAAGATACATTCACCCATATTAAGTTCATGCACCTGACCACATAGAAGTGAAGACTGCCGTTGTCCCTGTGCTGTGGAGGTAAGATAGGTATCTCTAGAGAGGAATTCAGAGCACCTGAATTAGCAGTCACACTAGGAACTATACCTTCCATGTGCTGTATAGAATATGCAGAGAGATTAGGATCCTTACTGATTGCTTTAATTTAAGACAGATAAATCAAAGTCTGAATTTTTTCATGTTATAGCTTCAGAGAGAACCCCTGAAATGTAAAACAAGTATAATAGTCTGCAAGGAGGGTGGAGTGATACCTCAGTGGTGTTAGGGAGGCAGGCAAATATCAAACAGATTTGGTGGTTGGCTGGCTCTGATGTTGGGCTCAGTGTTGAATTTGAGTTAGGAATAATTTTCTTGCTCATTTTCTTCAAAAGCATGACCTGGTGGTTTTTTGTCAGGTATGGGATTAACAATGGTTTATTCCAGCTGTCACCATGTGCTGCAGCCTGAGTCTTGCCCATGCAGAATTCCTAAAAAAATGGTGGCAGACAGTTGTAATTATTCCGGTGGAGGCAAAACAACTGATCAAATCCCAGGGAAACCAAAATGTTCCTAGAATGAAATAATCTTCTTTAGGAGCAATTCGTGATAACTCTTTTCATCATCTAACAGTGATTTCTGTTCATGGGACAAAGCTTTATTCTTCATTTAATTATGTGCTAAGGCACATAAAAGACAAGGAGGTGATCCAATGCAGCCATCACACTTCTAGCAATGGCAAATTGTGCCTGGCCAATATGGTGACATTTTCTAATGGAGTGATGGCAATGTTTGATGAAGAATAGTCTGACAGATAGCATTTTTACATTTCCATAAGGCCTTTGATATGGTCCCACATGCATCCTTATCTCCAAACTGGGGAGACACGGATCTGATGGATGGATTATTCAGTGGATAAAGAATTGGATGGATTGTTGCAGCTAGAGTTGAGGTCAATGGCTCTATGTCCAGGTGGAGGCTGGTGATGAGTGGTGACCTTCAGGGATATATCTTGGGACTGGTGTTCTTCAGTGTCTTCACCAACGATGCAGAAGGATTGAGTGCACCCTCAGCAAGTTTGCCAATGACATGAAGCTGAGTGGTGCAGGTGACACAAGAGAAAGATGGGATGCCATCCAGAGGGACCTGGACAAACTTGGGAAGTGGGACATGGGAACCTCATGAAGTTCTATAAATTCAAGTGCAAGGTGTGCTGCATCTGCATCAGGGTAAGGCATGAGTACAGACTGGAAGAAATCCTTGAGAGCAGCCCATCAGAGGAGGACTTGGATGTTCTTGTGGATGAAGAGGTGGGCATGAGCCAGCAGTGTGCACTTAAAAACCCAGAAAGGCAAATTCATCCTGGGCTGTATCCAAAGCAGCGTGGCCAGCACATTGAGGAAGGGGATTCTACCCCTCTACTCTGCACTCAAGGGGCCCCACCCGGAGTGCTGGGTCCAGGTCTGGGCTCCTCAACACAAAAAAAGATGTGAGTCTGTTAAAGTGAGTCCAGAGGAGGGCCACAAAGATGATAGAGAGATAGAGCATCTCATACCAAAACAGGCTGAGATGGGATTGTTCAGCCTGGAGGGGAGATGGAAACCTCATTGGAAACCTCAATGCAGCCTTCCAGTGCCATAGAGGACATGAAAAAGAGAGAAAGAGACTTTTTATATTGGCAGATAGTGACAGGACAAGGGGAAATAACTTTAAACTGAAAGAGGGCAGGTTTAGATTAGCTGTTAGAAAGAAATTATTTACTCAGAGGGTAGTGAAGCACTGGAATGAGTTGCCCAGGGAGGATATGGATACCCCATCCCTGAGTGTGTTCAAGACCACGTTGGATGGGGCCCTGAGCAACTTGGTCTAGTGGAAGGTGCTCCTGACTGTTGCAGGGGGGTTGGAACTAGATGATCTTTGAGGTCCCTTCCAACCCAGGCCATTCTATGATTCTATGATCTTGAGAGAAAATCTGTATAAAATTACTAGTTTAACTGCTACCCATGTTTCAAGGCAGAATCATCCTTGTTTCTGAACAGGATGGTCTGGGGTGAATTCCTGCAGGATACTCAGCTTCATGACTTACAGGGTTTCTTCCATACCCATATTCTCTCATTGCTGTTTGAGTTGCTGTAACCTTAATTAAGGTTGCCTTCTTACAGTATTTTTTTAAAATGTTCTTGGAAGTGTTGAACTGCTTGTGAGTTTAAAGCAAATTAACAATACTTCTTTTTTTTTCCCCTCTTGAAAAGCTGTTTTACAATATGTCTCTTGTAAACTTGCAGCTTTCTAAGTTTCTGTATCAGAATTTGAATTGATTATAGGATTTGACGGATTGTATCCCATTAGCTCTTTGGCTTGTAGGAAGCAGCCCTTGACCTATTTTTTTGAGCTTTATTTCATAACTGTTTTCAAAACTGTCTGAAGATCAAAAAAGCAGGGTCATTCATTTAAATTTACTTTAAAGACCAGTGGTTCATGGCTAATGAATGTATGGTTTATTAATCAAATGTATGTAGCTGAAAGAAGCCAAGTACAATTCACTTACAATTGCGATTTTACCCTATTTTAACGTTATTTTAATGAGCTACAGATTTGAATGTGGGCTTTGTTCATCTGTTGCTTCCACTCAATTGCAGTTTCACCCTAAGAAGACACAAGACAGATTGATCAGGCTTCCAGTCATTGTGAGACTTAAATGAAGTGAACAGGGCCTTATGTTTCAAAACCAAATGAGAGGATTAAAGCAACAAAAAAAAAAATTCTCCTATGTTATCTGTCTGCTGTTCTTAAATTTGATTAAGCTACTTGCCACTAAGCACTTTTGGTTTTACTGTAAATACAGCCTAGAAATAAATTTTCATGGCCGCAGGCACCAATCAGCAAGTGATACCATGAATAATTAGCACTTAGAAACACTTGTTCATGTTAGAATATTTCTTTGATTGCCATTTCCAAAAACACACTCAGATAATAGGACAGTACATTTCCTTAAGGTCTAATTGGGATAGAGCTCTGTGCCAGCAGTTACAATAGTAGTATAAGCAAACTTTTCAGAATATTTTGGATTTTGTGTATGTAGTGCAAGTTTGTATTTTATGAGAATAGAAAAAAGAGAATAGTTTCAAGTTAAACTATAACAATTTGATGCATTCGTATTTTATTTTTTAAACTACAGCATTCAGTTTTGGGCTATAAAAGGCACTTTTGAACCTGAATATGACCATATCTAATATTACCTTTGCAAAATATATGCAGATCGCAATGACCTGTAAAATAATTAAATGGCCTGTGAAGACAATGTAAGCAAGAATTCTGTATCCTACTTTATTCTTTTCTGCTTTATTCTTATAAGCTCTCCGATTCGCTTGAGAATATCTGATAGGGAGTAGCAATCCTTGTGAGTTATACTGAACATAAACTCTAGGAACAGCAATGTAGAAGCATAGCTCCGTTTTATAGACTTTTGCTTTGGTTTGTATGTTTAACTTTTGACATAACTGTGTTTGAACTGTGAAGTCCCTCAAGAAATACTTTGAAAATATTTATCATTCCAGTAATAACATTCTATTTTCCGAATATATTTAATTTGCCTATTCTATATTTGATTTTGATGCAGATTACCTCTGTATTTGATGTACGCCTTTTTTGTTCTAAATTGCCTTTTGAGTTTCTCATTAAAAATTGTTAAGTAGCATAGCATTCTATCTGCAGTTGATCCCACATTTCTTGTGTACCCACACTCCTACCCTACTCTAGTGTGACTTTCTCTATACAAAATCCATGGCTGCAGGTTCTGGTGGCCTGACTAATGTGGGGTTGTTCTCTCATGACTTTATTGATTGACATTTCAAACAAGAAATCTATTTTGTTAATGCTGAGATATTTTGCAGGTATTAAAAATACTTTTAGAGTGGAAAACAGCTATTTAATCCCTTAAAAGAGATGGTTTTGAAAACTGTTCTTTATATAATGTTTTGCCTACATTAAGTATAAACATTGGCCAATTAGTGTGGGATCTCCATGGAGCAGGTTAAATTTACAGCTGGTGAAACTGAGGCAGAGGTGGAAAAACGGGACTTTCTGTTGTGGTTAAGTATTTATCTCCAGTGATTGGCATCTCTATGAGACAATTAAGGCATAAGCTGCCATAACTGCACTTTCAATTTAGCTGGAGTGAGAGCAGTGAAGGGTGGGGAAGCTGTGGCAGTGCAGTGGTCAACACTTGGACTTGGGGCAGCCTAGGTCTGTCTTCACTGATATTGTCTGTAGCGCCAAGCTGAAAGCTAATTGGGGTTTGCCTCACTAGACTGTCAGCTGTACCTTCGTTCAGTATCTGAAGGACAAATGCAACCCTAGAAATTGTAAGATTACGATCAGATTTGGGAGTCTCAGACTCCCAGATTTGCATGGCTTTCTCTTGAGTATTCAGACTCTCCTTGTCTTGTTTAAGTGTTAGACTAATGTCTATCAGCCTCAGGAATTAAATGTGCGAGAATGAACACATTGATAAGAAAAACTAATTTATAATCAACACTGAGTCTTTATGCAAAAATCTAGAATAATGCAGGTCTTAAATCTGTCTGATTCCCAGACATTGTTTGTTTTTAAATAATGTGCTGCATGAAGTACATTTTTTGTGTTCCAGGGAGATGATCGTTAATAGACCTTTGTGTTTTCTCAGCCTTTGTGTGGCCATATGTAAACTTGAGGAACCGAGTTCTGTTGTGTGCATCTGTGTCTAGCTGAAATCAAAGGTGATTTGACATTTTTCACCCTGAATGATAATTTAGGTGAAAAAAAATATGGGTGGTGAATTTGAAGCACAAACATATTTGCCTTCTGTATGCTGATCCTTATGCAAGCCATGTGATATTATTTAAGAAGTCTCTAAGAAATATCTGCATGTATTTTTAATAGTTAGATTACTTTATATTTCATAAAAGTATGTATGAAGGCAAAAGCTCATAGTGTGGTGAAATTTTGTAAAGCATTTGCGGGCTCGTTTTCTGCAATGCAGGGTGTCTGGTGGCACAGTCAGTGAATATTTCTGTATAGCTTTGCAGTGTAAAACAAATTTCTCTTGACATTCAGTATATGTAAGTAACGGAGAATATAGTTCATTTCATTTAGTGTTCAGTCGTCTAAAATCAAAGCATTTGGAATATCAATACTTAGCTTTGATATAAATGAGTAATCTACCGTTTATTAAGCTTCCTCTGTTTAAACTGAAGTTTCCAGATAGCACAGGATACCATCTGTATTTTTTCATATTATTATTGCCCTCATAATAAGTTCAAGGTGAGATTTTCAGGCAGTAAGCTGCGAGTCAGTTTTCATATAAACACTTTAGAAAAGCCATCTTGACATCAGTGGTTTATGCAGTCTTCCATCTATAATGTAAATGACTACACCTGGGTTATTTTTATTTCTTCATTATTTTTTGTCCACTCATTTAAAAATGCTTAAGGCATTAAAAACGTTTCTGCAAATATGTGTGAAAGGAGACAATTGTTCTTGTAGGAAAGGCCAGGAAAACACACAAAAGAGGCCACAGAGAGACGATAAACATAAAGGTCCAGGAGGTATTATGGTGAGGTTCACAGATACTGTGTTCCAATCAAGCTCAATAAGCTCTGAATTCCTATTATGTTTCTCAAGCCTCCAAAAAGACATGGGAAGAAACCAAAAGTTTAAGTCAAATAAAAAGCACTTAAGCCATGAGCACATGAATGTATAGCTGGGTAATGGAGCTTTCATCTCTGAAATAAAAACAGTTCAATTCAATTGGAACTGAAGTTTCTTCCCCCTTTGAAAAAGTTTATTTTAATGAGTTTCCATTTTATGCGTGGGCTGTTCTTTAATCGATGCTGCTCCATTGAAGTTTTACCCAATGAAGACACAAGACAGATTGTCCAAGCTTGCGGCTATTGTTGGGAGTTGATGAAGTGTATGGGCCCTTATGGTTGATAACAGAAGTAGATGGTCAGAGCCAATAAATAAAACTTTAACTCTGATTGTTGGGTGTTTTATGCTGAAAAGCTTTCTAGTACCATGAATCTTCGGTTTTGAAGGACTTGTGAACCCAAAGGCAGCTTGTAGCTCTGTCACACAGACTAAGTTGGTCAGACAAGCAGCAATCTGTCCTATCCAATAAACCCAGTTTTGTCTTTTAAATTCTAGACTTCTCTTCAGGAATCAACATTGTTAATATCTTGACAGACCATTAACTTCATAATAAATGTATCTGCTGCCCTGTTGATTTATCATAAGAAATTGATGTTTGCAGAAGTTAAATTGTGCTGTCCTTGATAGTGTTTTTACAAAGCACATATCAGAAAGAAAAATTTTAACAACTGAAAGCCTGTGCTAATGTTTGAGGAAATTAATAAAATATTTTTGTGACATCACTGAGAGTCACAAATGCAAAAGAACCCCAAGATGATTCGTATTCTGTATATTAAGGAAAGAGGATATTAACTTATAGGTTTGAGTTTTTTCAATGGTAAATTAGATTTGTTTAACAGAGCAGTCTTAGAGCCAGATATGTTTGTCGCTTGGTCCAAAGAGGACTCAGTGAACAGAAGAGCAAATAAAAATTCAATTAAAGTACTCTGCATGTTTACTGAAGAAATGTCATTCATTTCAATTTTAAGAAGAAAATCTGTTCAACATTTGTGTTACGACTGAATTTGTCTGATCAGCAGTACTGGGAGTGTGGCAGCTAGTGGCTGGAGGTGTCATGCTGATACAGTGGACGATATTTGACCTTAGAGATGCATTGTGTTTTCTGGAGTTTCCTGATTCTTGGGGTGAGAGGGAAAGAGAGGGGGTGAGAAACCCTGACTGGCTGGGAAAATGCAGGGAGTTCAGGTGTGAGTACCATTGCAATGGATTGCAGTAAGGAAAGGGCGAAGTTGTGGAAAACCAGGAGGGAGGTTTCTCTAGGAATGTCATTTGTCTACTTGCATGAAGGTCAGTTAAGATCAGCCCCTCCTAATCTTCCAAGAATCTTACTCTTCTTCAGCATCTTGTTATCAGAACATCTTTCATGAAGTAGCATGGCTAATATCTGTCACGTGTGGTCTGCTCAGTTACTCCTTACATCTGAGCACCTTTTTACTGTGAGGGTGCTCAGACATTGAAACAGGTTGCTCAGGTAGGTTATGGAGTCCCTATCTATCAATACACTGTCCTGGACAGCCAGCTACAAATGACCCAGCTTGAGCATGTGGATTGGAGTATACATCTCAAAAGGTCCCTCCCAATGTAAGCAAGTTTTTGTGTACTGTGCAGTATTTTGTTAGGGTAGGCATGTTGCTTGGGTTTTAGTACTCCTTGCTGTTGGCATGTGTTTCGGGAAAGAGAGGAGAAAGATGTAGCTTGCATATGGAATAGGAGGTCGGATTGGCTGCCAAAAACTCCTCTTCTGTAATGATGATCTTTTAAACTGCAATGGTAATTAAAGCAACATCCTCTCATATACAGGACATGGAGAAGGCAGGCAAATCTTTTTGGTGCATACTTATTATGCCTTAAAAAAACCCTCTATTTGTCTTAATAACATTAATACAGTTAGGATAATATTTATACAGTTTCTTTACTAGGTGGCACTGTTGATCATTCTTCAGTCATACATTTGATGGGGATGAAAATTGCATCTTCATCATTATTTTCATTCATTAGATGACATATATTTTGTCCATTTCCTGGAGGAAGTTGGCCTTATGAGAAGAAGTGGCACAAGAAAATAATGTACAAGATGTGGGAGGTCAAAAGGCTGCACTTAGTGTACAACAAGGAGTCCTTGACTGTAGCTATGATGCTCCTAAACTTTGCATCAGTATGTGTTTAAGGACAGGCTTTTGATGACGTATAAAAGCCCTTTATTATACATGCAGTACAGGAGCTACAACTGCTATGCAATATGCCAACTCTGGTCTTCATAACCATGAAGATCTAAAGATCTTATATCTTGTGTGTGTTAAATAATAAACTGATATTACCATGCTCTTGCAAACCATGTGTTAACTCAAAGTGTGTTAGATGCTGTAATGGAATAAAATGTTTTGTGTGTAACTGTTGGGATGTGAGTAGCTGAAAAGGCTGAATTTAGAGTAAGAAGCTCAGAAATACTTGGAGGAAAGCCAGCTACTAAAATGTCTGTGAAGAGTGGACACAGATGAAGCCAATTCCACGGCAAATTAGAGATCAGGCTAATTTAGTGTTAACCAAATTTTAGCACCCAAGATGAGTTGCTCAGGCTCTTGTGACAGTAAGTGTGCTAATTGAACAAATCACAAAGAACTTAACCATCATTTGTACTGTGCAGGATCTGTTTTGCCTCTCTCAAAGACACTAACTGAAAGGATGCAAAGGCTTACTATCGTCCTACTCCAACTGATGTTGCTGCTATCCATATTGCATTTATCTGTCCATTGCTGTGGAAGAATACTGTCTTCTAGGCATGACCTGTTAATAAAACAGAGATCATCCATTTTCATGAACCAGATCTTCTTACTGCTTTCTATGTCCTGTCTGTAATATGCTTAGACATTTAAACAGGAATAGTGATACAAAACTCTGGATATTACTGTATTATGTTATGTTGAGTGGCTTTGTGCAAGCAGATGTCCTTGCTGGGGAATATGCAATGTGGACTCCTGCAGATGAGATTCATTCCCTTGCCATTGCCCATCCTTACACAGAAGCTTCATTGCCAGCTCTTTCCCTGAAAGGGACTGTGACTGTACAGATACCCTAAACAAGAGCAGCCTAGACACCCCAAAGAACCCACTGAGTGTGAGAGAGGCAACCAGCAAACAGAGTAATTCAAAGACTCACTTTACCAATTCTTTTAGCACAAAGAGAATTCTCTGGCAAGTTTCAGATTCCAGAGTTTGCTCTGAGCAAGGAGAGTGGTTCTCCTTCCTAAGGCATCTAATTATGAGTCTGTTCCTGGGTATTACCTGGTACAGGGAGGTGTACTTGCATTTTTCTCATGAGATAAAGTTAATCCTCTTCCTTTAATTGCATGTATTAGGAATTTATTCGTTTTACATTTAAATCAGTTTTATATCAAGTTTCTTTTGCCTTCTAATATACCTCAGGTTATAGAATTCCTTTAATTAATCTACTAATGGAATCAAAGAGTCTGAAGGTCATTTTCACAAAGATGCTCTGAAGGATGGGCATCTGTATCCATGCTTTGTCTTGGATAGACTAATTCATCTGGGGATTTTTTCAGTTTCAGCAGTTACACATTGACCAAAAGGGTCCTCAGCAGTTAGAGTCTTCTGGTATCCTAACTTCCTTCCTAAAAAAAAATGTTCCCTTCTCTGATACAGCATCAGTAGAGCTTAGTGACAAGTATCAAAAAGAGAAATGTAACATGAGTTGAGTTTTGTATGTCCTGATTTATCGAAAGGGAAGGTTGTTGGAGGACTGCTGTTCATCATACAAGATAATGAAAAATGTGCAGTTAGAATACCAGCTATGTTTTGAATAAATTTTCAGCCATCCTTGCTTTTGCATGCTTCACCTGCATCTATGACACTTGGAACATGGAACATACTAGGAGCAAGCATTTTGGCTGTAGGAAAGGACAGCACTGTATGTTAACCCCTGTTGAGGCTGCATCTCAGGTCCCTAATCATGCTCCAAGCTCCAGCTTCATCCAGGAGCTGCACAGCCATTTAGTAACAGGCTTTGGCTTTTCTGGTCAAGCTGGAGCAGTTATTGACAGGAAGTCTGAAATCCCATGTTGCATTAAGCAAGATGATGGGTTTTGTCAGGTCATTGAAGCACTGACAGTCTGACTTCTAAGTCTTTGGAACATAAAGCAGCATCCAGTAGGAAAACTGTATTTGCTAAAGTAAACTTATTTTGCCAGAAGATAAAGAGGATTAGAATTCGATTTATATGATAAAAGTACTGGCTAGAGGCTGTAATCGCTGGCTGTCCTTTATTGTATCCCCCAATTGCCAGATACGGGTCAAAAAGGTAAGATGTACTCTTTTGTACCAAAGCAGTGGAGTAATGAGGACATCTGTTTTCATATGGTACTTGACACACACTACCAGAAATTTGATGTCATGCTGTCCAAACTTGTACATCATTGCAGAATTGCATTAGCTTTTCTGATTGATTCTGACAAGTCACTGACAGTTTTTGAGGTGAAACACAGACATGACAAAGGGCAAGCAGAGGCTGCATATGTCAGCTGGAACACTCCCTTGTTGACTCAAAAGGGTGAAAATCTCTGAGTCTTGTCTCTGTGTGCTCCTTGCTGCTGTTTAAGCTTCCCAGCCTTGCAGCTTTACAAATTATGTGATTACAGGAGTGAGTCCTGAGATTTTGCTTCAAAGAATTATAGCGCTAAGGAATAATTTTTTTCATGGGTTAATGTGTGTACCCATAAGTTAAAAAGCGTAGTTCAGTAAATTTATTCATCGTGAATCATGAAAGGTTGATTTCCTTTATTGTATCACACCATAAACATAGTAATTTTTGGTTTGTATTTATACATCCATAAACTTCATTTACCCTCATGGTGTCAAGCAAGTCCATTTCCCTTCCAGAAAGTGTCAACATATATGTACGAACACAGTGTTTTAAAATAACAATGCTATGAAAAAAGAAATTGTTAGCTTGCTTGTAATGTAGGGGCTCGGGGTGGTTGTTTTTTTACAAAAAATAAGGACAAAATGTATAGTGATGATATATACAGGTTTGCTGGTTCTGAAACAACACAGGATTCCCTCCGGTGCTACTGTCAGTAAGGTCAAATGCACCATTTGTTCTCAAGATATATTTTTAGGTATGCTAGCAAAAGAGCAAATGATGTGCTGTAGCAGACCAAGTCAGGATCCCATTCTGTATTACCATTTCCCATTCTGTGTTCTGCTCCAAACTTTCTCTTTGAGATGGATGGTGATTTTTTGGCCATAGCTTGTTTTGTCCATTTCTTGAAAACGAGCTGATCAGCAAATGGAGACCAATTATATTGCAAGTCTGTGGAGCTGAGACACTAAGTGTTCAATAAAAGTAGTGAAAGAAGGATGTAACATAAATGAAAGAATAGTGTATTGCATCTGGTTCATCTTGCTAGACGTCGACACTGGTCTCAGAAAGGATCAGCTCACATATGCCTTGGCTTTGCAGATAGGTGTGTGTTACACTTGTTTGGCTGATTTACACTTTTTCATAAGAAAACAAAAATGCAGTGATCCATTTTAAGTGAGATACTGAAGTTGGAATTTATTATTTGAATTAAAAGATAGCTTCAAACTGTATATTCTTATTAGTAAAAGAGAGTTCCCCTTTCACATTTTTTGTTTTGCTTTGGTTTGGTTTTTTAAATTAAACAGACCAAGTCTTTTTGGATTGTGTCCAGAGGAGTACCACAAAGATAATCAGAAGGCTGAAGCATCTCTCCTAAGAAGACTTGAGTTCGTTCAGCCTTGAGAAGTCCTAAACATCAAATTATATGAGTGTTGTTTGGATCAGTCTTTTTCATGAGTTTAAACATTTCATTTTGAAAGGGTTGTGATCTCTCAGCTAAGTTAGTGGAAGGCAGTTATAGATGAGCCATAGACAGCATTAAGAACTCTTCCTACAGAGGAATATGTCCAAGAAATAGTGTGTGAAGCAAAACAACAAACTTCCTCACATTATTGTCAGGTAAATTCCAAAAGCCCGTTTTATCTTAGTGCCCTTTTCCCTACTTGGCTCTGCAAAATCGAGCCAGTTAGACTCTTTCAAAGTATGCGATGTGTGGTCGGTCTTCTTTGTCCTTTGGGGATGCAGGCATCTCCTGATTGCAAGACACTTGCTTTTCTCACTTAACCATTGTGGATGCCTGAAATGTGAATCATTGATTGGCAAAGATTCAGGGATTATACTTTGAAAGCTCCTGACATTTGGAGTCCAGTGTCATCTTATTTTGCATGCTGTTTGAGCTGCTACTGCTTTCCTGATCGTGCAGTGGTCGTGGTGGTGTTTGCAGGTGTGGTTGATATTTCTGTGGCTGTAGAGAACTATGGTGCAATAGGCAGGCACACCAGAAGCTGCATTGCTGCTAAAGTTCTGTCATGGGACTGTCAGACTTCATATGGACAAAGCTGGCTCAAGGAAGCGGGTAAAGACAACTTCCTCCATCTCCCACTTGGAAGGAGAAGCACATCATGATCATCTTTGATTGTTTCAGATTCTAGGCTGAATCACTCATATTCAGGAGTGATTTTGTTCTGTTTTGGACACCGAAGAGACATGCACAAGTAGTGCTCTCTTTTGGGAAGCCGTGCTGTGACCAGCTTGGGTACTCCTAGAGGAGTGCAGTAACAAAACAAACAGTAATACAACAGCTCAGATACAAGAAATTGTTGACTTGTTGCTGCATTTCACACCCTTGGTGCATCCTTTTGCATTCATTTTGTATTTACAGTGCAAGTTTGGATATAAAATCATACATCACTATCAAACTTGCAGTATTTGGGACAGATACACTGAGAAGGGTGATCAGCATATTCCTTAAAGCATCTTTTGTTTTGCTTAAATGCTGTTGACTTGAATATCCATTGTATTTTTTGTGATGAAACTTGGAGATATATAAAAAAGTATTCTCTGTTGGTTGTGCATACATAATTTGAGCTCACCAGCTGGAATCACATGTATATGTAAATTATGGCAGATTTGGGCTCATAATTGTTCAAATTGGCTATGGCATTTGTTATGTCAACCCTGTGTTCTCAGTGCTGACACTTTAGATTTCAATCAAAATTTTGTTAGGCAGAAGTCATAGAAAACTCCATTCTTTTAAGTGGGTGACTTTCTCATGATACAGTCTGGAGCTAGCATACACTTAAAGAATTATTTTAGCAAATGGCAGTCTTTTAATAGTTTCGTCTGTGGCATAGCCTTAACAGGTTATATTCTTCAGACTTCCAAGCTGCCCATCAAGATAGTGTCCAGTACTAATTATGTATATTTTTCCTTATTCTGTGAATGTGAAATAGAATGTCTTTCTTGTTTTACAAATCTCTGTTGATATTTTAGCCTCCTCATCTGCATGGGCATGCTGTATATATGGATTATTAGGGACAATTGTTAGCTGCAATGCCATTTATGAAATAAGGAGCTATATTACATTACTTTTAGAATCAGAATCATTAAGGTTGGAAAAGACCTCCAAGATCATCGAGTCCATCCTTTGACCACATCTAAACATTACCAGGTCTAAACCACAACCATATCCAGTTGTTCCTTGAGCACTTCCAAGGATGGTGATTCCAGCACCTCTCGGGTAGCCCATTCCAATGCTTCACCACCCTGTCAGTGAAAAAATTCTCCCAGATGTGCAAACTGAACTTCCCCAGGTAACGCTTGAATCCATTTCCTCCTGTCCTGTCGCTTGTTGTCAGAGAGAAGAGCCTGACCCCCACATGGTTACAGCCTCCTTTCAGGCAGTTGTAGGGAGCAGTAAGGTTCCCTCTGAGCCTCCTTTTCTCCTTTTCAGGCTAATCAACTCCAGCTCCCTCAGCTGCTCCTCGTAGGACTTGCTCTCTAGACCCATGGGGTTGTTGTGACCCAAGTCCAGACCTGTCAATTGGCCTTGTTGAACCTCATACTGTTGGTCTCAGCCCGTGAATCCAGCCTGTGCAGATCCCTCTGCAAGGGCCTGTTCAGCCCACAACATACTTCTACCTTCTGGCGTTCAGCTTTTCCAAATTGTTGGCTGTTTCATTAACATATCCTGTGATTTTTCTGGCATGTCTAGAAAAATCCCTCTCCCTTCTCTGAAGATGTCAGCTTTCTGTCCACCCCAGGCTTGATCTCTGGAAGACTGCAGCTTGAAGAAAACCAACTGTGGTTATTTTTCCCCCCTTAGAAGTTCTGTAGCTGTAGCTGTCATTACTTTTTGAAGCTTTCCTTTATGTATTTGCTGTTGCAGTTCCTTTGATTCTGAGCACAGTCACACAGATTAACAGGCATCAGAGCAAACCTGGGCAGGCAAATGGCTGCTCTCATAATATTTATAAAATATAATGCCAAGCTTACCACAGTCCTGACTCTTCATTAAAAAGAATTGAAAATGCAGAGCTGTCAGCCTTAAAATCAGGGAGTGACTAGCACAGAAACATTAACTAATCTGAACTGTCACAAAGTACATTTTGGTGTCTTAGGTAGGGCTCTCAATCAGAGTAGAAGTGCCTTAAGGCACAGACCAGTTCTGAGCTTTATGTTCAGAAGCATTACATGATAATGTATCTCTGAAATTAGGCATCCTAAGTATGGCTGATTGTCTTTTAGTTAATTTATCACTGTGGAGTATCTATATAGTCACTTACAATAACAGGCTGTAGTATGGACACTAAACCCTTCCCATGGCAGACTGCATCTGCAGGCTTTATCTGGACCTGTGATATAAATGTTCCTGATGGGCCCTGTTTTCCTACCAGACAAGGCTGGGTTTTTTCCCCTTTTGTGCACGTGTATGTGAGGGAAAAAAGGAACCACGCTGATTCAAGCTGGAACTTCTCCTGTTATCCCCCAGCTTATCCCAGTAGAGAACATCTAACACGTCCCCACCTCACAGCATGTCAGCTCCTGCGCTAGGCACTCCTCTGTTAGAGACACACGCATTTTTATCATTGGCCTTCTCAGGAAAAGTGCATTTTGGACATCTTTAATGTGAATACATAGCTGCACTTTTGACTAGAGAGGCGCTTGGTTTTGCCATCAGCAAAGTCTAAATTTCATGCAATAGCTATAAGTCTGATGCATTGGTCACAATACCTTGGTTTCTGGGTATTGTGTTCCTGTGGAACTGTAAGTCTGGGATGTATATTTTAAATTGCCTTTTATAGTGGTAAGTAGTCATTCATGTTTGAATTTGTATGGTCCAGCGTCTATGAGACCAGTGTGTGTTCACATCCTGAACTCCACATTTGTTTATTCCATTCAAACTGTTGATTATGGCCTGATGGATAGCCTGTTAATATGGAGCTTAGCTCCAATACCTCTATGCCACTGGTTTTAGTATGCTGCTGAAAGGGAAGCAGTGCATTCTGCTTTCTCCCCTCCCACTCAACTCTAATGTGTGCTTTTTAGAAATATAACAATTTCTACCATGGTCAGGATTTCATTTCAAGCTATTGCAGAAACAAATACTGATACATCCTAACATTTCAAAAACATTACTGCACATTTGCCATGATGGTTGAGTGTGGTAGCATCATTTCAGCATTAAGTTAATTGTAAGGAAAATGTTTCAAGGCATGGTAGCTTTGTTTCTGTACCAAGATCTGGATTTCTAAAAACTTGCTGATTTATACCCCATTAGATCCAAATGTTTTTATGTTATCACAAGATTTCTAAGTACACCTTTTCTTTAGAATGCTTGTTAAGGTGCCGAGGAAAAATAGCAAAATATTTCCCTGGAAAGATTATTTTGGTGACTTTTCATCTCAAAGCAATTCTTTGTCAGCTTGAGAGGTCTAAGGAAGTAAAAGGTTGGATATGCTATAGGGAGACCAAACACAGAAATAGGGTATGAAATTAGGATAGGCAGACACATTCGCTGATCTAGTGGTGAAAAAGAATTATTCTTCAAAGTGCAGGGCAAATCCCACATTTTTTTCTATGTTTTCTTCCCTTAAAAAGAAGGGCTTAGCTCCTCTATGAAAATGTTATTTATGGGCAGAAAAACCTGCCCATCAAATTTTCTGTCTGGAAATTAGAAATGCTTTGATGAGGAATAATAAAGCTACAGTAGAAGGAGTAACATTGTGTTTGTCTTCCAGAAACAAGCAAGGCTTCAAGCATCCTCTTAAGCCTTAATTTCATCTAGGCAGTGTCTCATTTCAGAGACTGACAGGTAAAATGATTGGCGTCAGGAAGGCAGTTTTCTCTTGGCTCCTGGCACCCTTCCAGTGCTGTGATTCGTGTCCCAACACCTTGCAGCATCGTTTTAGTTGCTCTGCAATGGTTTTCTGCTTACAGCAGAATTGAAGATGCACATACAGAGGTCTCAGCAGTGGAACTTTGAGAAGTGTAAATGGATTTGTGTGGAGGGGAGTAACCATTCCAAATCAGTTTGGATGCCACAGTTGCATAGCTGATATGCAAGAGGACAAAGCCCAAAGACACAGAGACGTTTGAAGCTTAGCAAACTACAAGGAGATGTTCAAAATGTGAGGGTGGCAGTATTGTTTAAGGTAGATATAGATATAGATACAGATATAGATATAGATAGATATAGACATAGACATAGACATAGATGACATAGATGATATAGATATATATCAGCTTTTATTTTGGATCCTCTGCTTTCAAAGTGCCACAACTTTCTTTCTAAAAGGGGGATAGTTTCCAAAATATACTGTACAAGATTTGGCTCAGTGGAAATTGATACAAGGGGTTTTGGTTTCTTCGGTTCAATAGCAGCAAAACCACACATGTTAAAATAGGGGAGGGGGACTGGTGGGACTCCACTCATTTTTGGGCAGACTGATGTTTTTTGAGATGTTAAAATAAATCTATTCAGTTGTAGGTAAGATAATTCTTAAAATGCAAGACCTCAGTGTAACATTGCAACTGAACATCCATGGAGCCATTCTTTCATCTGTTACAGGTCCTTCAATCATGGAATGTGACACGGATGGTTCTAAGAGCTGTAGGAGCTTTTTCTTCAAGCTTTGGTATCCCTGCTGTTTCATAACAGTGATTTATCCACATTTTAATGTGCATGTTTGAGAGTACACAAGTGGCCTCACGTACCAAATAGCTTCTCAGTTACTGGCACTTAGTACAAAACCAAACTCAGTGACAAGACTTCTCTCAAGCAGACCTTATATCATGAACTTTCAGTATGTACTGGAAGGAAGATACCAAATCAAAGTGAGTTTTCCTTCAAAGAAGCCAAGATATCTTCCCACTGAGAGAAATTTTCTTGCCAAATGCTGGCTCTCCAACTGTGGCCATCTTGACTAGGGAGCTATTTAAAGCAAGGATTCAAAGATTTTTTTCATTATGGCAAGACTTTCTTTCACTTCTCATAGATGGCTGAGATGTTGATGCTCAAACTTTCCTTAAAAAGTATGTTCAGACAGAAGTCAAGATCAGGAAATTTCAGAAGGAAAGTGAGAATTGGGATGAACTGAAAGTAGAATTAAAATGGACATTGTTAACATAAATATCTGTGTTGTTTCTGCTGCAATAATAATGTTCTTTTCTCTTTATCTGATATATTCTATCCTTATTTAAGTCAGAGCACACCCCACATGGTTGTTGCATTCACTTGAATGTATACTGTCTCTTATAGTCTCTGACATGGTTTATAGCTGGTAAAGAAGGGGCATTGTAGGGGTGGTTCAGAAACTGGGCCCAGATATGCCAGTATCATTTAAGATAAATGACATTGCATTGGATGAGAAACTGTCCCTTGTCTGATCCCTTGGACACAAAACATGGATGTGGCATTATGTACATTAGGAGGCATCTTGTGTGAATTTGGTTTTCCAAGTTCGCTGCAAGGTTACTTGCCATGGAATAAGTACTTGGTGCTTCACTGTTTATTATTGTTGCCCTTATGATGAACAACCAGTGTCTTTTCGACAGAAAAGAGCTACCTTTTCCAAAAACTTGCATCACTTAATTATCTAGGTTATGTAGGCAAATACAGCTCCTCACTGCCTAGACACCAGCCACAGAACTGAACTGTTTAAGGGCATGAATATGCACATGCCTGGTTTTAATTGGGATACCTCATTTTCTCATTTCTGCCATTGTTATACAAGAAAGGTTTACATTCATCTAACCTTCCTTCCAACCACACCATTTTTGTTGCTGTTTTCTCCATTGCTGTGCCCCCTGCCATCAGTCTTCTGGTGAATCAGGTGTATGATGCAGACATGATTATCATCTGCTCATGTCTTCTAGCCAGACTGTGCCAAATCTCACAGATTTTTTTTGCATAACATCTTTAAGAGACAACCTTTCTTCTCCGTCTGTGTATCTCACATGCTTGTTGGGCTCCCTGCTCTGTTATGCCTTAGTTATTGCACCTCAGCATATGACCACTGGGGATGAATCCATCAAATGCAACATGCTTAGTTGCATTTTTGCAGTCTCTCATGGTCTGGCTTCTCACTGATTCAACCATCCTTTCATACAGAATCCAAGTATTTATACACTCTTTCTTATCAGCCCAGAATGCCAGTTCATCTTTGAGGATATTGAGGATATTGCCCTTGAGAAATGACTTTCAGAGCTTGCATTTCCTTGTGACTACACAGAAAATAGTTTATCTGCTTAGTGCCAAGATGACTGCTAATTGATGTTAACTAAATGCTTTTCCTATGCTAATTCCTTCTGTCTTTAAACAGCTGTTGTCTATTGTCTAAACTAAGATCTTTGAGGAAGTAAATGCCTTTTTCATTTGCTTTGGTTTTGTGCAGTACCTAATGCAATGCGTTTCTGATCCATGATTTAGGTTATAGACACGGTTCCAAAAACAATAAAGTACAACTAGTTTGTTCTAGTGATTACCTCTAATAGCATTGTTTATGTCTTGTCTTTTTTATAGTTTTTACTTACAAGCAGTACCTTTTAAAGTCCTGTAAATTTCAGAGTCAGAACAAATCATTCTGAGATTATAAAGTAGCAGCATCCCTAGCTAAAAACCTTCCATAAATATTCAGGACTACTGAACACAAAAATAAAGAACACCAGCAATTTAGACTGCATTTCTGTTATTATTCCAAGGCAGTTTACTGTCTTGGAAAAAAAGGAAAATATTTTTTCTCCATGTGCTTATGTTTTATAGTACTTTGTTTATAAACTGTTAGACTGTTTCCCTGAAGGAAATGGTGAGAATGAATTCAAAGCCTGTTGAAGCTAGTGAAGCATTAGTCAGATTTAACATTTGTTTATTTGTGCCTTTTATACAGAAGGATGGTTGGGTGTATTTTTTTTAAGAAAAATACACAAATCTGATTGCAGAGCTACAAAATTGGTAAATTGTCTTGAGGGCAGGTGTGCCCCCTGAAGCCGATTTAAATCATGTTCTTAATTGACTGAATATAAAGATGATTGCTCTTTGAACAATCTCATATGGATAACAAAGAGAAATCCCAAATTCATTTATTGTTGGTTTGGACTTTTTCTGGTTGATACTCCAGACTTTGTTTGACAAGATAGGCATCACCAAAATAGTTACCTGGAAAATGAGTTCTTATTTTCTTATACACAGATTTTAGTTTTGACTCAAAAAAATAGTGGCCTCTTTGCCAGAGGCAAATTGTAATCTGGCAGGCACACAAGGCCCTAAAGACTTCAGAGGAGCTGAGTAGAATGGCCCATATATCTCATTTTAAAGCTTCCTGCAATAGCTTTGAGTCCAGTGAGTATCTGTGTGTTGGAAAGATCTGCCTCTTGACACAGCAACAGAGGAAGAAAGATTAGGAAAGCACTGTATTCCCTGTGTGGAGGCCTGATTCCTTTCTTTATCAGAATGACCTTAGCAATGGGCTGCTGGATATGATAAATGTGTTTTTTACCTAAATAAAGATGATGATGCTTCTGATGGTCCTCACTGTGTCATCATAATTTTATGCTGCAAATGATCAAATATAGGGCAGGGGGATTTTCAAGATCTAGTAAGAGGAAAGAGAAGACGTGTATTACCTGCAAGGCTTTTAAATTTCCTAAATCTGATGAGTGTGCTGTGTTTTTTGAAACCACTGATTACTTTTTGGGGAGACTTAATAAGATGATGATCTTTAGAATGTCTGTCACTTCTCTGCTGATGTGTGTGTTTACGTAAGGCATGCACATTGAATAAATGTACAAGTAAAGAGATTGCCTTAGACCCATTCACACTTTCACATGGATGTGCAGTTGAGGTAAGTGTGTGCAAAATTCAGATGCAGTAAGCTGTCAGATGAATGGGACAGGACCTCTATTGCTGAAAATTAGCAGAGCTTCTTTGACATCAAGGAGTGTAAATCCACAGATCATCCCTGCAGACCCACCCTATCCTGCCTTAATTTACATATACCACTCTTTTAATTTCTGCTAATGAACTAGATGGCTCTTTCTTTCTCTCCATGCAGAAGGGGGTTAGTCTCAAGTCTGGGAATTAGTCTGGGAGTCCCAACTTCTGTCCAGCTCCAGCTGTTTAGCAAAAACCCTGTGGACTGAAATTGCCCTTCTCCACCACTGCAGGGGCTTGCCTGCTCAGCAGAGTGACTGTGCTGGAATAAACTGAAGGTCCACGAAACTGTTATCTCAGGTGACTCTTATCTTTGTGGAAGAACACCTCTTACACTGTTTCCTGTGCCATTAGTTCTCTGGATGGCCTGGAAACCAAGAGCTTGCATAGTTTTTGAAGGTTTTGACTTCAGTATGGTCCAGCTATTCTCCAAAGGAATTCAGTCATCTTCCCATACAATAACAAAATATAATCTAGTATCAAAACAAACCACAGGTGATGGTTTAGGGAAGAAGGTGTACTGAAGATAGGCCAGGTGAAATGTTTGTTGCAAATCCATGGTGTGCTGCAGGATGTTTCTACTGCTCCTTCTTTTCACAAGGTTAGGATCTTCTTGAACTGATATAATGATTTTATTGGAACTGAGCACAAGACAACTTGTCATCAGAAATCATCCTAAAGCTTGGGGAGAAACACAAAGCAATTCTCCACATTTCCATACCGTGGGATTAGAACTCATTGTGTATATATATTATACATTGATATATATACTATATACATATATATTTATAAAGCTCTATAGCTACTCTTTTAAGTTAAAGAAAAAATATAAGATGGTTTGCATCTAAAGAAAAAATTACCCTGATAGTTCTCTCTAAAGAAGTAGGCTCCACTTTATTTTTTTCCCTTTAATGTGAATGCTCACAGGTTGTATGTTAGGCTTGTTTTAGAGGAAGCTGGTTACTGAAGGAGCCTAGTTCTGAGAGCACAGGATTCATCCTTCAGGATTCAGAAGTCCTGAGGGGCAGAGCTGTCAGGAGTCGTTGACATTTAAAGGAGAGGAGGCTGTCTTCTGTGAACGCTATGCAAGTCTCTCAAACGTTTTGAAAACAGGGAGTAAATGCAAACTATATATAAAGACTTGAAGGCAAGGTGCTCCTGGTAACCTGCCTGACTACAGATGTGAGCTGCTGCACCACACTAGATTTGGATACAGAGGATGAAATTCCCTGTTATCCCAGGAACACAGCTGATGTTGACATCCATTCAGATTCATTTTGTTTACCGAGGAAGAAGAGAGATCTTCACTGTTAGTAAAAGCTGTTGTTGAATATGTTGGGATAAGAGAAAAAAATTACAAAGACAGATTCAAATTAATTTGGAGTCACAGAAGGGAGACTAGGAGGCATTTCAGTGATGTAGTAAATTAGTACAGAGATCTTTCACCTCCAGCCACTGGGTTCAAACTCATACCAAGCTGCAAGCTGATAACAAACGGGTGATTTAAACTGTGTCCTTACTAGGGCATGGCCATGGTTTCTTGTGTATGCCTGTCCTCAGATGGAAAATGTTTCTGTAATGAAACATGTCAGAGTGTGAGATTATTGCTTTGTGAAATTTACAAAACTGATATATTTTCAACATTAATTGTGATATTTAAAAGAGGATCTTTGTCCTGATTAAATGAAACTATTTCAAAACACAGCTATTGAAATTAATGCAACTGTTTTATTTGAGCATTCTCACAGGAATATGGAAGCTCTTTATTCTCTTATTTATATATGAAGAGTTAATGTGTGTATGCATATACTCATAGTCATTTTTTAAAAATAATAAAAATACTAGGGAAGGGGATTGTCTGTTTTTAAAAACCTTAAACCCTTAATCTTTCCTTTTTACATAGTAGCTAGACTTGGATGTAGCTAATGTCACTTGGATGTTCAGTACAACATATGCTCAAAAGCACAGCCAGCTATATTGATAAGATAACCCTACTTCTCCACATACTATGGGTACAGATTTGAATTTAACACTGTTAAGCTGTGGAGGTGAAATGAGAGATCATGTGAGGCCTTTTTCAAAGATCCAACCATAAAGCATACATTCAAATGATACCAAGTGATAAATTCATAAAAGTGGAACAGCTCCATGTTTATGTTTCTCTCATGCTCCATAACTCAGACGTTTTGCAGATATGTTTGGTTGTGCCATACGGTCGTCTTCTATCAGAAATTTACAAAGATCTGAATAATGTTATATAAAAATTGGAAGAAAAGCTCTGGTATTTTTCATTGTTGAGATTATGATCTGGTGCATGGTATAGGTGACAGAACACCTATATCCTAGACAAGATGAGATACAACTTTCAGTAGGTATCTCAAACTGTGTGAAATAAATATTATTTTATGTATTTATTTTATTTTGGAAATGTATTATAATCTCTCATTGCTGAGGCAGTATTTTATTAATCGTTCTCTCCTGGAAGAAAAATAATATCACACTAGTCAGTTGGGAATTCTTACAGTTCTGGAAGCTGCATAAGACAGTCTTTATCAAGAAAATTACCTTTTGGAGAATTAGAGAAGCATAGATGTTTGTTAATAAAAGCCCAAATGTATAGCCTAAACGTGCCATTCTTGCTCACTGGAGTAATTCTGTTTACTTCAGGAGAAGGAACTATTCCTGTGACAGTATAAAGCACCTGGTGAAATTTTTAATTTCCTAAATAATTCATCTCTGAGGATGGATAATGCATATTTGAACATTTTAATTGTAGTGTATTATATTCTGTTTTCAGACTAAGAGCTAGCATATACAGCAGTTTTCAGTGGTATTGTATAATGAGTAATGTCTCTGATTAAAGCTTATTTATGTGCAAGGGTTTTTTATTATTATTTTTATTTACTTCATAGGCATACTTCACAAAATATCATGGGCTGGCATCTCTACAGTAGCTTGGAGCTGCTCTTTAAAATGTCCTTGACTTTAAATAAGTATATAGCCAGAATAGGCATATTCTTGGCTTCAATGTAATTTGCCTTAGTCCACTCTCTGACAAGGCTGTTTAGGAGGGAGGATGCCAGTGGTTTCCAAGAGGAAAATTTATACTGGGGGAAATTCAGTGTTTGACAGTAACACTAAAGGACATGAGAGGCAGGTATGAAGGCACCTACTACTAGGGACTCCAAATTTTAATTGGACTTTTCTTTGCTTCTGCAATACTAACAGTTGGAGATTTTATTAATAATTAAATAAAAACAGTGTAATCCTTCTGACAGCATTCAGCTTAGGGGGAGATGTTAATGCACTGCATTATTTTAACAACGGATTGTATGTTCTGCTTGGGCTGTGTCTGAGAGGAGTATGACTTTGCAAAGAGGAACATGAAAGGATAGCAGTATCCTTCTCCATTGCATTTTCTTATTTTTTCACATGCTGAGTTTAGGGAATGGGACAGCTAAGAACATTTCTTTTTACCTCGATTAAAAAATACCCTGCATTTTAAATATTCTGTTTTAAATATAAAGAATCAACCTAAAGCTTGATATCCCTTTCCAGTAAGGATACAGGACAGAGTACCTTTACAGCTTTACCTGTCTGGGCTTTCAAGTTACCATCTCTAAAATACACCATCAGCTCATGGGCGCTGCCTCCCCTTTCACATCCTGTGAAAGGCAGGGCTGACAGGTCAAAGGGCATTATGAGCCTCCCAGGGCCCTCCTGACTCTCTTCAAGTCAAGACAGGTAGTCCTGAAGGTTAGATACAAAGCAATAATGAGCTTTTTATTGCCACGTGATAGCTGTCTGACTTCTTATTTTCAGGCAATTGGTTGGTTTGTAATAGGGGAGGTGAGGATGATTTAAGAACTTCTTGGAAACATACCTCACTGCATTAGCAACTGAAGTCATCCCAGACTTAGTGGAGGTTTTTTTCATACTTTTCAGTAGAGTATTTTAGAGATCATTAAATGTGAAATTAATTAATCCTTATGATTCCTTTGGGAGATGGAGGGTTTTTATTAGTCCTGTTTTACAGATGGGGAAACTGAGATAGTTTCAGTCAACTCACTTCTATGTGGTGAACCATTGGTAGAGCAAGAATGACACCAGAACATCTCCTAACTGTTTCCTAGCCTCCTTCCTCAGCTGCAAACCATATTGTTTTACTGCTGGACTACTGCATCTCCAAACTCTTTATACCTATGCCCCTTGTAAGTGCCTTAAACCTCCTTAAGTTCAAGCTCCAGGTGTCACAAATTCTGCATCTAGCGAATGAGACATTGTTAAGATGTCTGCCAAAATTTTAATTTAATAGCCTTGCCACACATGATATAAGAATCCTGGGAGAGTGTGAAGTGCAGGACTGTTTTTGGTGTGCCTTTTGTTTCCTTTGACCACATCAGTGCTTCTCTCCAATTCCCTAACTCTATTTCTTTTATCTCTCTGTTGCTGGAAAGCCTCTGACCCTGAGAGCCATTGAGAAGCAGAAGCCTTGCTGTAAACAATCTCATTTACTGCACAGTCTTAATATGCTCCCTGAAAAATATCTACTAATATGATACACTGAGGCTGTGGAAGAAGAAACAAGCCTGCAGCTGATGGTTGGATCCTGACATATAAAAAGAAAGTGGAAGGGATACACTAACACTGGACGTCTTTAATTCTGATACTTCCTAGTTTTATGCTAGATAAAACAAGGTACCTTTAATTTGAGATTTAAACTGTGATTCCTTGGGTTTGTTTGTTTCCCTTGTATTCTCAGAGGGCCCAGAGGAGCCACGCTGCTTGCTATTGTAGCAACAACTTCCCATGTAGGTGATGATCGCCCGTCCAACCCCAGCCTCTGAGACTGCTGCACATGCTGTTTCAGCTTGTTAGGGGATTAACAACTTCAGCTGAAAGCGTAATAAGCCTTTTATCCTTTAGGCACCAGCTATTACAGGGGTATGCACATCACGTTTAATAGTGCCCTATCTAGCAGGATTGGAAAAGAAACAAAGGAGGAGTGCAGGATAGTGGAGGGGAGAGACCCCAGCAGCCTGGGACAGGGTGTATTGAGCCCCGGATGGTTTTGCTTTCTGACTGATCTGGCTGCTCACAGAGTTGATGCACAATCTGCAAAGAAGAGGGCTCTGCTGGGGTGGTGGCTCCTGGGGACCCTGCCTCTGTCTGCTTTTAACCATGCTGTATTTCCTTTTTATTGCACCTGCAAGCAGTACTCTGGAGCAAGGCACTAAATTTTGTATACCGTCTGGATGTCAGCAAGCATTGCAAAGCAGGGGGTTGTATTCCAGTTAGGATGCTGTTTTGACTTTGCAGATAATGCAAGTGGGACCCAGTAGCTCCAGGTTTGTTTTGCTCACTCCAGCATGCTGAGCTAGGTTAAAAAACATTTTCATTTTCACCTCATTTCTCAGAGGAAAAATCTTCCCCATTATTATTTTATCTCCCTCTCTGAGAAACTGTTTTGTTTTATTGAAAACAGACAGAAAAAAATCCTTTGTTTCTAAATTCTTGTTTCTCTAAATCTCATCCTGATTGTAAATCCAGGAATAGCAGTATTTTGGCCCATGCTTTTGATACTGTAAGGTGGACACAGAAACCTGCCTTAGACTTTTTTTTGTGTGTGTTTGACTTCACAAGAAATGTGTAATATTTCTGTATTGGTAACGTGTTGTTAAATTTATAAGGCAGATCACCAGCATTATGTTCATGGGCTGAGTTTATGATGTATTTCTGACATGTCCATCCTTGGATCCAACACTGACTTCAGTAGAGAGTTTCACCCTCCTGACTTTCAGCATGTGATAAAAATACAACTTTCAGCAGCCCAAATGCTGCCCCATGTCTGCTGATCTCCTGGGTCCAGGATATTGAAATATGATGGTCTAAAGACTTATGTCAGAAAGCAGAGGGTCAGAGGGTGATGGGACAAGGTGTGGGGTGGCTACAGCCATACGGATGTCAGCGAAGTGCAAAGCAATACCACACACCAGAAAATACTGCAACTACCTCTTGCATTTTGTATAAGCAATTTTCCAGTCTGTTGTCTTCTGTCAAATGCAATGTTCTGAGACATTTAAATAAAATAAATACTGCTGTTGAGTTATATTTAGAACCATGTGAAATTTCTGTAGTGAAACTCCCAGCCAGGCAAAACATGCCGGCTTTCAGGTTTCTGTACCACTTGAAGCTTCATCTGGGTTTGTCATAGAGGTTGCTCATGAAATCTGATGGTGAAGGTGGCTGCCTTCCAAAGGAGCCCAGCAGAGGCTCTGCCTGCCACTATGGACACTGCTGGAGGGGTTGGGCAAATCAGGGCTGGGTCCAGGTGAGCCTCAGCAGAGAATTTAGTTTCTTGCAGGTGGAAGGTCAAAAAAGCAAATGATGAGACCAGCTGCTAATGGAAATTGAAATGAAGGTTTGCATAACCCTCCCACCCCTGCTCATTTTAATCACTGAGCTCTCACATTTGCCTGTCTTCTCAGACATGCATCACTTATCTAATGAGGATGGGTGTTGGTGTAATGAGTACCAGCGCATGTGGGGGCTGGCCAAGGCAAGAGTAGGTGTGTGGAAATCCCTCCAGAGGTGAGGTGAGAGCCCAATGGGATGGGGGCCATGATGGGGCCTTGGGGTAGGGTGGTCTGCCCCTGACTTGAGCAGCCATCTCCCTCCCTCTCCTCTAGCCTGCACAGGGTTGCTCCCAGCACACCACCGCTGCCCTGGGGAGTCACCCTCACCCTACAGTGCTCCCCAGGAGCACCATTTTGTTCCCTGGGATGCAGCTGGGTGGACACACTACTCAGCTCTAGCCCTGTTTTGAGCATGGAGTGTTAGGTATGTGCATCCCTCTGGCTTCAGGGAGGAAGGGAAGGAGTCTGGCAGCGCAACAGTTTGTAAGGGTAGGGCCACTGGTGCCACACAGGCTCCAGTTGGTGCCACAGGGGCTCCAGTGCATGTTTCACTGCACTTTTCCCCCAGCACTAACATGCAGTCAAATGGATTTTGATAAAGCACAGAGTGATGTTCTCTCTCCCTTTTCCTTGTGAGATGGGGAGGGGAGGGGAAGGAAGGCTGAGCATACCCTTAAATCACTGTCCTTTTTCTACATAAGGATCCCCCAAATAATTTTAAAATGCACAAAGGCTTTATTGTAAAATAGACATTTGTAAGGAAGCAAGTGTATTTGTTCATCACAGTTGTGGTTTAGCTGTGGAGGTTATGGAATAAAGTGAAATTTTAAACAATTTAAAATAATTGCATAAATTGTTTGCTAGCTTGTTTTATTATTTTTTTTAACTCAATAGGACCCTTTTTCATGCATTTAAGTGTTAACCTTGTTTGATAACATGCTAGGAAGTGGTACAGAAACCTTTATTCTTCCAGAGGGTTGAATTCTTTTGTGAGATATGATAGACAAAGCTGGCATCCCTTGTAGAGGATATGTAAAGCCTGTCTCCAGACATTGTGGCATTGCTACAGACAGAGTTTGTCATCCATAAATTTACAGCTTATTTCAGTCTATTCATAAATTGACTAAATTTTTTTTTGAAAGAAAAAAATATATATAGGTGTATAAAATACCCAGTTACAGGTTGTGTTCTATTTAGCCCTTGATTGAAACGTATTGCTCCTCAGTATCTTTTAGCTATGAAAATTATAATATGGAACAGAGATTAGAATGAAATTATCATGGCTAGAAGGCATTTACTCAGTGGTGGCAGCCACATAAACCTGAGCCCTGAGAATGATGATAATGCATTAGGTTCTGCATGCCCGATATTATTGCTGTACATTATGTATGTTTCATTTATACTATTTCGCACACACCAGCAACGCTGACAGATAGGTAATTACTCTCTGCGCCAATGAACACTTATCAGCCCCGCCGCTGTTTATTGCTGGGATGAAGTGCGCTTGTCAGTCAAGGTCACTTGTTTGTGTGTCCTTTTTAATAGTTCTTTCACAGTTGTTGAACTTTGCGGGCGCTTCTTACGGCAAACTTTGGGCGAGTTGCTTTACTGCGTCACCTGCCTTATTAAAGTAATTTGTATTTATGGCTTTAATTGATAAACAGCCAAGTTGCAGGAAAGAGGAAAGAGGAAAGGGTATATTTTGTTGGTCAGCTGATCTGTGGGTATGTTGGGTCATGGATGACCTCAAAAGCAGCGTGTTGCAGAGACTCTCAAAGCCTGCTGTGCCACCAGCATAAGCTGGTGAAATCTCTTGTGATAAAGATAAATATGAATTTAATGGTAATGGATACCAATACAATCTGCAGACTGCTCTAGGGCTACTGCTTGTGCTTTTTGGTAGAACATTTGCCAGTTCTGAACAGAGCTCTTATTGTTTGCACCCTCAGGACATGCATGTGAAAGACCAAGCCACTTTGTCTTCAAATCAGTGTTTTCTGCAAGAAGCCTCACAGAAACTCTGTATTATTGCGTAAAATATGCTTTCCAGGCTGTGTGTGTGCCTCTAACTTTTTTTTCCCTATTCTTAAAACTAATAGTGTCAAAGGTATTATGGCAAGCCCACAGTTTCTTGGGTTGCAAAGAAAAAAATTCAGAAGCTTTCTCTTTTCCTTCCTTCCTTCCTTCCTTCCTTCCTTCCTTCCTTCCTTCCTTCCTTCCTTCCTTCCTTCCTTCCTTCCTTCCTTCCTTCCTTCCTTCCTTCCTTCCTTCCTTCCTTCCTTCCTTCCTTCCTTCCTTCCTTCCTTCCTTCCTTCCTTCCCTGTATTACAAAAAACAGAATAACCTCTAGGATATAATAATTTATCCAGTCAAGATAACTGGAGCTATATCCTTAAGCCTGTAATCACCTCGAGTTTGTGTGTTGTGAGATTTATACTGCACTTCCTTATTACCAAAGAAACAGTTAAAAAGGATTTATGTAGTGCATGCAGTGTGTGTGTCTGGAATTTCTGTATGTTCCAACTTCTGCACTCTGGTGCCTCCTTGGTCCTTTTTGTAGAGGACACTATTTTGAAGTGGAGACTGAACATTCAATTAAATGCAAATTTTATTCAGGCATTAAAGCAGAATCACATTCATTCATTAAACTCAAATGATGCTTTTATTTAGGAAAATATATCAGCACATGGTAGCACCACATGCTGCTTATAAATAACTATGGTGATCTGGTTGTGCAAAAGTATATAATTTCATTATTAAAGGATTTAAACTCCTTACAAGGTGCATGGTGTCCATGAATGTTTCAGTTAATTTGATTACATCCATAGAAAAAGCATTTCATTTACATGGGTAGCTGTGGGTCTCCTGTCTTACAGCACCGTTCTAATGCATTATGATCCCAATCTCACACTTGTAGGTTCTGACTTGGCTGGATGTGTTTAATATTTTGGGTACGTAAATGCAGATTTGAGCAATTCGATTTGTTTCTGAACCTAGCCTACCAAGCTTCCACGTTTTCAAACCACTTCCTTTTCTTAGTTCTTAGTTACCAGAGTGTTACAAAGAAAGGGGTTTGATCTCATGTAGATAGCATAGCATTAATTACCCTGACACTAATTAAACTGCATCAAACAAATACCACCGTGTTCCTCAGGGGGACAACAGAAGGCAGTTTAAAATAATTACTGGAGCTTCATGCATGTGTGAAGTTTTCATTACTCTTAGGACACAAGCAAAAGAGATTTGATATCATTAAAATTCCCCCCTTTAGTGTTTGCAAAAAAATGACTAAAATTTCCTCAGAGCATATTGATGTCTAAATAGTAGTGGTTTCAGTTCTTGAGAATAGTAACTTTTCTTTAAGAATTGTAAGCCTGTGAAGCAGGAACAGGTGTTCCAGTCCACATTCTGGTATGATTATGTATTAGCTTATGTTTGTCAGACCATTTCATTAACCACCCACTGCTATCACATATACATATACTTTGTTCTTCCTGAACCATGAAATGAAATGCATATATCTTCACTAATGCTTGCTATCAATGTAAATGAGAAAAGGAGGCTTATTACCAATCACTGCTGCTGTGAAGCACACACCTCTGTACAGTTACAGGTAATAAACATCTTTTTGTAAGTAGGAAGCAAGATATATTGAGTTCTGCATACAGTAAGCAGCAAACGTGCCTTCCACTGTACTCCAGTGTTAATAGAGCACAATTCCCACCCATGTACACATTCAACAGGATGTCCTAAAGCACCTTTCTGAACCAGAAGGTGCTATTCCTCTTCATGCTCATTTATATCTTGTAAATGTTTTGAAGCTAGCGAAACTTTGCTGACCAGTGGTTAATGGGCATCTTCTCCAAGGAAAGTAGGAGCATGTTTGCACCAGTGAGCAAGTGCCAGTTTCTGGATCAGCTGTTGCTCCTGTCAGAGCCAGCAGCAGCTTTATAGACCCCTTGAAAAAGTAGATGGAAGAATGATGTCCCTGCCTGGGATGGGGGCTTGGAGCAGACAGCCTTTGGAAGGTTCTTTCCAACCCGTCCCAATCCATGCAGTTCCACAAGCCAGAGACTAGCAAGCAAAGATGACAACAAGACAGTAAATGTGGAGGATGCAGAGTTCCAAACTTGCTGCGAGTTCTGTACTTTGCTAATGCTCACTTGACCATGCACGAAGCACTGCTTTCCATTTTCCAAGTTGATGAGTGTGTGTGCTTTTTATTTCTAAAAGCCACCGAGCCCATTGTACAGGGTCATTTAGCCTCTTGATTTTTAGAGGTCAATACAGCGTCAGTAAACGTCATTGAATTGAGTACTGATGGCAGGGGCCTGTGGTGAAAGGTGTGTGAGACAGAAAGCATCTATAAAAACATCTCTAGCTCTTCACTGCTTGCAATATTCTGTGTGACTTTTTCTCAAAATTTGATTATGTATAATTTGAATGTATATAGTAATATATCATAACCTGCTTATTTTCTGGAACCTTTGAGGAACTATGTAAAATATTTCTCTGTAATGGAAGGTTTGATTATGCTGATGGTACTACTTTTTTTAAATTACAATGTTGTCTTGATATTACTAAATCTGCTGCCTGCAATATAACAGTGAATTAGGCTTGTGCAATTGACAGACTAAGTAGAGATGATCAAAACTGATTGGAGAGGAAATACAAAATTAATCCAGTTGTAAGATTCTGTGAACCCAACAAACACGCACAGCAGAATACTTTTATTTCTTTGGAGCCAGATGGTTTGTCCTATTTTAAGCTGATAGATTCTTCATGCATTTCTTTTGGATGTCATTGGTTTTAACTGCCAGACAGTATCTACTGTTAGAAGTTTCCTTATTCCTGGATTATTTAAAGAGTATTTTTGGCACATTCAAATGATCATACTGTACACCAAGTTAATTTTTCCTTACACTTAGCTCATACGTGAAAAAAGTGTTTATATAATGAAAAAAACCCTCTAAAATGAACAGTTCTTTTTTTCCTTCTTTTGACATGATGTTGACAGAAGTCGCTTTGATGTAGTTTAGAGTCATGAATTTTCTATCTGTTCTGTTTTTCCTGGGGCTCCATCTATTCAGACATCCTGATCTGTCATTTTGCAACACTTTGTGAAGTGCTTGACAGATAGCGGTTTTGACAAGTGCTGGACATCAGCAGCAATTCAGAATAAGCAGTGTATATTTCTCCAGGTAAAGTGACAAAACGTCTAAAAGCGTAAGAAGAACTGTACAGTCTTCAATCACATTTAATGTTACAAAGCAAGACTTTTTCTGCTTTCTCCATTTGTTCTAGTAATGTGCAGTGGCTCAGACTTGAGTATCTGCTGGAATTTTGGATTAATGACTTTCTCTTTTCCTTTTGTATTTCCTAGTACATGAAAAATTTCTTCAATCGGATTAAAAATTGGAAGCTGAGACAGATCCAGAAAATTGCAGCACAGCTAAAGTTACATGTAACAATAATTTCCAGGGTCTTCTAGTATTTGATAAATCTCTGCATTTGTTGTTGTTGCTTTGTTGGGTTTTGTGGGGGTTTTTTTGTAATGTCATTTTAATTCTACAAATATAGCATGTATGAAGAACACAATTTAGGAAAATCACCATTATTGATTAATTATTCTATTTCCTATCCACATCCCAAACCCTTTCTTGATCGTGGTTTATATTACATCACCCATAGGTAATCACAGATTACATATTTACATGATGTAGTATATTGAAAATGTAAAACATTTCATATAATTATTCTGCATCTGTATTCACTCAAGAAACAGCTGTTGAAAGTTGAGGGGGATGCAAAATGGCACAGCCTGAAGATGTTCTTGTTCATTCAGCTAACTCCTTTTTGATGTGATACCTACTGGCAGGGTTGTGTGGTGAATTCAACTTCTTTGACAGCCATCAGCCCCACTGACCAGTAGTTTCAGTTTTTATAGTTAGGGGAAAGATGAGAAAAAATATTTCCATAATTTAGATTTTTTTTTCAGCTGCTGGATCGAAAGCCCCTGCCAACAGCTATCTAAATCAACACCATGCCAACATGTTCTGTAGTCCGAAGGTCACTCAAACATCTGGCCCCACAGTCTCGTTCTTTAAGGTTTGTCACTGGGCAGCATCTGTTTATAGATTCTTTCTCAACCTCTCTTTGATCACTTTGACAGCAAAAAGAAGCTTCTATCACCCTTGATGTGTTAAGATAAAAATATCAGGAAAATCAGACCATTGTAAAATTTGGTGCAATTTCATATAATACTATATCTACATTTTTAGTTTCTTAAAATTCTTTTTCTTTTTCTTGGCTGAGTTAGAGGGAATTATGTATTACTTTCTGCTGTTGAGATTAAAAAAAAAATATTGTCAGAGTTGATATATTCAGTGGGAATGTGAAAATGACTGCACTAAGCAGGTCTTGCCCAGCTGAGCTTGGTCAGCATTTAAAAAAAAGTTTGGAAAGTGAGCAGAGCCGGCATATTTAGCTCTGGTCTATTTTGAGTAGCATGTTATCTAACTCCCTTTATTATATCCTGTGTACTCCTACAAAGAGCTACCTATTTCATAAAGGTTTATATATGCTTTTACGTGTTTAGATATTTCTCCTGTAAATAAATAACCATTGGGGATATGGAAATATTATAGCTTCCATGTTCCCTTTTAGGAACTTCCAGTGAATTTTCAGGTCTATTCTTTCCAAACAATTTGGAATTTCTTACTTTTTTTCTAGACAAGACTAAATAAATTCTCTTTACCCTGGTCTTTCGCTTTAAAAAAACATTTGGTAGTCTTTGGCAGTGTTAGAGTGATCATATTTATGAACACCACAGACATCTGGTTTACACCATAATGGAAAAGATCTTAGGTTACATGTCTTATGGAATTATATGGTCCTGTCCTCAGCAAAGACACTGTGTTTGGTGTGTAACCCAGGGACACAGTTGTAATGTGAACAGTATGAGGTATGGGTATGTGAAATTAATTTTTGTTTATGCCTCCAGAGTTTGTGACAAATGATGCACAGCCCCAGAGTCCTTTGTTACTCCACAGAACTACAGCTTGGTATCAGTTATTCACACCTACTCATGTTCAGCAGAGGGAGGTCTCTTCATGAGAACCTTATTAAATGTGCACATAAAGGACATAGTCCTGTACATCTGCCATGAATAGTCACCTCCATTCTGTGGTGGTGGGTTTATGGATGTATATCCATCTGTTAGATAGAAATGAGCTCAAAATCCATTTAACCTTGGCTAATGACAGCCAATAGGTTCACTAAAATTTTTGACCATTATCAGCTAAGAATATAACCATATGTAGAAATCAGCAGCAGACTGATCTCAGTTGGACTCTGTCTTAGCTTTATGAAATAAAATCTATTGAGTGGCCCATCCTGGGCCTTGAGAGCATGAAGCAGTCTCCTCTCAACTGCTGGTAGTGTTATGAGGAAGGGACACCTGAGCAGTGTGAGGTGGTGCTGCTGACAGATTGGAGTTTTAAATGAAAACTCTGTTTTTCCCAAGAATACAGGAAAGTCATAAAGAGTCTTAGTGGAGAAGCTAAGTTTGCATCCAACAGAGGGTGCAAATCCAAAAAGCAGCTATGGCCTCCTTCACCACCAGAATATCCCACCCCAGGAGTGCTCAGAATGAAGAAGCACCCCCTAGTAAACCATGTCCAGTAGCTGTGAGGGACAGGATTGCATGGCCACTTGATGCGATTTCTTGCTGTATGAAAGAAGGGAAAGGTCAGTCTTGAGAGATATTTTTGGGGAGAAGTGACAACATTTTGTTATAATCTAATATGCAAAGAAGGCCAAGTCTAAGACTGTAGCTCTGAAATATACAGAGGGTAGGCGCTTCCATAGTAACTGTGAAAGAGATGTAGGCTTTGAATTTAAATTCCAGCTAGCACATTTAATAGTGTACAAACTGTTTTGGATGGATACTTCAGAGTAATTCCGACCAGGATCTTGCTTTTTATTAGAGCAGCCTTGTGAAATGGATCCATTGCACAATCCTACAGTTCTCCTATCTCATACTTCAGTCAAGATGCTTTCTTTGCAGTTTCTCTTTCTGTGTAATCTTTCAAGTTCATTTGAAAGTATGAGCCATACTCCTTTCCATGTGCCTTACTGCTTTTAACTGTGCATTGCACAATCCCCATCATCCTTCCTCCTATAGCTCTCCTTTCCTTTGTAACAACACTTTATCTATTCTCTTTGTCTGCTAGAAGAAAAGCTCATTGTTGAAGATCTGAATCAGTGAAAACAAACTTTACCTACAGGATTTGACTCAGGAAATATCTTAGCTGAAGGAGATGACATAAGAAAGCAAAGACTGTTCAGTGGGAATTCTGCCTCATAAACTTTTTTAGAACAGCTGCAGATGGTGTCACCTGCAAGAATCAGAAGGTTCATCCTGTGCTTAGAGAGACATAGGCATTTTCTGAGAAAAATAATGCAGGTTTGTGGAAGAGAAATCTTGCTCTGAAACCACCTTCTGAGGTGAGTTGTGGAGAGTCATTCTTGGAGGTGGTGCAGGTTTGAGCAGTGGGAAGGACACATGTTAGTGCTAATTGGACTGAAAGATGGTATTAGGTAGAAGAGTCTTTAGATAACCCACAAGTGCTTAGGTTTAAGATGAACAAGTAAGTAATGGCACAGAAGGTATCCAGGAATACAAAAACCTGAAAGAAAGAGAAGAATCAGGTAAATTGAATTCCTTGTGTAAGGCTCAAATAGGGCTAAAACTTCAGTCAAAACTTGGCCTGATGAAGTAAAAAGCTAGGTAGGAATGAGTTCATATAAATAATCATATTGTGAGCAGTGCAGTAAGCACACACATGAAAGCAGTATAGTTTCAGCACCACGGCTGTAAGATGAGACCTCTGCTTCATTAGTTGCAAAAAAGCTTATATTATCTTGTGCTTTTTTATCTACTGTTTTTTCTTTTACAAGTAGATTTTAAACAATGTATTAATACAGAATGAGCAATCTTTTGGTTTGGGAGTACATATAAATAAAGACTGTATTCTCTTGTGTCTATTTCTGGCTTCCTTCCTCCACTCCCCAAATCAGAAACGTGTTTTACTAATATTTCGTGTTTGTCATTTTATGTTTAAAGACAAGAATAGTCAAGGTGAGACTGACAGCTCCTGGAGGTGGATTTCCTGTTGGCTCTAGGGCCAGCAGCAGGTGTGTGCCAGGGAGTGCGTGGCAGAAGTATGCACAGGCACATTCTTTTTGCCTCTTGCAGTTTCTGTGAATCAGAGACTCCGGTTTTCTGGCCTATGAGCAGTATTTTTATAATTTTAAACTTTCCATTGATGGATTTTTCTGCGTGGTTAACACCTCAAACTTAATTTCTACATTAGTTTCCACAGGCACCCTGCCAGGCTCTAGTTAAAGGCCAGCTCTGTAAAATCTACGAGGTCTGGACCAACTTGCTTAAGATACTGCTGCCTTGTTCACTGGAGTTCAGCATTTTTCTTACTCTTCTTTTCTGTCTTCCAAGGTCTTTGGGTAACTTCTAAATCTATTCCTTTCTTTTCCAGCTCGATGTTCCTCTTTGTTTCGTTCTTGATCCTGTTCTGCCTTGTCCCTCTCCTTTTACCTTCTTCCCTCTCCAGGAGCTTGTCTCAGGCAGCTGAGCCCAGCTGTCTGGCTGGGAATCTCACACAGTGGAGATGGGCTGAGCACAGGGTGTTGCAGGCACGCTGTGGAGAAAGCCAGTGCAGGAATGTCTCTGGTGGACCAAGGATGTTCTAGTGGTTAGGAAACAAGCATTTTAGTGGGATTACCAGCTGCATTTTTGAGTCAAGAAGTGCTTGTAATTAAGGATCCTGGGCCTTTAATGTGTCAGTGTCATAATGAAAATGAGATGCTGGCATTGTTCTGTGTTGTCTGGGAGCACAACTGGTTTAAAGCCCCTAGGAAGACATCCCTGACTCACTGGCTGCAAGGCAGATTTGAGCTGATGGCTGATGTTTGTTTTCTGTGGTGAAACTTCCCACAGATAGTATTGAAGGCTGAAGAGCCTTTCCAAGGCAGACTGGAATATTTTATGTAAATAAGAAAGCAGACTGATTTTAGTGCAAAAAAGCTTATTACAGAAGCTATAGATATTTTGCCACATTTCTTGCACCAACTGTTTATGCTACCTGTAATTAAAAATGAGATAATCCCAGCAATTTGAGGAAGTCTTATATGATTAATATCCATTTCCTTGTTGCTTGCTGCAGTGAAAGATAATTAATTGCAAAGACATTTTTAGAAGCAGTGCAATAATCTTCTCTAACCAAAAGCAAATGTTTAAAAAGTAAGAAAATTGATAATGCAATTAATTATGTGGCTATTACAATAATCTAACCTCCTTGGTAGAAACTTGGTGCCTAGGGACAGTATTATCCACACATTAAATAGAAATGAACAATAACATCCTCTTCATCATTGCAGTCTAAGACATTGCAGATGTAACATAACTACAGCCCTTGAGAGTTGCCTGGGTTGAGATTTCAGAGCAGTTCTTGAAAATGCAGATCTGTTCACAGAAGATCTTTCTCTACATATCCTAAAAGGTTGTCTCAGATAGAAATTTTAAGACTTTTCCTATATGTATTCAAAGACTTTGCATATAAATGCTTCCAAAGGCTTTGTAATTTCACAGGTGGATTTGTATCTAGATGATGGGTTAATGATGCTGTATCCACCTGCTTTTGAGCCTTAACCTGTGTTTTGAATACATTAGCTCCACAGGTAAGCATTCACTGAACCTGGAGTTTTGTTAATTGTAAATGTTGTATTTCAAACTTAGCCATATTATTTACAAAACAAATCTTAATGAAGGAACCAATAAACATAAACACTTACTTTTAAAATGCTAATGTACAAGAAAATAAAAAAAAGATATTGTTGATAGTGTATGTGGAAAATAATACAGAGTTCCTGCAAGCTGTTGTGCTGAATGTTTTCTTGAAGGACTGTAAACTCTTAACCAATTGGGTATATGGTTATGATTTACATACAATATTTTCCTAATATTACAGATGGCAGTAGAAGCTCAAGATTAAATTACGTACCCGGTATTCAGTTAGGCATCAACAGGTTGCTTATAATGTAACAAGAAAATGAGCATTTAAAGTCATGTGAGTTGCCACAGTAAAATGATAATGTACAAGTAGGTAAAATACAGCACTGATAGTAAGGAAAATGGCAGGAATTGAATTAGCTCAGTATAGGTGTGTGTAATAATGTCTTATTTGTAATATGAATTATGCTTTGTTGTCTTTTCATTATAAAGGAGACAGGTCAACATGAACTTTATTAGTAAAAATAAAGAGACAATGTCTCTGTTGCATGTAGTGGAGAAAACTTGAAATTGTGAAATATAGAGGAATAAAAGGAAAGTTTTTTGTGTTTGATGTGGTGGTTGTTGTTTAATTTGTTTTTATGTATACATAGACATATATTTCTCTAATTTTTAGAAGTCTCTACAGCAAACCATGAAGTGTCTGATGTGTGATTCTCATTTCTATGGAGACTCAATATGCTGTTCAGAGGAGCAGCACAATGTGCCAGGTGCTGCCCTGTTGTTGGGATGCAGAGTAGCAGGGGCTCAGAAGCTGAAGACAGCATAAAGGAGTGGAGATTTATGAAATAGTTGCTCTGTAAAAACTTTGCTTGTACAAGTTTGAACTTGATATCTGATTTCTGCTGCCTTCCAGCTGACTTCACCTTGGGGCATGCACAGTATCTCCTGGGCTCTGCCTCTATATAGGAAAAATATGAACTTGCAGGGGCTTCTGTGGATTTCAGCAGGTATTGCTGAAGGGCACCTGTGATTTGATTCTTCTTTGTATAAATGGGGCCCAAACTAAAAAAGGGGATTATTTTCTACCCAAATTTACTTATTTGGAAATTAGTGGGTTAGGTAAATGACATCAAGCTTGTTCTTAGTTTGTGTTTCTGGTCTGTATGTGGCCTGGCCCTGGGTTTGAGTCAAGATGACTCGAGCTAACAGAGCTGTAGCAAGACATGGCTGTGTGAGAAGAGTTCATGTTTCAGACAGTGCTGTCCATCAGTTCCATCAGGAGGTCGTCACCTGCAGCAGGCAATTCAGAGGGGCTACATTTCATTTCATTTTCCTTATAAACACACTTAGAGCAAGAGCTCTTGAAGCTACACAAGCATCAAATCACATGAAAATAAAACTAAAACAAACAACTCCCCCCCCAACAAAACAAAACACCACAAACAAACAAACTACCCCCATCCAAATAAAAAAAAATCCATCTTTGGACATGCAGATCCATAATCTGTATATAGCTACACACTCAATTCTGCAGTGTGGTTTGAATTAAGCATTTGCTTGTGATCTGCAGGGTTTGGAGCCCTGTACTGCATAGTGCTTAAATTTGTTGCTGGCATGGTAAGACCACGGTATTCTAATGTACGTGTCCTGAATTATATAATACTACTGAGCACCCTTTCTAATTTTCTTAATGCTGTGAGTCATTCAGCTTCTGGGCATTAGTTAACTTGTTACATAGATGATTTCCCTCATAATTATAGAGAATTTTGCTGCCTTGTTTTTCTCTTTTTCTTTGGCAAACAGGATTGTTTCAGTAGTGGTAATAGAGTTGCCTGTTGCTATTGTGAGTTTAGTCAGCTGTGAAGCTGCACTTATGTTTGTTATTACCCTGCAATTCGTTATGAAATGCAGTCTATTAATTATTTCACTAAAATGTAGCCGCTGGACCTGTGGGACATTCCACTTTCTCCTGTTACTTTACATTTCCATTTATTTTAATGGCAGTTCAGGCAGTTTCTTTACGTTTATATGTAATTTCCCTTGGCTGTCACTGCCTGCTCCTTCTAGGTACTTGAGTCAATATTTTCCACTGTTGGTTAAATTCATGTTTCTGCTCAGGAGCTGTCACTGTAACTCCCAATTCCTTATTTCCTCCTCGATGCTGTAGTTGAACATTGAGACATACAGGCGTGGAGGTCAGGGGTACAGCACTTCTGATTCACTGTAGAGCAGCTTTCCAGAATAATACCCGTTTTTAAGCACTAAAACGTCTGACCTGTAACCCTCCTTGGTTGCTACGTTTGCCTTAATAGCTCCATGTTCTTTCCCTTTGGCTCTGTTTGGTATTGCAGTGGACTTGTTGGGAAGTTAATAGCTATCACGACAATTTTTATTTTCTAAATGAAACAATGCCCCCTGGTGCTCTAGGATTCGAGAGGTTTGATTTTACAGTCAAAATAAAAATAAAACCAAATAAAATCTTTTCAGACAGATACTGTTCCTAAATCTGCCAGCTACCACTCAAATGCTGTCACTGTCACTCACAGGGGATGGGGAAGAACACTTGTCAGCACTGAGCAACAAAGAGAAGTCACAAGGAGAGTAACAGGGAATAAAAGCAAATTACAAAAGAGATAAATCCATTAGGCAGGTTAAAAGCAAATTACTGAAGAGAAAAATAAAGCGAAAGAGTTAAGAAATAGTCTAATGAAAGAACAGTTGGAGAAACGTAAAATTAAACCTGTCTGCTCAATGAAATGTTAAATCTAGATAGTGATAGAGAAGAAGCAATAATATTAAAAAATTGAAGTACTTTTTTATAAAAAGATTTAATTTAATAAAGGTATTATAGAAGAAAAGGACAAAGAGGGTGAGTGTGAAAAATGTGCAATGAAGAGCATTAAATTAAAATGGCAAATATAAAAAGGAAGAGAATATGGAAGATATATATATAAGTGCATGAATGCTACAGGAATTAGTAGAATAAATGTAGTTTGATATTTTATGTGCCTAACAAAACAGATTATCAATGCAGAAATTTAATCCAAAGTACCATCAGAGTTAAAATGTAAGCAAAGCTGATAAGCAGTGGAATGAAACAGTTGATCTCTCTTCAGTTGAGCTTGTCACTTGCATTTGATTCCGTAAAAATTAAGATGCTAAATTACAAAATTATTCTTGATGGCATGACATGCATGGGAACCACAAGATCGTTGCTTGTCCTGGTTGCAGACAGCAGAGTCCAGCACAGCATGCCTTCCTGCAGCCTCGCAGCTGACGGGAGCCTCAGCTTTGGAAGACCAGTCAATAGAGCAGACACTGCTATAAATCAACATCTCAGATGGAGTGCAGGGCTATGAACACTACCAGAGCTATCTCTAAAGCCAAAACAGACACAAAAAAAAACCCCAACAAATAAAGGCAGAAGAAAGGCAAAGCAAACCACCCCTTGCTGCAGCTGCAAGATGTGTAAACAGCCAGCGCTCTCAGTTTTTTTTCAGTCACAGGCAAGGATAAAATAGCACAGTTCAGAAGCAGGAATGACTGAAATGGCTTTAAGGTAGCTTTATGTTCCCACAGTCCTGGAGCAGCAATGAGTCAGTCAAGTCCCTCACTGTAAGTTAGAATAGCCTGAAGGCTGCTCTAAATCATTCTGGCTGCCAGTGACCCTGCAACAGCAGAGAGGGGTTGCTGGGGCATAGCAAAGTCTTGGCTGCACTTCCCTTCCTTTGGCCATGTCCCCTGGCCCATCCAGAGGAGCTGTTGGGAGGGGGGTGAGGGGGAGTCGGGGGACAAGAAAGGGAAAAGCACGGAAGTGGCTGTGATGCCTGTGCTGCTGGAAGACCCGTGCTTCTGCTGTGGCTGGCAGAGGTCCAGTGGCTGGCTGTGGTCGGAGCTGATCCCAGCACAGGCAAGAAGAATTCTGTGCTTGGGCCATGGCCAGGTGCAGTGGTAGGGTTTGATTTTATTAATCTGATTTTCAAAAGCAATTTTTGAGAGTTCTTCAGAAAATAGAGAGACCCTTTTCCCTGGGAATCCCATCTGTTGATGACTGGTTTATTAAGTCCGTGCAGGTGTTCATATTCTGTGACCACTATGGTCAGTTTTGTTAATGTATCAGTGCTAATACAATGTTGTCTCTATCAAGTAATACCTGGCCTAGCAATAGCAGTATTTAAGTTAATACTGCTATGTGGATTTATACCATTGAGTCTAGCTCATTATTTTAATTTGGCTTTTATTTACCTGCTCTTATAAACTAAAAATATCCCCAATTTGTGAGAAAAATGTAAGGCTCTGATTCAATTAGCTTACTTCTTTTTTTTTTTTTTAATTTTAAGATGAAAATTCTAAATAATATTAAGAACAAATAACAGCAATCAATAATCCTAACTCCAGGTATTTGCATTCTCTACTGGGATGATTTGATGCTGTCAGTCACCTCTGAATGATCCTATACGTGATGGAAGCTGCAGTTAAGAGTGTAATTTGTTTCCAAACTCTTATGTAAATATCTCAATCTTGCTACTTCAGTGTGAGAAAAATGTTTGTGGCTTAAAAGAAGACCATGACATTCTTAAAAGAAGGCCTTTTTCAAGCCAAAGGGCTGAAATCTTCTCTTTCTCTCACTAAGCCCAGGCTTACTTACTTTGTGGGTAGTCAAAATGGAAATTTACCAAACTGATTAGTCACAGCAGGTTATTGAGTGGACTGTTAGAGGAGATCCTGCAGCAGAGGAAAAATTATTATCCATTTTAATAATTCCTTAAAAGCATTCCCAAAATTTTGTCTTCAGTCAGCTGGGTATTTCATGATGTGCAACAGATGTAGAGTGATGTTTTAAAGTACTGAGCAAGACCATTGGTCTTATAAGTAGTGGACATCTCCATAAGTTATCCAGAGACATATTCTTAACCTGCACATATACAGTGCAAAAGTTATAGTTTATACTTGCAGATCTACTTTAGCAAAAGTGTGAGGAGCTACCTTCCCTCGTGTCCTAAACCTCCACGAAGGTTAAAGTAGAAGGTCACAGACATTCCACTCGCTGCCTGTAGATTATCTGAAACAAAAGTATGTGATCCCTTCACAAGCAAATGGTAGAAGAATGGTAGTTTGCAACCAGAGGTGTGGTGTGCATGTGACAGAGGCACAGAAGCTATAACTAAATTAAATGCTGTTGATACAATAGCTTATAATGTCTTGGCTTTTCCTGATAATTTGGAGCAGAAATTTTTAAAGAAAAAGAGGAAAGATCTATGTGTTGGTTGGATGTATGTCAACACTGGTTGACACAGTCAGCAGCTGAAGACTTAAATCTTCAGGGTGCAAATTCTTTTAGCTCAGTTGATGCCAGGAGAGCTATGTCAGACTGCAGTACTTTAAGCTCTGTCCTGAGGACTCCCAGTACCATCAGCAGGAACTGCAAACACAGAATCAGTTGAGTTCCTTGGAAAGGATTCAGTGCTTTCCTACCAGGAGCTCAGCACCAGTAGTGATCTTGAAGACTTAGTGCTGCCAGAAGTGACACAGAACCTCTGTCTGCTGCCTTTGATCAAAACTGAGGGGAAAATTGTTTTGTGTTATCTTTGAGTCTGAAAACTGCTAACATCCCAAAATAGTGAAGATCATCTGACTCTGTGGAATTTCCCTGTTGCTGTCTTCTCCCTGGCCTTTTTAGGTAGGACAGATTGACAATTCATGCTGGTGTGTGGGAGATTGTTCCAGTCTTACCTGTGGCAATCCAAACACAAAGACCTACCTACAATGATAAGCATTTCATCCCATCCACAGTATTGTCTTAAAGGAGCCTACTGAGTAGGTATCTCTGATTTAGAAACAGGATGGAGCTGAAATCATGTCCTCACATGCAAGCATTTTGGATTATTTAATAACTTAATTTGCCTTGAGGATTGATAGCTTAGTCTGTCATTTATTTGTTTGGTATTTTATGATCTGATGATTTCTCCTCACATATTTTAGTCAGGCATATTATGTATCACTGTTGCTTTATGTTTTCTATTACTGGGAATTAATTTTTCACACAGTATCTTCATTTAATTATATAATACAATCACATGTGCGTCTGCATGAATAGGAAGAATCTGTTCTAATTTAGCCATTATATATTATGCTATCTTGGGTTTTCCAGTAAAAATTCCCAAGTTTTTTGTTTTAGCATAACAATAGTCATATTCATTGCTTCTTAGATTTTAACAAAAGCCCTCAGATGCCAGTTCATAGATTGACATAATCAGCTTTGTCTCTTAATTAGAAAAGAGAATAAAGCTGTTTAAGGGTGTCAATAAAATGACAGATGCATCATTAACAGAAGGCTACATTGTATCAGAATGGTGCAAATATTGGAATTGAAATGTTAAAATCTTTTACTGGTAACCTTTTGTTTCTAATTTTCATTTTCTTGTGATTTTTTTCATAATTGAAAAATAGCAAAGGTACAAAATACAGCTATTGGTGATGGAGAACTCAAGTTTATAACCAGAGTAGAGCTATAGCTAGGCAAACTTACTACTTAGGATTTCTGCCTACCCTCAAAACAAAATTCAGCATGGTCAATGCACCCTTTGAGCACGCCTTTGATGCACTCTTCATCATCCCTATGGTGTCACCAGTTGTTTATGAGCAATGAGATAGCATGTAGATTGTGAAATTCAGGATTCATCCTATGTCTGACTTCTTGGTGCAGCACAGGGTATGAAATCTTTCCACCGTCAGTCTGAATATTCAGTTTAGTATTGACTTCAATGAGGCCATATTTCTCCAGCAGTTTATGATGCTGTTGATACCCACTTATCCTTTGGAATAAAGGAAGTTTTTACATTGTACTTGTAAGATGCAATAACTTTCAGTCAGAACAAACAAAAATTGAAGAATCTGACAAAATTGCAAATATTTAAACCCTGGGACAATGGGGATGCATGTTTTGGGATTCACGCATACAGATGGAAATAAGATTGCATGCTGCATCTATGATCTGTCAGAGATGGCACATCCCAGCAGAGTTTGATGTCCAGGGCATCCACAAGACCCAGCATCTCATATCAGCTTTACTGGCAACCTGAGCTGGAAGATTTTCAGGTTTCTTACAGATCCAGCTGTCTTCTGGCTAGCAGTATTGAGGTCCTTCCTAGGAACAAATCCACGCTGTTTTTTCTATTTGGCACCAGTCATATGACACCAGTCAGGGTGCTAATGGTCTGGTTCCTAGGTCACATAGCAAGACACATGAGAATCCATCCTTGAATGTACTCAAAACACCCACACCTACAGCCTCCTGTGCTAGATGAGTGCTGTGCAGCCAGTCTTGAAACCTTTTCAGCAAGGGGAATGATGATTGGTTGAGTCCCCAGTCTGTAGTCCTGAACTAGCATCCATGGATTAACATGGATGAGGTGTTCTAAATCTTAGTCTCCTTCTTTGTCTGTATCCACAATCTTTTTGTTAGAAGCTGTAAAGCTTCTCTTCAACAGAAATGTTTTAAACTTTTAAGATTTCATGAAGTTTTGACACTTCTGTGGATTTTGTATCCCATGTATAGACAGCTGCCTCATCTACTGTTTGGGAATCAGCATTTGATTATGTGGGGCTCCAAAACAGTTGTAATGGTACCCTGTTGAAGTAGCTGGTTGAAAAATATTGAATACTTCATTAATAAAATTTCTAATTTTCAAATCAGAATGAGATGAGGGTGAGCAGGTTGAGGAGCATCAGGGAGTATGATAGACAGACAGAGGGACAGACTACTGGAATCTCATCCTGTCTTCCCTGAGACAGACCCGGCAGACAACAGCCCATGGGATATGGAGGATTGCCTGTCCTCTCTGAACACACTGACTGTACTAAACACAGTGACTTACAGGATAGGGAGCAATGGGGATAAATTCCTGCCACATGCAGCAGGAGCATCACCTGTGTGATTGCTCTGCCTCCCCAGGTGCCCAGAGAAACAAGGGTGAGGCTCTGTGAGTGTAACTGAACAACAGTGAGGGCAAGGGTTCATCTAGCATGGAGGTGTCACCAGGATTAAGTTAAAACCACACCCTCTGTCAAAACCACTTCCAGAAAGAAAGAAGACAGGTCATTGTCACAGGAAACTCTCTTCTGACGGGAACAGAAGGCCGAATATGCAGACTGGACACATCTATTTGGGAAGTGTGCTGCCTCCAAGGATCCAGCTTAAAGATGTGAAGAGAAACCTTCCCACCCTGTTATGGCCTTCAGAATATAATCCATTATTAATTTTTCAGGTGACAGTCTGAAAGTCCCAACAAGAAGTCTGAGGGCAGTCAAAAGAGACCTCAGGGCTTGGGATGACTGGCTAAAGGACTGGTTGCGCAAGTAGTGTTCTCCTCTATTTGCAGGAAATGATGGGGGAAAAGTAGGAAGAGCCAGCAGATCAATACCTGGTTCCAACCCTGGTGTTCACCTTTTTTCGTCATGGGTTGGCTGAGTTTTGGGCTCTTGTATTACAGGAAAGACATGGAGGCACTGGAGCATGTCCAGAGAAGGGCAAGGAAGCTGGTGAAGACTCTGGAGCACAAGTCCAGTGAGGAGTGGCTGAAGGAGCTGAGGTGGTTTAACCTGGAGAAAAGGAGGCTCAGGAGTGACCTAATCACTCTAGACCTGCCTGAAACTGGGTCAGTCTATTCTCCTGGGTAACAATACATAGGACAAGAAGAAATGACCTCAAGTTGCACATGAGGAGGTATAGATTGGATGTCAGGAAAATTTCTTCATCAAAAGGGTAGTCAAGCATTGGAACAGGCTGCCCAGGAAAGTGGTTGAGTCCCAGTCCCTGGAAATACATGTGTAGAAGTGACACTTGGGTACATATGAAAATATATTATTCTTTTGTTTTCTTTTTTTCAAAACCAGATACCATCCTATTGAGTAATTTCATAGAATAATGGAGTCATTTAGGTTGGAAAAGACCTTTAAGATCAAGTCCAACCATTGCCCTAGCACTGACAAGTCCACCACTAAACCATGTCCCCATCTTGGATCCTTCAGAAAGATGATCCTTTACAACCTAAATATTATTTTGTGCAGGAAACAAATGAGGAAAAAATGAAACAAATATTCACTTGAAATTCTAATGTCTCTGATTCCAGTCCCCAAGTTGATATTTGTTCACTTTAATTTAAAACATTGAGAATTTTGTTTGTTTTCTACTCCGTTTTTCATAGCAGAGGGATTTAAAACATGTTGAGACCCACAATGTCCCAGTTACTGTTCCGTCTTATGATCTTCAGTTAGTAGTATCTTACTTTCTGTGACTGCAGAATGAAAATGTATTCTTGATTTACCTAAAACTGGAATTAGTTAGTTTGCCTAAAACCGATAAGAATTACATTTGAGAGAACTCACACAAATACAAGGCCAGAAGCTTCATTTAGGTTTAACCCTTATGCCCTTGAACACGATAGAGTTTACATAAATATTTAAGAAGGGCAGCCACAGACCAATTAAAGGAATATATTTTCCAAGCGTCAAACCATTGTTTTCAGGCAATGCACTGATGCTCCTAAATTAATACATATTAAATCTGTTATGGGCTTAGCAGAGTTTTAGGCTCAGGAGAGGGAAAAGCAGATGAGAGCACCCCAGGGGGAGGTCGGGCAGAGATTGCCTGTGAGACACACAACCCACACTCGCAGAGTCTGTGTGGCTGAGGGTGGCTGCAGGCTGCTCTGCAAATCCACCCGAGGAGGACAGGGCACCATCATCCCTGTTGTTAAGTCCTTTCAGCATCCTAGGGAAAGCTGTGGGCAAGCTGAGAAGGCTGTGACTGGCTTCATTTTGATATTTGCTAAATAAAATTGAGGAGCAGCTGTTTTGTGGGAAATATATTTAAGGGCTACTTTTTTTTTTTTTTTTAATTTAAAAATAAAAATGTTATAAGATACTTCAGAATTCCCCTCATAATGAGAGATCTAGTTTCAGCCTAGTGCTACCCATGATTGCTTAGTAAAAGACTGCACTTTTCATATCCACTCACTTCAGACCCAAGAGTCCATCAGATTGCTGTTTCGTAGTGCATAATATGAATTATAGAAAGGTGCTGCTCATACGTACGATTATATGAAAAGTATCACTGCACAGACCTAGGAAATTACATTTGCAAGTAATTGGATTTGTGGCTCCCTAATTGTGGCAGCTTGTTAAGGCAGGGAGAGGTCTTACCCAATGTGAACTATAAGAAAGTCTGATTTGAAAAAGACCCATATGCTCTTGAATGCAGAGGCAGAGCAGAGCAGAGCTCAGGGTGAGAGGAGGAGGGAGGGGTTCAAGTGAAATGGAAAAGAAGTTTTGGAAGAAGAGTAAAGAATGCAGAAGCACATCTAGGAGGGGGGGAAAGAGGAGAGACTTGTTGCAGCTAGTGAAAAGCCAAAGAGTGCAGATTGCAGCATGCTTTCTGATCACCTGCAGTTTCTGCTGAGAGAAGTAAAATCAGTTCAGATGGAGAAACTGAGATGTTAGTCTAGGCTGCTGACAGAAGGAGATGAAGCAGGAGCAAATGAATGTTTGTGGGGAATCCTGTTACAAGACTGTTTCTCTTAACATGTGCAGTAGACTTCTAGCACTGGAAGGAAAAGAGGGAAAATAAATATCTGGAAAGAAAATAAGAATAATTGAATAATTTTTGAAAGAAAAGAAGACGTACTTATACTGCGTTCATCTTACAGACTTTAAAGCTTTTGAAACATTCACTGAAGTACAGTATTCAAGTAATGTTTTCCTGTGATATATGCCTTACTGGCAGGATTAGTTACCTTCTCTCATTATATTAACTTTGAGCTTATTTGCAAATAAGTGAACTAAATAAGGTACCTGGGGTTTTTTTTTTTGTGTTTATCCAACTGTTGAGACTATACTTTGGAATTTTTCAATACATTTTTGAGCAAAATATGTCCTGACTGTTAATTCTGTAATACAGTTTGTGAGATGTCTGACATCTGAAGCTCCTGGGGAAGAGAAGGCAAATTGCTTGCAGATCGCCATGTGCTTCTGTGCTTCCACTTGGGGAATGCATGGCCATAACTGTGGGAGTCATGAAATTGTTAATTAAAAATCTTCTTAGCTGTATTGCATCTTTTTTTAAAAAGATAAAATGCAAAATCTTTTCTTCTTCTAAAGCTATGCACATGGAGATTTTTAGACAGAGTAAGTGGCTCTGTGTTCTAGTTAATTACCTCAATAAATCAGGAGTGGGTTGGTGGGATTTGAAAATTCTGTGCATGGTAGACAGAGTGAGGGTTGGAGCAGTTTCTACAGCGGTCTGTTGCTGATCTGTAGTGGTATATAATGCACTCAGGTCAAAAGGGTGGTACTGATACTCACAATGCCACCATGGCTATAACATCAGAAGCTTACTGCTAAACCCAAAATACTATAATAAAACTGTTTGTGTTACTGCTACAAAAAAAAGAAATTGTGGCACCATTCAGTTTTTCCTATGATGTGATCTTTGTTTGCATAAATGCATATGGGTATGCATATCGAAATAGGTATGCTTATATACACATAATCTGTATTGATACACATAATCTGATTGATATATACACATAATTGATAAACACATGTGTACACACACACATGTATCCTGAGTGAATTGTATTTGCTTCTCAAAAATGGCTAATACTCCCTGAAAGGGGAGATGGAGAGAGGAAGTGATTTTTTTGGTACTAGTTGATCTCACAACTGAGGATCAGTTTTGCAGTGAGCAATGCAGACATGCACTGTAGAAAGGCTGTCCTGTCTCTGCCTAAGACAGGAGACAACAGATGGGTGTGGGAAAACAGGAGAGCACAGTGGGGAAACTGGACAAGACTCACCAACAGCCGAACTCCCTCTCTATGCCAGTGCAGTGTGTGTGTGGTTCACAGTGGTGACAGTGGTGGTCAGGATTCAAGAAGGGGTTTGACCGAGGATGAACTGGAAGTGAAAGCAGGTGGACAATACCTAGGCTAAGAGCATATTGCAAGAGATGAGAGCAGAGGCTTCCCAGATCTGAACAGGAGTTTGGTTGAGAAGAAATTTAACAGTGGATGGGGAAGGGGCTGAATGGTCGTGGCAGGTCTGTGGAGGAATCCCAAGAGGGATGGACAGCCAGGGTGGAAGTATGCTGAGGAATCAGGGGCAGGAGAAAAACCTTTTCATATGAGTGGGTCAGGAAAACTGGCGCTAAAAAACAAATATGAGAAAAGACAAGACAGAATTAAGGAAAATTTAGGGGAACCATCATCTTGGCTACCTAGATGAGCAATTCTAATTTATCTGTATCATTAATAAAGATCAATACTTCCAAAAAGCTCCTTTTCTCTCTGATGATTATAGAGATGTCTGGTTAACCAGTATTCCAAACTTCTGGATGGCTCAGTCACATTTAATAAAGGTCTATTTTTATCACCCTTTTTGTTCTAATGATCACCCTGCATCATTTAACATACGGTTTTATAGAAAACAACACTTGATTTTTACAGTATTTATTTTTTTACTTCTGAAATTATATACTACATTCTCAAAGAAAACACTGTTGCTGCATACAGAAGCAGCAATATTTTTCCATCTAGCATTCTTCTCTCCTTCCTTGTTACCAGGGTTTTTAAAATGTGATAATGTCCCACCACTGTTTCTGAGATTTCCTGAATTTATTTGTTTGCTCTTTATTACGTAAGGAATGATTTCTGCCTGTTTGAATATATTTCTGTGGGGAGTGCTGACATTCTTATCCACACTTCACTTGTCACTTCCAGGCCAGACGGTTAATATGATTTCCTACTATGAGCTACTTACTGCATACAGTTTTAACATGTGTTGCAGCAAAGCAGTATATTGAAGTGCAGAAATGAATTAAGAAAGAGATATCAGACAAAAGTCATTGAGTTCCCTTTGGTAAAGTCAGTTAATATGCAGCATAAATACGTTTCTAATAGGAGTAAAAGGAAATACAGGTGGACTTCATCTTCTGATCCCATCCTTCTCAAATGAATATGAGGGGAAAAAAAGGTGTTTATGTTTGTGGATAATACCTAAAGAGGAGTGTCTGCAAGCCTGCAAAGGAGGGATTAGCATTCCAAATGGTGAACTGGAAAACACAGAGGACTAATCAACAGCATCTGGATGGGAGCACAATCTTTTCTCTGGGAAAATGCTGAGGGCTGTAAGGGTTCCCAAGTTGGATTTTTATCAACACGGTGGTGATTTTGCACAGAAAGCTGAGATTGTGCTGGGAAGCAGAGGGTGTCACCCTTGAGATGGAATAGGTAATTGCACTGCTGTGCTCAGTACAGGACACTGCCATAGAGAAAGGTGTGGGCTAATGTTAGAAAATCAAGAAAGAAGTAACAAGTATGTAGAGGTCTAGCAAACAGTATACTGAAAGAAACCGAGGTTGTTTAACCTGAAGAAGACTAAATGAGAACATAATTAGTACCTTTAAATGCATGAAGTGTTCCTGCAGAAGTGGAGGGAATAATTTATTCTCTTATCCTTTGCAGACAGAGTGAGAAGTAGTGGACTTGAGGTACAACATGATGATGAAGGTTAGATGTGAGGAGAAACAGATTGCTTGTGGAAACTGGAGAGGCTCTGTTGCTGATATCTTCAAGAAGGGCATAGAAAAATATAAGTAAGATATCAGTACACAGCACCCTACCTGGAGTACCAGGTATGAAATAAGTAACCTCTCATCATCTCTGCCTAGCCCATTTTTCTTTGATTAAAACTGAATTAAGAAAGGAAAAGTGCTGGGCTGGACAAATAACCTCAAGTGTAAAATGTAATAGAATAACCTTGGGCTTGGTCAGGGAAAGTGTTGAGTAGACGTGGCGCTCTCACAGCCTTCACCCAGAACAGAACCAAAGTGGAATTAAAAAAGGAAGGCTATGACCATTAAGGGTGTATTAATTTTTAATACTGATGAATTATTGTTGCATTGGCCAGATCTTGTCTTCACCATGACTCCTATCCTGGCTGTTACGAAACTTTACATTACATTTGGTAATGTAAAATTTCTCAGAATTTTCAGCCTCTGATAAAGCCTGAGCCACAAGCTCTTTGTTACTGGGTTTCCATTTTAAAACCGTTTGGATTACTTTCCCACAATGGGAAAAAAAATGGGCATTTTCTTGCCTTTTGGCTTTTTAGGCAATGTCCCAACTGGTAACTACAAATAGAGGTAGAATTTATAGATATGTCCTTCAACACAGTGTTCAGTGTGAAGAATTGCTATGTACAGTGTCAGCCTACAATTCTTGATGTAATTTAGCCTAAACTGCAAAGGAATAAGATTTCTTAGAGAGTCTCTTAGAGATATTTCGGAGTTATTGAATGAGTTATTGAGTCTTGGTGTTTTTTGAATATTTGGGGATTACCTAAATGAAATTACTGGAAGAGAGAGAAAAGAAGATGCTCCTGTAGTGAATGGATTACAGTTACAGATCTTAGCAACTAAATCTTGTATGGTTTTAAAGGAGAAAAAATGTATTTTTATTAAAATCGCAGAAATTTTTGACATGAAAAACTTTCAGCAAAAGGATTGCATTTTTCTGGGGAAAAAAAATCGCAGTAAAAATTCACTGGTTGGTTGATTTGCTTTTGTCAGCATTTCTCCCAGTTTGTCTCACATTACCACTAGAGTCTGTTTTGCTGTACTGCTCTTTTTGGGAGTGCAGATAAACTTCTCTCCTTGGTGTGCTCAAAAGTGTATTTGCTACTTTTTTCTGAGTTTTGTCCTTTTATTTTACAAATTATTTTTATCCTAATGGAAAAGAGATGGTTATCAATACTGCAGTATGAAACCACTTTACCTAGGCATGAGTATAGGCAGTGGCAGAGTGAGTTTTTTTCTGTCCAGGACTCTCAGTTCTTCATCGAGTCAATCCATGTCTCTCTCAAGATGATGCATCCATTTACTCCCCACAAACCTGAAAACAGCAATCAGATAGGAGCAATGTCTTTACCTCCACAGGAAGTATGTAAGCTGAGAATTCAAGGGTAAAAGATCCTTGTATATTGCTAAAACTCTCATCTGGCTTGTTCTGCAGGGAATGCTTTTTCATACTGCATGTATTCAACCTGGAAGATTTAGAGTTCCAGGCAATCCGAGTTGGGTGAGGATTTAAGACGCGTAATTTTATAAATGTCAAAAATTGCATTGTGGCCAAGTATTTGAAAGAAAATTTTATTTTCTATCCTCATAGAAGTAGAACACCTATAAGTAGGTCTAGGGCAAAACTGTAACTGCTAAATTAAAAAAAAAATAGAAAGATAGACTCACTAGCTTCCTCCTGTCCTAAGTTTCCTGTGTTCTCTCTCTCATAATACAAGAAGACATTCCAGACACCACATTTCTGGGGATTACCTTTCTTGGGGTTGAAGCCTTTGGCCTCATTCTTTTCCTCACAGTTAGAGTGTTCATAAGCCCCTGGAAAGACACTGTCTGTCATGTCTTGTTGCTTAAATATTGTGATCGAGCCTGTGAATAATCTCTAACTGCTTTGACATGTTCATAATAGCTTTTGTTCTACTCTGTACCAATCCATTTCCATTCCTTAAAGTCCCCTGACATGGTGTGTTCCAGCTTGGACATGGTATTATGATGGTTTGTCCGAAGATACTATAGAAAAATCAGAGCACTACCTTTAGATTTTGGGGATGGTAACCATGGTTTGGAAAGTGAAAATGATCCCTCTGCAGCAAAAGATATTGTCAGACCTTTTTCTCCCCGGCTTGTGGGGTTTTTTTCTGCCTTTGGTGAAAGTTGTTGTGAAAAGCGGTCAGCTGAACCGGCGTTACCCTGCAGAGTGACGTGTTCGTGTCGGGCTTCTTCAGCTGTGCTGTGTGCAGTGAAGGCTGCTTTAACACCAGATGCCAATCATACACCACCAGTGGATTTGCAAGATTATAGGACAGGAAAAAAAGATGAAGGTTAAGCATGGGGCACAATAGAGATTACTTATGGTAATGAATTGTATAATTTTTCTAGACAGATCTGGATTAATGTTTATCCCAGGCAAGAGATTACTGTATGTCTGATTCTAGTTGTAAACAGACATTATTAAACAGAAGGTTTATGTTCATGAAATGCGACTATGGGTGTTAAAGCACTTATGATTTATTATGTGCAAAAAGAAAAATTAACCTGTTCATCTGCTATAGTACAAGATGCGCTGTGGGTTTTTGCATAATTTGAAAGGCATCTGCTCCTTTGGAATACAAATAACCAGTGAGATGAGAAAGATTCTCCTCTCATTTACACGGGTCTAATGCCTCACACTGCAGTGATGTTGAAATGGTGTAACCAAGAAAAGAATAGTCTTGTGTGCTTTTATAAAGCAATAATATTTCTATGAGAAATCATGTTGGCAAAGTCTGTTTGCTTGTGAATCTTTAGGGTATTTTCTTTATTAAAAAAAAAAAAAAGAAAGAAAAAAAAAAGTAATGTTCAGAGACCTTTACGAATGACCTTACTGAGGTTTCCAAAATAATTCTTTCACTACTTAAAAACACAAAAACATAATGTTTAGAGACATTGAATTTTATAATTATTTTTAATTCAATATTTTCCAAAATATATATGTAAAAGCCCATTTTTCTCCTGCTTTATTGCATCACTGCTGCTTAGCATAAGTGAGACACAGATACATAATCCACATTTTTTAGTATTGCCTTACCTCAGTAGCTAAATAATCACACCTGGGTCAGTGCCTTCTGTGTTTTAGGTGAGCTGAAAAATATTCCCTTAAGGAAACTGTAAACAAACTCCAAAACTTTGCTTTTTTTTGGTGAAGTAGACATTGCAACTCTATTACTTGCTAACAAGAAAGTATCTTTTCTCTGTGAAAGCAAAGAAAAATTACAGTTATCAAAATCTGTTCGTTCTATTTATGGGCTGTATTTGTAGCCAGCTGATTTTTGCATAATGCCATTTGAAATTATCCATTTAACAATGATGGATGATACAACTGTGTTGCTCTCCCTCCACTTTGTAACTGATCTGTCTACTTATAGATTGCATTGGACATGTTGCTGATGCTTTATTTGTAAAATTCACTCACATATGTGAGAAATTTGTTCGTTAAGTCTTACCGACTTCACAGAGGCTCCTCAGACAAGTAAAGATACTCCTCTATATAAGCAAAACCAGCCCAATATGTGGAGTGAAAAGACCCGGGAATATCGTGAGGTTTGTTAAGCAAATTAGAATTTAAGCAGTTATACTTGACCTGAATAAAATGTAATCTGTAAGACATTCTGAATGCTTAAATTAAAAAAGTTGCAGTCTTAAATTTCCATAAAAACACTTCATAGCTCTTAATAGTTCTTTTATATTTCTTAGCTATATTTTGCATTTGGTACAACAATATATTTGTCATGAGTAAAATATAACTTTAATGCTTGTAATATTTTCCCTAATTATCAAATTTTACAACTTCTGTGAAGTGTGAGTCCAGAGTTAAAGTTCATGAGCAAATTAATTAAGCACTAAAAGTTTCTGTGGGCTTTGTTAATGGCTTCGTTTAGCATCCGAAGTTGATGAAGACTTCTGGAGATAGCCGGGATGCAGGTGATCATCCCTCAGGAAATGGGGTTGGCTGGGCTGCTCTGCTGGAAAGCCTGTGCAGAGAAGCCCTGGATTTGGGGAGGCACTAAAATACAGGCGGCCGCTCTTTTCTTCACCGTGTGTTAGCAGACATCGATAAGTCGTGGAGATGACCTCCATCTTCCAAAGAGACAGAAAGCTAGAAATGAAGACACATTTCTGTTATCAGTCTGCTGTGGGTCGTAAGTTGAACTGGTGTTATATTTTCCTCTGAAAGCCACATAGCCTTGACACAGTGTTTAACAGTGTTAAGCTTATTGCTGCTGAGCTAAACATGTCTGAAGTGAACGATGACCCTCACGTCTTTGCAATAGCAGAATGTCTCCCTGATGTGATCCCGAAGACTTGGAGCATTAAGTTAATTTTCCCCTGGATTTCTGAGCTGCCTTCCTTTTACCCGGCGGAGAGCTTGTGAAGAATACAGCTTCTGACCGAATGACAGAACATGGAGGGTGAAATTAGATGCATTCAATTAGAAGATGACAAAAAGCCTATCTAAATATTTGTCAGGATGCTACTTACAGGACATAGTGTCCAGCCAGGGAAGTGAAAGGCGGACACTCTTGGGACTGAATAGTCTGGAGGGGGAAAAAATGGGTAAATCATCCAGATTCTTTACGGGCTTGGAAGGGATAATTGAGGGTATCAAGTTGGCTGCTATGCTTCCAGGGCTAGTGATCCCTCTCGTGTAATCTCAGATTAGTTCTTTGCTTTTATTCACTTAATACACAATTAAACATTACTAAGTTTTCTCGGCCACTTGAGTAAATAATGTTGTTATTTGACCATTAAAGGATGATTAATGCTGTGGTTTCTGGGAGGTATTGAAGAAAGAGGGGCTCCACCTTCTCAATATAAAAAACACATTACAAAACAAGCAAACAAAATGCCAAAGCCACAAAACTTAAGGAAATGAAAAAGGCACAGCAAACTGTTGGCTGTGAGTCTGTTGGACAAGAAGATGTACTGTTTTATCAGAGGACAAACGGATGTTCTTGGAAACTTAATTTTAAAGTTAGTAATCAGTTAAACAAAAAGAGATCAAAATATGCAGCTTGGTTTAGCCACATCTGTTTATCTGTGAATTAAATTTATAACTTTTTTTAAGTAAGTGAGCAAATCTCTGGCTTGTATTTTCCTGCTCAAAAAGTTTTAATTATGAAAGTAAAATTAAAAGTAAATACAACATACTATGGTTTTGGGGTTTTTTTTGGTTTTTTTTGTTTGTGTTACAGCAGTTCAAGGGGGAATGTGACTATGATAGGGTTAATCCAGCTACATAAAAATCCATGCTGTGTATGATAGTAGTAAAGCTTGTGATCCCTTGATCTTTGATTAGATCCAAGCTAGTAAATATCTTGTGTTTAATCAGAATGAGTTGTTCTGCATGTAGTATAAGTCACCTTCACAGATGGGATGTAGCAGCAGAGTTGTTCGTGAATATTTGTTTTAATCCCTTCCAGAACAAGCACGCTTTATGTTTCTTTGTTGTAAATCAGATTCAAGCAACTAAAGACCAGCATGAAGGAAAGATATTTACTTGCAGTCAGGAGTAGGACAGTGTGGGAACCCTTTTTTCATTTTAAAGAAAAATGTAACTTAGTAGAGTCTTAAAAGGTGTTTTATACTATTCTGTAAAGATAACTAACCACCATGGCTGCTTTTTTAAACTGGGATGCAAACATCAGTACCTGGAATTTCTTCTTAAACTGTCCAGACGCATTTCTATCTTAGACTATAAATATAAAGAGACTAAGATTTATTACAGTTAATGTTCAGCCTGTATTATTACCCTATATTTTAAAGATATTTAGTTAGAATGTAGAATGGCTGTTCTCTTTGCTGGTAAGCTGAAATTACTAAAACGTTATCTGTAAGGATACTTGTGTGGTATGTCGGCGTCCTATTTACCTAAATCTGTCATAATTGCCTTCCAATACATCTTCCTCTGACACACCAAATATTGAAAATGAGATTACTCTTTGCTGGGAGCTTTTCTACTGAATGTCATTTTTCTGTGTTCATAACTTGATGGTAATAACTGGACGACCTGTAGTTAAATGCGTCTCAATTTCTCTCACTTATTTTTCCTAATCACCACATGGAGCCTTCAGTGCTCAGAGGTGTGATTAGATTTAACCTGCCATCATATCTGAAGAACTTTCTGTACAACATATTATACATTGCAGGAATTATAGATGTAAATGATGGGTTTAAGTGTAATATATGTATATATAAAAATAAGTTGCTCTCATGCCAAAGTTAACTCCTGTTTATTTTTTTTTTCTGTTTTTAACAGAAAGACTGGAGAGCCCCCACTAATAAATGGCTGGATTCCTTACCTTGGGAAAGCTTTGATTTTTAGAAAAGATGCTTACAAATTCTTACTGGATCAACAAAAGAAATTTGGAGATATTTTCACTGTACATATTGCTGGTGAGAAATATTTTAGTTTGTATCTTGATTTTTTCTGTCAGTGAGGTTAAATACTAATCCAAATATTTAGTTTAGAATCTTCCTTAACCCAAAACATTTTTCTCTAGCACAGACCCATAAAAATCCCTCAAATTTACATATATTGTGGGCATGATAATTGTCTTTAAAATATCACTATCAATGTGTGGATTTATTTACATCTCCAAGTATATATGTATTTTGACAGATTTTGTAGGTATGTACTGTATGAACATAGATTTTGCCAGCACATTAATTGTGTATTGGTGGGTTTTTTCCTATAGAAGAGAGAACTAACATCATCTTGACATTGCACAGAAAAATATCGGATTAAATTTAGAAAACACTTAAGAAAAAAAGTGCAGAATTTGTTCTCACACATTTTACAACTGGTTGACAGGAACACAAGGGAATGAATGACACATTGACTCAGTGATACAATCGGGACTGGAACATAGAAACTTTCCGTTGCCAGCCTCTTACTCTGATCATGCTTGCTGAAAATAATGTAATAAAGTATGATAAAACCTTGCTGCTTTCTGTATTTATAACTGTATTACTAAGCTAGATTGAATACAAACATTTGAGTGATTTCACATAGACACTTAGCTGTGGAAGAAAAACACAGAATAAAACTAAAATCCTGAATGAAAGTTAAATATATAAATTTACATCTATCTATAGAGATCTATTTTTTACTCAAGTCGGTATAAAATCTGGTATTTTCTTGTGTTCAGAAAGGCAAGCTCTTATTAGTATAGATGGTTATAACCATCTTCTTCACCTTTACATGCTGATATCCTTGTTCAAATGATCAACTTTAGTCTATATAATTTTTAGTTATTCCTGTAGTTTAAGGGAGTTTGAAAAAAACATGTTAAGTGTAAAGTATAAAATTTGCTTTTTAATTCTAAGACAGTAGCATTAGCTTTATAGTTACATATAGGCAATATTTTGGAATTATTTTTTTTTAAAAGCCAATTAATTTAATTGCAATCCATGTGTTTAATTAATAAAATTTTTCTTCCTTTTAAAAAATCGTTCCTTTTGTTCCTTTTGAAGATAATTTTTCCTGTATTAAATACGTGATTTTTCAAAATTTCATTCAGGATTTTTTTTTTTTTTGGAAACTTGTATGATCCGATTTTTTGCAACTTGAAAGTGAGTTTGGCACAGTACAAAACCAGTTCTTGTTGAAATACAATCTTTTTTATTGTTAATTTGAATTCACACTGTAATAGAGATTTGGCTTCTTACAAATACCAATTAATAACTATAATTCAGATATTATCTTAGTGTATTCATAAAACCAAATACAGTCATACTTCAGAATCTTAAAAGTGTTTGATCAAGTATTTATTTCTTTTGTCTCTTTATTATTTTATGTAAGACTGTGTTTAGAAGTTTGTGTTTAAGCAATCTATGAGTGTAATCTAGTTTCAGAAATTTCTGTTTCCATGATAAACCAAATTCCATCTCAGATAATCTCATGTTTAAGTGTTTTGGGCCAAGCCTCCCTCGATAAAACTGAGGTAAATGGAGTTAGTTTTGGATATTATTTCAGTCTCGTGCAGGGAAATGTTTGATTTTGTGAATTGATCACAACAGAGACACCACTTTAAGTTCTCTTTTTTTGGTACAAAATTGCTGACCGTCAGGACTTCACTGAAGAGAAATAGTTTGTCATCCTCAAGTCAAGGAAGAAACCAAAGCTAGTTAGTATCTGCCATCGTGTCCTGATCTGAAGGCACGCAGCATTTCTGTATGTCTTACTGATTTGACAAAGATGATGTTTCTGCGCTCGGCAAACATAGCGTAGCCAGCTGCAAGTGGACTATCATTACTTTACCCCCCTGGTGGATGTCTAAAGGTCCTGTCAAAAAATTCTATCAATATATATTGTTCTAATTATTGGTTCTCAAACTAGCTCATTTGGAAAATGCGGAACGATGCTCGGAGTTTCTGGCATTGCCCCGTACTGGTAATGCGATTTTGCTGATTGTACTTTCCCATGTGATGAGCAAATGATTGTCATCCCTAAAAGTCGCAAGGGACATGGATGTCATCTTAATAAAGAAATTAAAAAGCACATCTTTCTATGAGAAACAATGTAAATTCCTGACCTGTCGCAGAAAATAGTTCTCTAATTGGTTTTGTGTGGTGGTGCAGCAGAATCGTTTTCCCCAAACGTCATGCCAGCGCAGCACCACTGTACATCATTGTCAGCAGTTCAGCAGAATCTCCCTAATAAGAGGACGATTACGTAAATGCAATAGTCTTGGGGGAAAAAAAAAAGATCAGAAAAGAAAAGAATAAGGAGTGGAACGAGGGAGAGAGACTGCGTTGAGATGATCGTACTTCCCAAGCCTCTCTGCTTGTTAAGGGTCAGCAGCATAGGCAGACAGCTAGGTAAGAAATTAAAGAGCTTGAAACAGTTTTGCTGTTGTTTCTTGGGATTAAACTTTATGTCCTTTTCCTCTGAAGCTGATAGGAGTGATAATGAACCCTGAAACATTTTCCCTGAGACTAACTCACCTTTTAATAAAATAATCCTAGTGGTTTTTACTAAGCACATTTGCCTTTTCAAATACTGCTGCTAAGTCATTCTTTTCTTTAAAGCATGATACACCTACAGTAACATATCACATTTTTCTCTCATAGGCAAAAGGTAATTTACATTAACTCCTTACCAGGCTGAAACCTGCTGCAAGCATTACTGAAATAACATCCATCATTAGATGCCATCTGAAATGCTTGTCTTTCATCATTAGCATTAAAATGCTCCAGAATGCATTATTAGAGTAATTTCTTAACTATCATACAAATACTGGCTTCTGTGCTCAGATTTACCAAAGTTGACAATTTTCATATTTTCCACATCAATCTTCTACTTCTAGGAAGAAACTAAATGGAGATAACCACGCTATTTGCAGCATGGGTTTAAAGCAGACTGAAGAATTGGATAGTGAAGTATGAATTCTCTGTAGCCATTAAAAAAAATCAGAGGGCTTTTTGCAGAAACAGGGATACATCTCTTGTTTTGACTTGTTTTTACTGTATTAAATAAAATAGTTCAGTGACTTAAACTGTTGTGAATTGGAGTGTGACATTTCTATATGTACATGTCTATTTAGTTTTTGGTGTTGAAGGGTTTTTTTACAAACTAACAAGGAAAGCTTAGTCTGTAGTGGTTTCCAAATAAATACCTTCAATATTTAAGGCTCTCTGATTTGTGGAGATTGTAGTATGCCTCCACTCTTGGCTGATTCGACATTACCTTTTCTAGTACTCTGGTGGAAACTCATGAGTATGAAGACTTTGGATTGATTTCAGAAAAGATTACTTTCCAAAGATTCTCTTAGCAGTAGCTGCAGTGGAAAGACATGCGAGTAGAGGGGGAAGCTGCATTTTAAAATACCAAACAGTAACTGAAAACTTTATGAAAGGTTTTAATTTATTGGTCTCTGACACCATCAGGGACAATCAGTGGGAACAAACCTCACTGGGGACAAGGACAGGATTTTAAAAGCAAAATTAAGGACCATATTGGCACGTAAAAAATTTAAAATCATAACTTGAGGTGAGAAAGTTTGTTCCACTTCGGATGTTTGCCGTTCAGGGTGTAGAGGAGGTGTTGGGGCATGGTTTTGTAATTAGCAATCTGTTCCTGTATGGAGGAGACCGGGGTAAGCAGTGTAAGTGCATCTGTGTGCAAGGATTACTGTAATTGTCAAAGGTTCCCATACCCACTCTCACAACTTTCTAACTGCCATTAATAGCCCTGGGTTTTAGTACTTTTCTAATTAAGAGATCTAAAATTAGATTTTCGATGGCATACATAAACAAGCTGCCTTTGTTATAGGGGGGTTCCATTTTTCTGATTAACTAGACCCTTACTAAATGCAGCAACAAGAAATATTTTGGTTTATGTGCTTATATATGTTGTTGACTTGCAGTGATGTGGTCTGGAGCCTGAAATGATTCTACAAAATGAATTATATTTTGGTACATACTTACTTTTTGCTACCAGGAACCTGATGAGAATAATAAAAACAGGATCTGTAATATTCTTTTTCTCAGGGACTTTTTTTTCAAAGTATGTGGTAGTTGTGAGTGAGTTTTGATTTAAAATTATTACTAAAATAGTTTGTTTGTCTGAAAACTCATTTGCTGAAAATCATTTTCTTACTTAAAAATGATAAGAATTAATGTGCGTTTGCTAAGTGTCTGATTAAAGATCACAAAGAAACTCATATTTTGCATCAGAAATAAGCAGATGGTGGACAGATGGTTTAAATTAATATTAATTAAAAATCTTAACTTAAATTGTTTACCCTGTAAATGCAAAGTTAAGAAGCCAGCTTTCATCTTTAGGGTTAATAACACTCCAAATCTATTTATTAAAAATTGCTCCAATGGGCATTCTTTCCAAGCTTTGATCACAAAGATGGTAGCCTCAATAAAGAGCGTGAAAGTAGGTGAAAGCTGGAAAGAGAGAGTAATTCTAGGACTCTAAACAAAGATACTGCAGGGGACAAGACTAAAAATTCCTGTTAACCTCTGTAATCAGACGAGGTCAAAAAAGAGGACTGAGAATTCATGATCTTTCATGCTGGTTTCTCAGTATTCTTTAAAATTAAATTTATGGCTATGGTTGATTATGTTACAGTAAAACAAAATCCATGAGTATCGTAAAAACCTTGACACACTGTTGACAAAAAAAAAAAGGGGTTCAAATTCTGTCTTGATATATCCTTTACATTTCCTTACTAGTTCACTGGGATTGCATTTGATGTAATTGGGAGGGGAATTATGGCAGCTGGTAATTGTAGAGGAAGTCCAGAGTGTAGCCAGATACCATAGAGCACTGTGTGTGTATATAAATCAGAATATGAAATAACTATGATAATTCAGATATCACTATATGGTAACCATGGATACTTGACATTTTTAGTGGTAGTGACTACTTTATCTCTGGACATCTGTCACAGAGCCAAATTTGGTCCGCAGTTAAGCATGTAGTGTTCCCATTAAAATCAAAGGAGATTTGTCCCTTTAGGGAGACAGAATTAGACTGTAAATGCTGGAAGCTTTGCTCTTTCCCTGAGTTTGTGACTGGGATATTTCAAAGAGAAAGTGTACATTTTAATAGGTACCCTTTTTCCCTAATGCACCTCTCATTCAAGGTAAGAATCAGGAATGCTAAATTTAGAACCATCTATAAAGAGCTAAGACTTAATTGAGCTTTAGCAGTGTTAGCATTTTGATTCATAGTAGTTCCTCCAAATGCTTTTCTTCAGCAGTTGACTTGAAGTTTAGGGAGAAAGTGCAGGACTTCTCTGGCAGGAACAAACTGAAAAAGCATTTCACTTGATGCAATCCTATCCCTCTGTACAAGGAGCTGAAGGTATCACTGTGTCACCTCATTGAGGACCCTGGGAAGGGCAGGAAGTTGGGTGGTGCACTCTGACACAATGGATATTAGCCCTGGGACAGAGTGTATCCCAAAGTGGAGCCCATGCTAAAAATGGTGCCTGCTGCATTGTAGGCTGTGACTTCACATTCATGAACAAAGATAGTCATGTTAGGGGTACTGAGCACATTCTTAACAAAGAGTTAGCAAAGCTTCGGGGGGAAAGAGCCAGATGTGAGAGGAGCTTTAATTGTTGGGGGATTGCAGGATGCAGTTAAAACTGTAACTGACAGGCTTTGAGTTCCTGTGTCATCTACTTGGGAAAAAACTGCCTAGGTGGCATGTTTTCCACTTTAGCCTGTCATTCACTTTCCTCTGTGCAGGTGAAATGTGTGTGTTTCTCCCTTTCTGCTGGTGAAAACCTACAGTTTCCAAATGTTGCTATGACTCCACACTGTATTTTCATGAATTAGACCAGAGTAGTAAACGATTTATTTCAGAGCACCACAATTGAGGGGATCACACACAACTGTTGGCACAAACAGTAGATCCATCTACATGGAAATGGCTTCACACGTATTTTAGAAGAGCCTGCAAAGCGTACACTGATGGAGTCTGCATCCTCACAAAGCAAATCTAAATAATATTTGTTTCATCATTTTTTCTTCTTTTTTTCTTTGTAGATTTATTCCTCTTTTTGGGTTGTTTTTTTTCCTGCATTATTTTTTCACAGACTTTGGCTTATTTTCAGTTATTGCTTCTGGAAGCATCATCAGATTATAAAAGTGCACGTGTCTCTAATTATTTCCTGTTCTTCTATTCAGGTAGATATATTACCTTTATCATGGACCCATTTCAATATGTCTATGTCATCCGAAATAGCAAGCAACTTGAATTTCATGAATTCGCTAATAAAATGGCATCCAAAACTTTTGACTACCCAGCCTTGTCAAAAGGAAAATTCCCTGAACTCAAGGAAAACCTGCACAGAATCTACCAGTATCTACAAGGCAAGCCTTTGGATATCATTTCTGACCACATGATGAAAAATCTCCAGGATATATTTGAATGGAAATGCTCACAAGCAACAGATTGGGAAACAGAAAAAATGTACAAATTCTGCTGCTCTGTAATGTTTGAAGCCAGTTTTGTAACACTATATGGAAGAGTTCCTGCTGCAGATGGCCACAAAGTTATTAGTGAAATCAGAGACAAATTTATCAAGTTTGATGCCAGCTTTCCCTATTTAGCTGCAAACATACCAATTGAGTTGCTAGGAGCTACCAAGAAGGTTCGGAAGGAGCTTATACATCATTTTTTACTTCAGAACATGACAAAATGGCTGGGAGGGTCAAAAGTGGTCCAAGCCAGACAAGATATATTTGAGAAATATGAGCTGCTTGGAGATTATGACAAAGCAGGTAGGAAACTTATGAATGATTGCTTGTCTAAAATAAAATAATTTACTATAGACCTTTGAAATAAAAAGGCAAAATGGCGACCTTGAAATTTTTTTATGTTCTTTCTAATTGGCTAATGATAAAATGTTTTACTCTGAAACAACCCTCTATGATAATTGATTTTTTTTTTGTGCTGAGGTGGTAAAACAAGATACTTAATGGTGATAATGAGAAAGATTATAACTGAGCTGCATTTCCTCCCCTTATTCCCCCCACCCCCCCCGACATTACATTTCAAACTATTCTCATTAAGCAGAAAATTAGACTTCAGAAGCCTATTGGTCCTCATTAGCATTCACTGATCCTTGGCTGGGTCTGTGTCCTAACATCTTTTAATTAGCACACTGCAAATCTAATCAGTGTAATAAACGCTATTAATCTTCCTTTTCACTTATTTTCTCCCAGCACATCATTTTGCCTTCCTGTGGGCCTCTGTGGGAAACACGATTCCAGCTACATTCTGGGCCATGTATTATCTTCTGCGGCACCCAGAAGCTCTTGCAGCGGTGCGTGACGAGATTGACCATTTGCTGCAGTCAACAGGTCAAAAGAGAGGGCCCACATATAACATCCACCTCACCAGAGAACAATTGGACAACCTGGTCTACCTAGGTAATTTATTTTTATCTGTTAGGAAGAGAAGAGGGGCTCTCCCAGCAAACTCGGTTTATCACTCATTTCTGTTTACTGAGAAGGTGGAGGACACAGCTGCCTAATTGACATAATAACACCCATTTACATCAATTATAAATTATGTAGTTTATAGCTGTAGATACTCTCATTGCATGTAAACATTAAAGCCTAGGTAATTAACTATGCAAGGTATGCAAAAGGCTAAATCGAAGCTTTGCAATTATTTGAAAAAAAGTTGATGCCTATTAAGTTGTTTGATTCTGAGCATCTGCCGAAGTGTTAACGCATTTCAAATACTTCTGTATGGTACTGCCAAGAAAGACCCTTTTCTGAAATTAAAGTGGGATTGTGTATTTAAACTGCAAATGTATTTTATCTGCAAGCAATTTCTTTCTTTCTCCCTTTAACAAAACAAAAAAGGCTTCTAAAGCAGGCTTCTGTTGGGCAATGCCTCCAAATGAAAAAGAAGACGATAAAAATTTGCAGAGGAGAAATGGTGTTTTCAGTACTTTGTTCAAAAGATGGAGCTTTAAGGGAACTACAGTTCTGGATCCAGGGTTCAAAAGGAGACTCTTGCCAGTGGTCATTGGAAGTTGTTTGAATCAGGACCTGTATAGGCCTTCAGAGCATCAGCTCATGGTTTCACTTCATTTGGTAGTGCAGACACTGGCAAGAAAAATGGTGAAAATAGCCCAAGGGAGGAAAGAGGGTGTAGCAGGTAGGTACCTAAGCTTTAAACATCTGTAAGTCTCCACAGTTAGTGTTAACAAGGGCAGACAACAGCTGATTAAAAGATTAAAGGTTCAATAATCGTCTGTTTTTAAATACCAAAACCAATCCTGTGTTCAAAACAAGCTCGTGTCCATAGGTCTTGGTAGCTCATGACCTGAACTGATGCTCCACTCTTAAAGAAAGCTGTGTCAAGGGATGGTGGTGGAATAGTGCATTCAGTGCCTGGTTTGGATCCTTGTAATAGCTGCCATTCTCCAAGGTCATCCAGTGTGGCATGTCTCAAGAATCTGTATGCAAAGTTGATTTGATTAGTACAAATATAAAATTGAGTCTGATCCATTTCCTTTGTGTTAGAGCGTTAATATTAATATTAATCTTACATATTGTGAGTCTGTCTACTAAGTTGGTTACATCTGCAGTCATGGCTCTTTTGATGCAAATTTATCTCTAACAATGGAGAATATTTTTGAAATAGAGGAGGTATTGGATGACAATTCTGTTTTTCTAAGCATTTAATGGACTTCTAAGGAACACGAATAAAACTACTTCACATCAGAGCTAGCATACACCAATAAATAAGTTACCAAGCATCAAGAAGATCAAAAGATAATTTAGTTTACATTTATAGACTGAGATGGGAATGGCCATGAAAAAAAGGGGGGGAGAAAAGGCTTCCCAAAAGTGTAGGGATAGGGAAAATAAAACCATGTAGTTCACTAAAACCATCTGGTGCAAAACAGTATGAACAGTTTAAAAACATTAGCTGTGTCATTCCTCTGCTTCTTGCAGTCTTGAAGTACCTTGGTAGCATTTGATTTATGTGTTGAGAGGGAAGTGCAACATCCTACTTTGTAGTATTCTTGTAACACTTTTGTTAAATTTTATAATCATGTTAAACATAATGTGATATGAACAGAAGCTAGATTTCAGTTCTTCTGGCACTTAAGTCATAAAGGGCTGGATACTGTCCCATAAAATAATAATATAGAAAAAAATCTGTACCATAAGAGAATTAGTCATGCTTCAGTGGAAAGGGGAAATTTGTTATTTGTTAATAAATGTGTAGGAGGGACGAAGGTCCCAAATTGCATTGCTTGCACACCAAGAGCTCCCCTGTTGCAGGAAGGCCACTGACCCCAAACCTCCAAGACTGAGCTTTTGCTCCTTCCATTCCTTCTGTGCCAACCTGGAGCGTAGGAAACTGGGATTGTGTCCCTGCTCTCGAGTGAGGCAGACCAGGTGGGATGCTTGCATGTTCATCACCTTGTCATCTCATTTTCCTGTTTTAAGTGCTCTGATTCTCCGTCCTCTTTTTGGCCTACTATAACAAGAGACGGTTTTGATTCTTCATGCTATGGAGAAGAAGCACAAAAACTCTTTCTCAGGAAGTAGCATTGTTATTATGGTCAGATTGTTTGGGTCTAGGGAACAACACGGCCTGATTTACTCCTAAATTCTAAGCTCAGGTACATGATTATTTCATTAAAAAAAACCAAAACCAAACAACCAAACCAAACCAAAATGCAAAACATGTTCAACCCAAAATCAAATTAGCAAATTTTGGCCCTGACTATCTTTTTCTGATGGCATTTCTGGGCGGCACCCTTTGTGCTGTCTACATAACACAATTCTGAAATCCAAACTTACTTGTGTGCACAGAGTAACATACATTATTAGACATTATGGCTCACAGCAGAGCTCTAATATGGTAAAGGACACATAAGAATGGTCTGTCAGTTAAACTGGTTATAATGGAAATGCCCAGGGTAAAGCAGATATGTACTTAGTGCATGTTTAATGCTAGGCATGTTTAGTCAGTTCGTTTGTTTAATATTAGTCCATTCATTTATATGGTGAAGTATTCTTGCCCCAGGTCATTGCTGAATCTCAGATATTCCTGCAAAAAGAGCACAGCTTGAAAAATTGTTTTGTACACAAGAAAGGGTAGGGACCCAAAAGGAGCTAATTCAGAGTGTGTAGTCATAACACAAAGGCTAAGCATTAAAATCATTGGTTGAATTGAAAGGAATAAATATATTTTTCTGAAATGGGCTGGGCAGTACCATTTAGTTCTGAGTAAGATGCAGATGTACTTGTTTCAGATTATCGTTTGTGTTGGCATACCATGATGCCCGTGGGTAAATGACCCCCCCAAATATTTGCATACTCAATAGCTATTTTCCTACAATACACTCTAATAATTATTGCACCCTATTACCTGCTCTGTGTTAGTGTAAAATTAACAATCCATTACTGCACAATAAGTTTTATAAAACATTTACAGATAGAGATCATGTTTAATTAAAATTAACTTGCCAACGAAAGCCAAATGCACTTATGATTCGCAATGACCTTTTATTACCTGCAGTCCCTTGTTTTGGCTGGATGATTGACAGCTTGCTGTTTGGCTACCATGTTGTATTTCAGCTGACAAGACTTTTCATTTTAACTCAATTTGCCTGCCTATCACAAGCTGGTGGCAGGCCAGGCTCAAGTCACCCAGCTTTGCCTCAGCAGCTTGCTCTATTTCTCATTAGTACGCATTTATTCAGTGGAAATTGGAAGACAAATGCTTGAAGGCATGTGAACTAAGTATAGCAAATTAGGGTTTAAAGACTGAATATTTATAAGTATATTGAAACAGTTAAAAAAAAAAAGTCTAGAATGAATTGGAAGCTGAGTGCTAGCTTTAGTATAAGAGAAATGAAGAGAGAAGTGGGAGGATTCTAAGAATAACAATACTATGAGAGATATCTCTCTCTCTTCCCCCCTCCTTCTCTCTCTAGAAAATATGTAAAATCTCTCTGACAACACCTTATCAAACAACAGCCTGGCTTCTTTATGTAGCGCTTGCACAGTGAAGTTTAGCATCTCGTGTGTGTAAGAAGGGGGAAAAAAAATGAGGGTCATGTTCATTTGCTGCTTGGTTATCCCTTGGTATGCTTTAAATTGCCTTGTTTGTTCGGCACAAGCACAGAAACAGATGTTGCTCTACCATGCTGGATAATTTACTGTACCTCACGGTGCAGAATGGAAGGCCTCCCAAGCTACCCAGCTGGTCTGTCAGCAGCGATGGCTGGTGTCTGCTGAACTATGACAACTGCAAGTAAAGGCTGCAGTTTTATTGTGCAGTTGTCATTCCTCTCAATGTATAGCTCTGGCATTTGTGGAAAGCTGACTGTCTATTTTTTTAATGCGAGCCTGCAAAGCCATATAAGCTCCATTCTCCTTTGTTGATCATAATGTGACTCATTACTTTTGTCATCTAATGATTATCGGCATGATCGCTCAGAGCGAGAGCCAAGCTCGCCTTCCACACATAACTGGTACTGGAAGGTAAAGCAGATTTGTCATTTACGATCTGACTGCTAAGCCACACTTTGTGCTCCATTATTGTGATTAACTTCTGCATAAGATATGCTGCCCAATTGTCATTTGAGATCCGGCAGCGGGCAGGGACTGCTGCGCTTTCTGGGAGGATGTCCACCGATAGGATGTGACCGCATTGCTTGGGTGGTTAAACGTAAACCTGCTATTTTGCCACGGCACTTTATAATTATTTCTCTTTTTTTTTTCCTCCCTCCTTCCCTCTTTCTCATTTGATTTCTGCCATCTCTACATATGTCACCACCACTTCCAAATGGTGGACTGATGCAAAGCTACCAGTTTCATTTTCTGCAGGTTGAAGGCAGTCTGGAGCCGAGGCTGGACCCTTCTTTTGTACCGCGTAAAGTTTTGTTGCCAGAGCGCTGCCAGTTGAAATCTATCGTGTCAGGTGCCTTGTGGCTATCCGCAGTAGAGGCCATCTTCTGGAACCAGGGTTCTTTTCTGGCTTCGTCACCAACAAGCCGATTTGACTCTGCCTGATTATAGTAACGAAGGCAGTCCAAAAGAATATGCACAGACTCACTGTACGTCACATTGAATCACGGCGCTGGCCACACAAAGCTGACCGCAGCCTCATTTCTTTAGACAAATGCATGCTTAAGGAAAAACCTCCTGCAAGAAAGCATCCAGGGCCACTTTATTTGCTATGCATGCTGCACCAGATTTAATTTTTAGTGAAAGAACGTTTGTTATTATTTTTTTCGGAGGCATCTACACTGGATAGTTACTGTCTCTAATAAGCTAACCTTTTGGGTGCAGCAATGGCAGTGCCTTGGTGAACACTTAGAGAAGGCTTATTTGATATCACAAAACATAAATGCAGACACAAATGGATTATTACATGCAAATGAAACCCTATTTTAGGCTATTTTTCGCACTAATGATTAGAAGGAATCAAGTCACATATAACAGTGCCCATACACGCTGGTGGAAAAATAGTCAGTTTTGATTACAAAGTGAGAGATGCAGCCCTAGACAGGAGCTACATGCTGATATACATGCTATCAGAATGATTTATGCAAATTATGCATATTATTCCCAAAGGAATTCCTCCTCAAACTGCCAGGATAAATTGCCGGAAATTAGCCATAAAATCTGTCGTGCTAGGAGCAAAAGGTGAAGGCCACTGGGAAAGCAAGGACATTCAGCTTCTGGAGCCTTCCAGAATGTGATGGTGGAGACAGAAATCTTGCTCTTCCCAAATCTAAAAGGACTATATTTTGTTTCCTCTAGGCCAATTAGAAGTGTCTTTCTCTCTTAAAATTACTAGGCAGATAATGAATTGCTTTCATTCACGCTGACCACAACAGACACTATAATTTGGCAGCATTGTGCATTGAGAAGAAAATACATTTTAAAATTCTCAGAATGACTGCAGAATTAGCAAGCAGAATGATTTCTAATGTGTAGTCCTACCATTAAATCCAACATCTTTCAAAAGGCAAGCTAAACAGTTCCATGGATGCTTTCTCTGGTATTTGTTTGCAACCACCAAAATATATGTAAATGCATAAAGTGTTCATGTCTTTTGATTGTGTTGTTTTCAACATGATGGCTGAATAATGACTTTCCCCCCAGAACTTGGTGCTGCTTGCAACCGACAGGATTTCTCATCACCATCAGTGAGAATCACTTCGGGATGTTCAGCAACCCGACTGCCCCACCCCAACCCTGCGGGGTTGTGTATTGCCTCCTCCTGATCTCTGCTTTATGTTTGGTTTTGCTTGTGTGGTTTCTTCCTTTTTTTTTTTTTTCTCCTTTAGCCTGCCCTACTAAACTCCTGGAGAATCAGCAGCTGTAGCCATGTATAACTTCCAGTCATCTCCCATATTTCTGATGCTTTCCCCCTCCCCCTTTTGTTTTATTGCAGAGAGTGCCTTAAACGAGAGTTTAAGAATGTGCTCATCCTCCATGAACATCCGCATCAGCCAAGAGGATTTTGTTCTCAAGCTTGAAGGGAATCAAGAAGTCGTTTTGAGGAGAGGAGACTGGATAGCCCTTTACCCGCAGATTTTGCACATGGACCCTGAGGTCTATGAAGATCCTAAGGTAAACATTCAGCTCATGCTACCCTTCCTACTCCAGGCACATCGCAGCAGCCAAGCCTTTTGTGATCTGTGGGTTGTTTTGGGTTTTTTTTTACTGCTGTTCTTTCTTGTGGAACAAATCTTCCTAGTTTCAGATGTATTTTCTAGGGCCCTGCAGGTCAAAGGATTCATGGCCTGAAGAGAGAAATATGGTGATGAGACTGACTGCGGACTGCTTTCAAAGGAATTGACAATTGCACATTGACTACCATAAACTTTAGGCTAAATGTGGGCTTTGTTTGGCAGTGGATCATTTGATACCCAAGGAGGGCTGAATAATAGAAGGTGGTTTAAATAGCAAATAATGTGGGCCATTTAGCTAAGTGCCCGCAAAGCATCATTGACTCTCTGAAGCCCTATAATAGCAGTGTCTTACTTGAGCCTTATGCTTTTTCACCTCCCTTCGTAGGGATTCACCCCTTCTTGATCAATTAGAGTGTTGTGAACTTGAGACTGTAAAGCTGTTGCTCTGCAGTGAAGCTCGGAGGGTAATTGTGTCATCTTCTTGTATTTTTCTCTGACGCTCAAGTTAATGAATATCAAAGACTCGAAATTAATCCACCCTGCCTCAGCTGTAATACAGCTTCAGAAGTTCACCACCTGCATGCAAATTGAATAGTCCTCCTCTCAGCTAGGTTGCTCCCCAGATTGCTGTCCCCAGCCCAGGGTACCACAGAGGAAGAGCAAGAAAGAGCAAGGTTGCACGCTGAGGCGGTTAAATGGCTTGTCTGCCTGAGAGGCAAGAGCTTGCACCTCATCCATTCCTCACCCCTATTTTCCTAAGCAAATGGCTGTCTCCCAGCCATGCTGATTTCCATCCTTGGCATTCGAGCCAAAGAAGAAAGGAATTGGATTTTTTTACATGTTTATAGAAAGCCCATGTTAAAGACATTGCTCCGTAAAGCTCTCCCTTTCAGGAATATAAGGATGAGAGGTTGCAAAGAAGATATGAAATTCAAGTGCCTCGTTGGTGCAGGACAGCATTTCGTTCTGTAGGAGCTCTGCCAGCCTCAGTGAGAGGAGGTGTGGAGCATGTTGGAGTCAGCAGGAATAAGGTATAGTCACTGGGATGAACATTGGAGCCACGAGAATGAAAATTACATTCAGGGGAGCTCTGCTGCCTGTCCCCACCCAAAAATGAAGATAAAGCCTGCAGAGAAAATCTGGGTTTTAAAAATAATCCATCCATTGGCAAATAGTTGATTAATATTTTTATCCTTCAAAAAGGATAGATAACAGCTAACAAATCAGCTTTTTTTTTTTTTTTCATTTTATCCTTAACACTTTATTTTGGAGAACGTTATTGATTTGTCAAAAGTCCATCTGTTTGTTTAGGTCCTAGACCAAAAGCATCAGTGTGGAAACTGATCTCCTCCCTTATCCAATAATTGCCGGAATATATTACCATATTTCCATTGCTTGAATATATCTGCTTAGTATCAGCTCTGCTCAGCTTTCACAGTACAGCTTTAGTTCATATATTTTATCTTTTTGATAGTGAATGAGCAATCCACACATTGCAGTACATCGATTTCAGCACATGGGCCCCTCTCGAAAAGTGGGGAAATCACTGTTCTGTTTGGTTCTTAAAATATGCAGTGTGCTTTCAACAATAACTACTGAGGATCAGATAGAGATGGAGAATGAATTTTTTGAAAGGTGCAGTCTTGAGCTTGTCATGTATTTAGGGAAAACTTTTCCTGGGAAAACAGGCAGCTTGACGAGATAATTTTGTAGCAATGCTTTTTCTCCTGGATACATAAATTTAAGTTCAAGCTATCTTGTGCTTTAGCACCATATTGTGTAAGTGTAAGCATATATTTCTGACCTCTTTCTCCACCCATTAAGGCCTAAATAAATTAGCCAGTTTTCTATAAAGTGTATAAGTCAATATCTAAATTCTAACTCAGCTAGTTGTAGAGCTCAGTAAATTAACTCTGCAAAACCCATAGAGTAAATATCAGGCAGCCCTGCAGGAAACCCTCCATGGTGACTTCCCAAACAAAGCTAAATACAGTATGTGACAGAAAGAGACTTAGATCAATCACTGGAGATTGCTCAGTTTTCGTAATACTTGTAGCAGCTCGTCCACACAGAACTTCACTGCCTGTTTTTGTTCAGTGTTCTGACCTTTTCCTTGCTGTCATCCTCCATGTTCTCTTTCAGGAGACCTTGTGCATGGCTGAAAGTTCTTCGTTTTTAAAAATTAGTCATTATTTAGCCAGTGAACTAGCTTTTAAGGAAATGCTACTCAACCCAAGAGGCTTCAGTAGCAGTGAGTTTGATGTCGTTGTCGTTGGCTACATTCCTGTCTCACACTTGTTTTTTGTTTTCCCTGTTCCTTAGACAGCAATTTATTTTTTGTTAAAAGCAATTACAAGTCTCAGAAAGCTCTTAACATGACAAAGAAAGCATAAGGTTTGACCCAGTGTGTCTGTGTGTTCAATAACACAGTTCTTAATTGCTACAGACACCAGAAGTGCACCTTGTGAAAATGTTTGAGTGAAGCGAAGAGCTCTGGATTGGGTTTTTAAACTACTGCAGTTCATATTTAGCGATGCTTTTTTAGACCAGCAGGATTTAGAATTCAGGAAGTAAATCTTATGGTATTCTGGGGTTTCATTTGTTACTGTGCTGCTTCAAATGAAGCAATAACTTCCTGACAGAAAAAAATAAAGTCATGCTTCCTTTTGGCTGGGGTGTTCAAAGATACTGAAAATAATTACTTGCCAGTGGAAGCAGACATACAATCACCTGTATATTTGTGGAAAATCCAGGCCTCTGCCATTTAGTGAAACAAGATCCTGTTCTTTGGCACCCAAAGTTACATCCCCTCCAGTGTATGTAGTGCTTGTTCCCTTTCTCACTGACCACCTCCACCGACATTTGTTTCTCAACAGCAAGACCTGGAGTGCATGACTTTCAGAGCCTTTAATCTAATGGGTAGATCAGTATCAGTGTATTTTTAATGGTGGTATGGGGTTTTTTAATCAGTTGAGGTCGGTTTCTGTCTGACTGACTTGTTCCCAGCCAGCTCCAAATGGCTGCTGCTATAGCAGATGTATGCAAAGCAGGACAAATGCTAATGAGTGACCATAAGCAAGAAGTGCCTGTCATTTTTATTCAAAGCATGCAGGAGGGTTTTGTAAGTGGTTAATTTGCCATTGACTGAGTGAGGATGCCAGATCTCCTTCATTCAAAAACACAAATTATCTCTAAACAGGGATCCTGCTACTCAAAAACAGTCAGAAATATGTTCAGTTTATGGAATGTAGGTTACAAGTGTGACCTCAAGCCTTACTTGAAAATGGTCATATATAATGGTCAGTCACCGGCATTGTCCTGCTTTGCTCACAGCTTCTGCAGCAAAATATTTGAAGGTAAGATGTGGCAAATTAAGCAGCAACCATCTCCAACTGAAAGGAAAACTGGCTGCAGAGTGTTGGAGTTTTCAAATAATATGCACCATTCGGTGCAAGAGAAGGATGGATTTTGCTCTAGCTTGCAAGAGCAAAATCAGTGCAATGCATTAATTTATTCATAGGCATTTGCAGATTTTGGCAGATTATCTTTATTCATGATGTATGTACCACACTGAGTGCATATGATGCTTTACAAGAAAATTGTCCTTCCACTAAGGTTCATTGTCCCTGCTACAAAGCGGTCAAAATCTAATTACAATCAATATAGGCCAGACACTCAGTGGATGAAATGTGGAAGTTGAAGGAGCTTGATGTAAAAGGACTAAGCTAAATAAGTGGATTTTAAGGGTGTTCTTTGCAGGGAAGATAATGTGAGTTAATGAAACTTGAGGGAACCAACTAAAAAGAAGAAGCTGTCAGCTCCTTGTCTTCCTCTTTATCTTATTTTCTGGGTTTCAGACGCGTTACCATTGTGCAAAGAAAGCAGCGCATGTAACCGCCTTGTTAGATATCACGCTGTCTCTCTCTCTTTCGTTTCCAGGAGTATAAGTTCGATCGATACATAGAGAATGGCAAGAAGAAAACCACATTCTACAAGGCAGGAAGAAAACTGAAGTATTTCCTAATGCCCTTTGGCTCTGGGATCAGCATGTGTCCAGGGAGGTTCCTCGCAATGAATGAGATGAAGATGTTTCTTTTCATACTATTGTCTCATTTTGATGTAGAACTAGCAGAAAACAAAGCTGTCAGACTTGATAACAGTCGCATGGGCCTTGGTATCCTCCTGCCAGACGTTGATATTGCCTTTCGTTACAAGCTAAGGTCCTTAAGAAATTGAGCAGCTGCCTATATGCTTTCCACTAATCTCCATGTTTGCTCTGTTTCATCACTCAGCTTTATGTTTTTGGAAACATTTTCTTTTCTCTCTCTGCTTTTACCTCCTTCCTCTTTGTTTCTAAGGAGAAAAGCCGTTGGGCTGGAGGTAGAGACCAGATACAGGGACGTGCAACCTCAATTTGTCCTGCTTGAGTTGTGAGAAGTGAGGTGACATGACAAGAGTCTGGCCAAGTAAATAGCCCAGCATCTCTCCAAGGTGCATCCCCATACTCTTGGCTGTGGGATGAGCAGGATTTACAGAGAGGACAAATCCAGGCCACTTATGTGGGAAATGGGCTCAGCAGCCCTCTGTCACAGGGTTTGATTGTGAGGTCCCATACACCCATCATCTAGAGGAATATCAGCATCTGCTCATAGAAGCATAATAAGAAAGGGGGAGCTTATTTCTAGAGGATGAGAGAATGTCCTGTGATTATTATCCTAACTTTATATTTACTTTATTTCTTTCATGGTCTTGAGAGTCTTAGCCCTTTATTTGGGAGATGTGATGGAAGTTGTGTGGAGTGGTGGAGGATGATTTACAAGAATGTCTTACTGACAACACATTTCTAACTTCAGGTTTATGTACTGAGGCTCAATGCTTTGCTTTCTTGCTCCTTTTACCTTTTTTTTTTTTTTTGTGCAGTGCAAAAAAATTAAAATATGTGATTCCTTTCCTGTAGTCATTTAAAGCCAGAAGGGAAATTCTGTTCATTTTAATAGGCTCCTGATCAAGCCTAAATTATCTATTTTGGCATTTGAGTCCCCCAAAAAAGCATATTCTTCAGGGAGAAAATATATAAGCCTGTTTGAAATTTTTCTATCACCTCGAAAATTAGCTTCTCTTTCTCTCACTGTTTCTTAGTAACATATTCGTGCATTTATTTTGACCATTTCTTATGCTTTTTTAATTTCTCCAAAAACGCAAAAGAGAAAGAGGGTTTCAAGGGCAAATGTGGTATCTAAAAATGCTTTTTAACATTGTTTTACTTTGCCTAAGTTATGCATAGGCAGAGTAGTGTGACCTGTGTTTGGAAACAGACTTGTCCATCTGCAAATTGGAAAACAGGCTCTTCCCTGGGGCCAAAATTTGAGCAAGTGAAAACCCTGGGCAGCCACAGAAGTTTACACTGGCTGCCCAACCTGCTTCAGTGGGTGCCCAGCTCTTGTTTGGAAAATTAATTTCCTAGTGCACAAAATCTGAGATTTTGGACCCTGTCTCTCTTCCCAGCCATCTCTTCAGAGATTGATGAGAATTCCCATGGCTGTCCAATCTCAATTTGCCAAGATGATAATTGTTATGGTAGAATAGCCATGTCCGTGGGCCTACCCTTGTGTTCCTAAAAGACATCTCTCTTTGGGATGTGTCAAGATTAAGTCTTTCAAAATCAGAAATTCTACTCATCTGTAGAGCACTTGATGGCCTATAAATGAAAACTACTACCTGCATACTAAGAATTATTTATTGTTATTTGTGTAGAAGCCTCTTCAGTTGTTTGTGTAAAGCACATACCCTAAACAAGTGTCAGTATCAGTAGAAAGACTTTCAGAGATTGGTACAGCCCCATTCCAAATCCTCCAAGAAGAAAATTGTGGTTTTGTGAGATATATTGGATAAACATTTTCTCTTCATATATAGTATCAATAATGTCCTCAAATTGGGAGTGCACTTATGTTAAACGGGCTTTGCAGTTGATTAACTTTACTTTAACTTTACTTCAACGTTTAATCAACAGCAAAAGCTGATTACTGCCTTGTGCCACAGAATAAAATTGTTTTTTATGGAGACATTCTTGTACTCAGGTTACTTACTCCTGTAGTTACTCTGTAGAAGCTATTCTGTACTCAGGTGTAGCTCACAATGCAGTTTGGACATTAGAGCCTGGTTTACTGAGAGAGGGAATGTTGATATCATTACACTGTTGACTGTATTCCATTATTGCTTATATGTAAGCTGTAAAATGTCTCATGCTACAATTATGACGAGTCCTTCTTTGGCATCCAACTTTAAAACAAACCTGAAGCACTGTGAAAATAACAGTGGGTATTTGTTTTAAACAGAAGTCTCTTTTTTATAATTGTATTCTGTTTTTAGGATTTCGAATTAGAGTATCACTGGCTGCTGCAGAATTTGATAGGGCATAATAGGACTGTGCCAAAAGTACATGCAAATCATTAGTAGTTTGAGATTAATTGCTGATCAATTTGTATAGTATCTGTTCTGAAATTAAAAGAAGAACTAGATTGTCTCCAAAGTAGCAAATTAAATCTGCATGATATGTTCCATTAAAAAAAAAAAAAAAAAAAAGAGAGAGAAAAGGGTCAGAATCTTTCCCAGGAGTTGCAGGAAACCTCTATGAAGCTGCTTGGAGGCCTTGCATCAGAGTTAGAGAGCACCACACAAGAGGTCAGCATTCTTCCCGGATAAAAGTTGCTTGCTCTTTTTGCTCAGGAACCAAAATAATCAAATGCAAACCAGGGTCTGCCCAGCCTGTCCTGGAATTGTGTCCTGGTAACCCAGGCTCCTGGTTTGGCTGGTAAGCAATGCATCACTACCCTGGCATACCTCGGCTGCTGAGGAAGTAACTCTTGTCCCAATGTAAGGTCATGAGAGCTGGAGCTGGACAGAGAGGTTAAGCCCTTCTGGTCCATGTATTCAGCAACTGAGGAGGGGAAACATTGAGAGTCAGCAGCTGGTCTGACCAGGAGTGACTCAGTCTCCATGGAGCAAGACTGAAAAGCCCATGGTGTTGGTATTCCTGGTCAATAAGCTGAGACAGCACAACAGAGTGCAGCACCCCGAAGGTCCCAGCTGTAGCCAAGCTAGCTGCAGAGTGCTGTGCCCAGAAGAGAATGTTTCATTACACAGAGCATAACACCCTTTTTGATGACCTCCTCTGCTGCAGGACCCGGGAGTGTGCAGCTCTGAATGTCTGTCACCGGAGCACGAAGAGGCAAAATCATCTAAGCAGAAACAGCAGTGGTCTTTGCCAGTGTTCAGGTGACAATGGGTTGCAGGGCAGGGTGGGGGAGGCAGACCTGTGCTTCCCTCTCCCACCTCTCCACTTCAGCAGGGGGGTCTGCCCTGCCAGCCCAGCAGTACCTGCTGGAGGCACCCACAGCAGGTGCAGGGGCAGGCAGGAGGAGCACATGGGTACCCCCTGAATTTCTCTGCTGTTCCTCG